>NC_042534.1:7977528-8288361 GCF_900963305.1 Echeneis naucrates
GCATCATAGAAAATGAAATTACTTGGTTTCCTGATTAGAGCAGTGTGCTTTATTCACCCTATGGTTTTCTGGCAGTCTAAATGGCTGCCAATTTCCCCCTTGTGCTGTATCTGTGAAGACAAATCCGCCCTCTGGTGCTGCTCAGGTTACTCAGTTTCTCACAAGATACCTTGCTCATGCCCGTCTTTTTCCCATAGAAGCCATACTATACTTTTTTTTATGCATTTCTCGCCATCCCTCATGCTCATCCACACCTTTCCTTCCTCTTCATTTGCATGTTTCCATGTCAGTTTTATCACCTCTTTATCTGTGTCTCACTCAGCTCTTTAAATCCCCTTCCTCCTCCTGCCATTTCCTTGTCTGCACTTCTTTGGAGTGTGTCTTTTATATCTGTGCCTTCTCTGTTTTATTGTTGGAGCTTTTTCTCTCTGCCTGTCTGTCCCCTGTTTCAATTATTCTACCTCTGTTGTGTCCATGCAGTTTTATTATCTCTCTCTCGTATTCTCTGACTCCTTTCACTCTCCCAGAGCGTTACCTACCAAATTTTGACTTCCTGATAGTGTTTGTCTGTGATGGATATTTCACTGCTACAGGTGGCTGCCCCTTACTACATTGAGAGTTTGTCGTCATTCACTGCAATGTAGAGGATCAGAATGTTGTATATGGCCTTTAATGGCTTCTTATACAGTAAAATAGGAGTGTTAGCTTGTTTTATTAAAGTAAATATGGTTTTCTTTGCATGGTTTAAAAGTCGTCTACAGTACTTCCTTTAGATGATAGGTAAGTGGTGGATGCCACAGCACACATTGTCGTATGCTTGTTGAAAAGCTAGTAACAGAAGACTATAACAATGCTTTTTGTGTATGCAACATGACTTTTTTAGTCTTCCCCTGAGCAGCAGAAAAGTGTATCCATTTGTCACCCCTTCATTTATAATTCAGATCTGGTTACACTGCCCTGGATTTCTTTCCGAGACGTGTCATTTTTAACTTGGCCTGACCAGATTGAGGTTTAGTATTGGTCTGGCTGTCCCCACCCCAGCCATTTATCTAACCTGTTTTTGAGAAAAGCTTCAACAGCATTGATTTCTCTCTGATATGTCTTCTGCCCCACGGTAGCATAGTGGTTAACGCTGTTGCCCCACAACAAGGTCGCGGGTTCGGTTTCCGGGCCTGGCGCCGTTCTGTGTGGAGTTTGCATGTTCTCCAAGTGCTGAAAGATTACCTTTGCCTCTGCTAACTAAACTTAGGTTAGTTTAGCTCAACTGTCATCTGCTGGTTTGCTTCGGAAGGAATTGAAAGCAGCGAATTAGGACATTAGCCCAAGGGATAGTGATTACTGGTTTTTAATAGGTTCACTGCTCCGTAATGATGATTGCTACTGTTTGAGTGATGACATTGATGTTGATTTTGGTTGCGATAATGATAAGATGCAGTAAAATGCATGTTATTACTTTCATCAGAGTCTGTAGGTGGTTGTGTATGTATAAATGAGCCGAGGGGACTGAGAACTAAGGAGAAACAAGCATCATTTTCTTCTGTTTTCATTACACAAGTTTCATACACAGTGAACACACATCTCACACTCCTCAGGGAATACTGATGAAATAACACTAACTCTCCCTCTCCATCCTTCCCTCAGTGTCTCTTCAGGACATTACCATGAGAAAGGCTTTCAGGAGTTCCACCATTCAGGACCAGCAGCTGTTCGACCGCACGTCACTGCCCATTCCACTGCAGGAGACCTTCCAGACCTGCGAGCAGCCACCGCCCCTCAACATCCTAACGCCATACAGGTCTGACTCCAGTTGACAATTTTTGGTTGCCGAAAAGACTTTCAGATCTAAGGCTGCTGCAAATTTTCATAAGCATAGTGGAGGGGTTTAAAAAATTTGCAAATGAAAAATTTAAATAAAATTTTAAAAGGAAAACCTTATTATTGCAACTACATCAGCCTTTTTTCAGAACAAGCTACGATTCGATTTTTACATTTTTTTTTTTACCTACATTCATGCTTAGTACCCCACCCCCCAACTCTAGTGTTTTATGTGTCTCTGACTCATACGGTTGAAGAGTGTTTGAGGCCAAACACGATATCTTTATTTTCTGTATGTTTATCCATGTACACATGCACTGTAAGGAGACAGGTGGGGGTGTAGGTTGGAATATTTAAATCTGTTGTGGGTATGTTTTTAACTTCAGAGCACTGACATGGCCTCAACCAAGCATGTGATCATGTGAGGTTTTTTTCCTCATTGAATTACTGATTCTCACTGCACTGTTTTGTCCTGGCTATACATTTAGTTTTTATTTAGACAGGCTTTAAAAAATTAAGTTGAAGTCGACATTAATAATTTACATTGTTTACCTAAAGGTTGGCTGGAGTTGCTATCACTGCCTTTTTACTTAGAATTGAATGGCCATAAGCACATGTTCCACTAATGTGCCACAAAATATGCCCATGTTCTGTAAACCTGAAGTCACAATAGCTTAATATGTGTCAGAAAAGCAGAATTAGGTGGCTTTTGACACAAATAATTGATGCATCACAATTGTTTCAGTGAATCGGTTAACTAATTAAGTGTTTCTAAATAATTCTTTACGTCTAATTTAATTAATATTATGCCAGAGACTGTCAGAGGAAGAAGAGCAAGTGAAGCAAATTATCACATTCCACCCACTTCACGGTATCTTCATCACTTAGTGAACACATTTCAATTTCCTTTTCATGCAGTTATGATCCCAGAGCTAACTGCATTTGTTCATCAGCACTGATTGACTAATTGGGATTATTATGGGTGATGATTTATTCTTTTGATATATATAATTTAATATACTGTATGTTGATCTTTTCTATTTTTTTCCCAGTCCTTCTTTCCCCATCTTACACCTTCATGGCTTCCTTTGCCTTTATGCTCTCTCCTCTTTTCATTTTGTTTATCGCCATTCCTCTTTTCTACTTCCTCCCCTTTCTTTTTTTTTTACACTCCTCACCTTTGACCACAGCAGGAGGCTCAATGTGACTACCACGCTGAGAGTGATTACCATACATAATCGTTTATATAAACTCTCATACCGAAAACACACATGCTTACTCACAAAATAGTGGTTGTCTTTCCTCTGTTTATTTATCCCATTATTTAATTCTATTTTCTTCCCTTTGTTGTGCTGCATATCATTAAACTTTACACTCTTTTGAAGAGTTTCCTTTTCTTGCTGTGTTTTCACTCTGTGTCACAGAATAGTCTCCCAAAGCGTACATTCAGTATTTTTTGGCATGATTGAAACACTGAAAAACAGAGATCCAACTTACATAGAGATAGAGGTAACAGCGAATCATATCCCCATGGCAATATGAAATGACATTTCCAGACATCACGTGTGGGCATTACTGGATAATAATTTCATTATCAAGATAATTTCCTTGGATAAGAACCTATGTCTTTTTTTAATTTCCCTCCCTATCATCACAGCAACATTCCCAACCACAAAGCCTTCTGTAATGAGAGTGAGGCAGAAAGAGTGGAGAACAAATCTTTGATACAACAGGACATTTTTATTATTATTATTCCTGACTAATGATAAATAGATATGACTCCATGAAAGAACGGAGATGAAGCCCAGCAAGAACACAGGTCAGGATGAAAAGAAGGTTAAATTCAGATGTGTTTAACTCTGTTTTTTTTTTTTTGTAAACTAAAGACATTTGTATAATTATATACCCATAATTACTTCCACTTGATGAGGGTTAAACCTCAAACGAGACATTTGAAGGCATTACCCTTTCAATTTCTGAGTTTGAGGTTTAACCCTTAAACAGGCCTGGGAAATTGTGCCAATTTTCCACCATTATTTCTCCAAACAACTTATTCTTTATGCTTAGAAATGATAATAATCAATAATAAATAATAATCTTTTGCAGTCCTTGCATTGAATTACAGTACAATATTTTGTAGGGCCCTTTGAAAAAACACATTGTTAATGGTTTTCAATGAAAGGGGATAAAAGTGGTGGCTATGTGGTTCAAAATGGTGGTGACAAGCAGAAAATATTAATGTTTGAGAGGGTGAGACCTCAAATGTTCAGTGTTTCATTTATTTTATAATTTTTTTTTATTATTATTTTTTTACATTTGAAAAAGAATTTTCCACTCAATTCGTTTGACTGCTCTTTTTCTCCCAGAGATTAGTAACAAGTAGAATGTAATGAATTCCCTTTGCCCATCCACAGGGACGATGGAAAGGAAGGTCTTAAGTTCTACACGAACCCATCCTACTTCTTCGACCTGTGGAGGGAAAAGATGCTGCAGGATACAGAAGATAAGAGGAAGGAGAGGCGGAAACAGAAGGTAAGTCTTCTAAATTACAAACAGGACCCTGACAATGCACATTTTAGTTTCTCTCCTTGCATCAGACGATGGTGTTGACTCGTTGCAGCAATACACTGAGGTGAGGGTGAGCTAAAGGCTTCCTGTTTTCTGTGTAGCTACAGATTGGCAGATGTCCTGCTTGAATAAACTGACCATGTGGTTCACTGTAGAGTCAGAGGCCTCATACTATGAAGTCTAATGCATTAATTAGCCACCACTCCTGGATTAATCAACTTTTCCTCTAGTCAATCATCTTAGTTATTACTTGCAAGATCATTACATCTAATTAACGGGAGCATCTGCTGTTCACTTGCCCCCACACTGTGCCTCCTCTCTCTGCCTCGGCACACACACACACACACACACACACACACACACACACACACACACGCACATGCAGTCTGATTAGCTCGTGTGTGTTTAATTTTGATTAACTCAGACACACACCAATTAAATTAAAAGAGCTCTTTCACTTTCATACGGTGCTCCTCCACCAAATGCAGCACCCCCCCTCCCAGCCAAGGCCCCATATCCAAAATAGAGGGGTTTCCCACCCTCAGCACCAAGAGCTCTAATCAGCACCAGCTTGTTCTTCACTCCGTGGGAAACGGGGCATGCTCCACATTTTGCTCCCCTGCAGTCAATCAAAGCTTATTGCAGCCATGGCAATGAGGAATAAGGAAAGTCATTTTGCACAGACGGTTCATATGAATGAACAGAATGTAATTTGTTGATTATGAGGTTTTAATGTTTGTTGGAATGGCGCAGAGGACATAGGGCTGGTTTAGCCAAGAATTATTTGGAATTGAATGATATTTATGTATTGTTCCATAGTAAAATTTTCCATCAGCAAAATAAACATACAGAGGCTTTGTTTTAAAACTAAAATGTAAGACAAAGGTTATTTCCAACAGTAAACAGGCCTTATTTACTTCACGGGGTTTGGTTGATATGATGGCTTGTAGCCAAAGCTCATTCTAGTGATTTTGTTCTAATTAAAGCCCCGGGTGGGCTCAGCTTGTAAAGCCTTGCTCTTTTCCCTCTTCACCACACTGGCAGTTAAAGAGACCCCATGGAAAGGCCTAGAAGACATTCACAGGGGGAGCAGGATGGATTAGAGGGATTATATACACATATTTGTTGGTTTGTGCAACCATCATGGTAGATAAATGGTCTGAATGAGGATCTGGGTAAATATAGTGTGGAGAAGTTCTGTGTGTTTATGGAAAAAATGTCGAATCAGTCTTTGAAAGGCTGAGGAGTGGAAAATAAGAGGTACACTCACACAGACACGCACATACACACACTCAAATGGATGAATTTGAGTGTTTAATGCTTTGATAGATTTAAACTTGATCAGTTTTCTCACCAAGTGATTCCGCCACATGATCTTGTGTGCGTGTGTGGTTGTAATTGTTTACCCTTTGTACCCTGCCCTATGACTTCACCAGTAGATTACAGACCTCCATATTATATGATCTGCTACTGCTTCTCAGCTTCAAATCTTTTTTCACAATGAAGGTTTTACCATTGTTGTCAACGCACATCCACAAACAGACAGACATAGGCACTGATGTGCTCAAAATTATCCATACCAACCATTATCCACAAGCACCTGCCAGTCAATCTGAGATTGGCTGCTAGCACGTCTTGTTCTATTACAACAAAGTTTCAGCTCTCTCGCTCTCTTTTCTCTAGTGTTTCTCCTTCTGTCTTTTTTAACTTTAAACTATGATTTTTGGCTCAGAAATTTGGCTGATATTAATATTAAAATCCTAAGAAGAATATTTTAAGATATGATTAAATAAAAACAAAGTGAAAAAGGTTTGAGGCTCAGTGGTAAACATTCAGTGAACTGGTAGCCTAGAAAATAATGTTGGAACTCAAGCATGTCTGCTACAAATTCTAATGTAAAAGAAAAGTAATCAATCAAAAGTTCAGATAAGGAGCTCCTGGCACATCCAGTAAAAAGACATCAGGTATTTTCTGCAGAGAAGTGAACCTTTGTGTAGCTGAGTCTCTAAAGTTTCTTTTAAATTCATCACCCTTGAATCTACTGAACCAGAAAAGGAGTTTTGGGAGCCTTCCAGTGAGCATCAGGAGCAATTGAATTCACAGCGAGACACAGTTCGAGAGTTCAGGTCAAACAGAGGAGAACCACAGAGGAATGACGACAAATAAAATATTTTAGCTAGATAGATAGAGTTTAGGGGACCAGACTGAATGACTCAAGGAAGAAACTGGCAACAAGTGGATTTACTGTTGTTTAGTTTCAATGTTACAAGCAAATGCCTCTTTTCTGATTTCTTTTCAGTTTTTTTAGATTACAATAGCTCCTGTTTTCAAGTACACAATTTCCTTCCATGTATCAAAGGTCTTTTATATCTTTGTCAAATTAATCACATTTAATGATTGATGCCAGAATACTGGTCAAAAATACAGAAAGTATCTGAATCTGTTTCTAAAATAAGTGTGGAGCAACTAAACAAAAAAGGAAGGAATTGTGGGATCTTCTGCTTCTTAGGTTTTGACTCCAGCAGTTGAAAAAAACTTGGGACTTTACTTCTAAATGGGAAATCAAATATTGCAATACTTAAGTATTGATCCCCAAGAATATAATAATAAAAAAAAAAATACATTACATCTGCAAGGGGACCAATTTTATGTGGAATGTTTTTAGTTTTAAATTTTTTTAGTCTTTAGGGGATCTAAGCACTGAAATTTCATTAAAACTAGGAAAATAATGGTTACAGTTTTGACCCATCTAATATATTTAGTTAGTTGATCGAGGTCTCAATGTAGTTGGATTGTAAAAAATGTTCCACTTTGTATTAAACATTATTAAAAGCCTAGTGTCAAAAGGAAGACTAACTTTCATCCACGGAACTGTAATAATTACTGCAAAAAATTGTGTAGCATTTGAAAGTAAGGACAGAAGAATTGCTTGAATGTTGGCAATTTATTCCCAACTTCACCTATCTGCCTATCACTAATAGTCTAAAAGTACGTGTACACACACTTCATTAAAGACATGCACACACAGATTAGCAGCTGGTGATAAATGAAGACAGCACAGGATAGACGGAGAGGAAAAGAAATCTGCAGTGTCCTAAGCTCATTAGTTCCTGTGTTGGCCTCATCCTCACTGGATTAGCTGCTGAGCCAGTCTGAGGGAGACAGAGGAAGCGCCCAGGGATGCACAAGAAAAAGGGGAGAGAGAAAGAGAGAGAAAGTTGGCAAGAGAGTGAAAAGAGGAATAAAACATCTCAGAGATCAATGCTTGAGTCCTCACTACATCAGTGTTTGGGTCCCCTGTGGAGAGTTCCCGTTGGCTCATTCTCTGCGTTTTCTTTCCTGTAGTAGCACTCAAATGGAAAATAATGTCAATCACTTTAATGAATATTAATGCTGTTTTTTCGATAAAATATTTTAAATACAGAATAAATGGTATTGGAAGTTCACAAACCACACCTATTAAAACAAAAAACCTGTATTGTTGTAACACTCCAGGGACACAGAAATAATATTCTTGTGGTGTCTTTGAGCTAAACTGTTATTGTGCTGTATGTGTCACCTGAACATGAATATTACCCTTTTCTGTTGCTGTTTGGAAGTTTCAGATAGCTCTAAAAATCATGACTATGTTTGGGTATTTTGGTCTGACCTAAGGATTTTTTTTTTCTTCAAAATCAATAGCTGTTTAGTCAATAAAAAGTTGTGTAGGAGCTTTTTTACTCTCTAGAGTCAAAAGACTGAAACACAAACGATGAAACATCAGACATCTCCCTGTATCCTCACTGCAAACAGGCACATACAGCAGTAAGCCAAGACTGTTATGTCTCCATAATTTTTCAACTCTCTGAGCCAAATTTACATCAAACCCGCCCTCCCCAAATTCACTCAATCATTTTACCTTGGTTGCCCAGACAACCACTTTCATCCATTCAAAACAGTGAGACGCAGAGAAGCAGTGAGGCTGACACCCTAAACCACACCCTGCTGTGGGCCAGGGCAGCTGCACACATCCCAGACTGCTCCACCGTCAAAACTGTTGCCTTTCTCCAAGACACAAGTATGAAAAAGTGACTACTGTCCAATCACAGCTAGATGCAGCAGCATCTCGGGCAGAAAGTAGACAGGACACTGTCTGCTTGCTTTCAGAGAGGGATTATTTCTATTTTTTGTGTGCAAACATTATCATGTTTTCTTTGAAGCTCATTGCAAGGGAGTCATTCCAGGTGGCAGAACCGCTCATGACAGTGCTGGAGGACAGTTTTTCATTTATCTGACTTTGGGCTGATTTAGCTCAAGTGTGATGAAGTGATCTCCAACAATTGCAATCTGTAGTATAAATAAAAGTAACACCACCACCAATAATAAGAAAAGAAAAAGAATACTCTACATAACACAATCTACATAATATATAAATTTACAGAACTTTTATATACAAGTTTTGTTTAGCATTTACAATGTGAATATAGTGCAATGTTAATTAAAACTGAAGATAATGTGACCAATTTAAGCACACAAAGGCATTAAAGACATATGCAGTACTTTGTAGTGGTCACTGTTAGTATTGTTCCATTGTGTGTCATGGTAGGAGAAATTTGTAGATGCTGTTTTAGGATCCTTTCCTCTTGCTTGTTTCTCTCAACACTTTCTTTATATCCTTTTCTGGATCCTGGTTTAACTCTGTCTAACTCTGTGCAGCTGGAAATGCCTTATCTTGTGAGTCCCAAGAGCCCTGTAAGAGTCCTCTCTGAAACCCCTCCTCCCCTCCTCAGTCCCCCAGAGGTAAGACCCACTACCCACCTATCCGCCAGAGCACCTGCTCCCAACAAGAGAGCCTGCAGCCCTCCCTCCTTCCTCTCAACTCACTACCCCTTTGGTTTGCTCTGGATAAGTGAGCTTCCCACCTCCAACCCTTTACTAACAACCTCCCAATATTCACCTGTCCTGGCTGCATCCCAGGTCTGCTTCAGGGGACTTTACAAATGGAAGCCCAGACAACTTCTGTCAGGCGCTGTCTGAAAACGAGGGGCGGGGAAATGCATTCAGTTTGACAACCCTGTAAATTTAGTTTTATTCAGGACACACCGAGTAGCCTGAGTATATCTGTTGTTTTGATTTTTGATTTTGACTCTACAGAGTAAAACATTGGTAAATTGGTACACGCTTAATGCAGTCAGAGTGATGTAGCTCTGATGAAATGCTGAAGAGCACCATAATCTGCTGAGAGTTGTAGCTAGAGTTGTATCTTGCTCAGTTTTTGGGGGAAAAATCCCTGTAAATTCATGAAATATCTGTTTTGAGAGGAATTGCATACGCGGACAACGAGAAATGTGGGACACAGCCACGGAGTAGACTTTTCACTAACAACAAGACAACTTGCATGCCACATTTTGTCTGGCCAGTAGTTGTTTTCAGATAATTGCACCTTTGGGATGGGAGCCCTACTCAGATACCTTGTATGCCTTGTTGGCGCTGGGTTAGTAGCCAAAATTAACTTTCTGACACACACTAGAGCAGAGATGTAGCAAAATTAACTTGTCTTTTTTAATTGTCCAATGGCAACTTTATTATTGTGATGTGTGTATTGTGGGAGCGGTTTGTGTTATTGTCAGCAGTCGGGGGCCTAGAGGCACTGCGGGCGTTATTTACCTGGTAACACAGATGCAATTCTGCTGAGTCTGTCAACATACACTCAAAATGCAGACATATGTGAAAGTGCGCATGCGCGTACATGCACAAGCACAATAAAAGCAGCACAATCAGTTGTGTTTGTACATGGCCAGGATCTGTAACATGGGAATGCACTCTGCTTGTAGAGGGAATCCACTGTATTAGCCGCACTCACAGTGCCTGCACAAGCAACGGCTCTGGACCAGTTCATTCAGATGAAGGATGACGCCCTAGCAGAGGCACACACAACCTCTGAAATTAGACACATTTATAATAACGATGTCAAACTCACACAAACAGGGAGATGCACTGCTTCTCATTTTCTCTCATATACACAGTGTACCTCCCTCCTGTGTTTACTCGTTGCTTTCTTCCATCAACAAACATCCTCACATTGCTGTAAAACTCTAGACAGATGGCCCTGTGAATTTGGACTTTCACCTATATTTTATCTATCTGCCACCTGTCCTGCCTGCCATCCACCTATCAATAAAGGCAAAATCCCATAATAGTCTAGAAAGCTTTATGCTGCATTGCAGTTATGTTCACTTTTTTTGTTTTTGCTTTGCTGATGGTGCACTTTGATGTTTGTTTAAATACTGCCAAGATGTGATTCCTTCAGGAAGTCAGAGGTTAGTTAGAGTAAAACTAATCTTCTAAATTACATGGCAGATATGCAGCTGAATTTTTGGAGGCTCAGCACAGTTCATAAGTATTGGGTTAAAATATCTGACCTTCCGATGCAGCTAGTTCTTCCTCAGTGGACAGTGTTATTAGGAAACAGTGTAGCCTCAGGTTTGTCAGTTCAGATATATGAATGTATGTGTGTGTGGGGCAACTCTTGGCCGATGCCTCATCGGGGGTAATGGGCCATGATGAATCAGGCCCTAATCAATGTGCATTACCATTAGGATTTATTCCCACACTTGCTCCCAGCTGCCCAGCCACAGTAGTGGACAGACAAAAATCAACATTTAGTCAAACTCGACCAGATGCTGCCAGCATGTGCGCACATACACCTGCATACATTCTCGTGCGCACAGGCACAGACACACACACACACAGTATTGAATAAACAGGGTAGGCCACCCTGGAGGATCTATGGTACATAAAAGAAATTGATTAGTGTTAGTTCTAATGGAGGTGAACTGAAATTATGTTTCTGGGGCCTTTTCTACACTTCACTGAGAAACATTTTTGGGGGAAATGATACACAACAAATCTGTTTGCAGAAACTGCCAATCATCAATTCTGGGGATAATTTGAATCATTGATTCCTCAGATGCTAGAAAAGCCATGAGGAGAAAAGCTGTGTTTCTTTGTGAAGTTCATATATATATATATATATATATATATATATATATACATATATACACATGAAGGACAGAACCTTTAAAAAAGAGAAATGTTTTCGAATGTATGAAATAGTGGATTTGAATTTGGGCCTGGGGACCAAACACAGGCTGGTGTACTTGGAAGCCATTGTGAATGCATTGCTGCTGTGAGTCTTGCTATGGATTTGTTGAAATTAATCCAGAACACCACCATCCTAATCTTTAAAGTAATCTTCTAAAAGAGGTTGAAAATTTATCATCTGAACTTTTAATGTCAGGATTGCAAATGATTGCCAATATGAATGCATAAGATGGCTCAGGATTAATATTTAGTTTACCTTTTAAAATGCCCTCTCTTTTGTGTTAGTGTCCATCTGCATATATTTCGAGTTAACATGCTTGTGTTGTGTGTTTGTTTTGCATGCCATTCTCCAGTCTGTGCATTTTTTAGTTTGTTGTAGGTCTGAAAATCTTTCCCACATATAGAAACACACCTTTCAACCTTTCAACACACCTCTTCCATTCCAGTGAGATCTTTCTGGTTCTACCTGAGTCTTCTGTCTGTTTGTGCTGAAGCTCGGGTGTTATGTGGATGTGTTTGTGGGTGTGCGTGTGTGTGCGTGGGCTTGCGTATGTTGCCATTATGTCCCACCTGCATTGTAACGTCCCTCAGGCTGTGCACGTTGTCATTTTCTGTTTAACAGCACTTTTCTTTTCCCCTCTGTCCCTTTTGTCCTGCTGGTCTCACTGCCCACTCTGTTTTTGCCCCTGTTGACTGTGTGCAGCCGTGTTGCGCTCAATCCTGTGCCGTGTTGATTTTTTTGAACCCCCCTCCCCTCACCCCTGGTGCTTCTCTTGTGGTTTTTGTTTTTGTTCTTGTAGTTGCAGGACCCCCGCATGTATGATCAGGTCTATAGGTACTTAGACCTTCCAGGGCAGGTATGTGAAAATACAGCGATTATTTCAAAACATTGTGTGATTACTGCTACAGCAGCTTGCTTTCCATACAACCCTGTTAGGTGTGTGTTGAAAGTCAGTCATGCTGAAGTCCTGGAGGCATGGAGTGCTGATCAACACTGATAATCAACAAGCGCTTGTGATTGTTGCAATATATGTGTATTCTTAAAAAATACAATTGTAATTTTATTGCTTTCAAAAAGCTCAACGCCAGTGTGATGACTTGATTTGGTCAGTCATTGAGCACTCCCTGTTCTCAAGTTTGTATGACATATTTTCTACTCTGTGAAATGCTTCTCCTTTAAACTGTTGTCTTCAGAGATAGTCCAATTCACTACATATTTTAGATTAACGTGGACAGGGGTCTCTCAAAACTGGAATGAACCGTTTAAGAGGGAGTCTTTTGGTATATGGATATTTATGTGGATGGAGTACTGTATAATAGTAGTATTAGTAGTAGTAGTTGTAGTAGTAAGTGGCCAGAGCAGGCAACTTAAATCAATATTTAAAATGTGGATTGGATTTTGTGTTGGTGTTCTACCTGAGTTTCTTTTACATATGCTGATCATTTTTGCTTTTAAATCTGACTTAACTTTTGCTGTTGTTGTAGTGTAACTGTCGGTCATTGTCTGGTTTGTTATACTAGATGGTAAATGAAGGGAAATTGAACAGCAGCTAATCTTTTACCTTCTCTCTCCTCCCCTCGCTATGTTCTGTCTCTCCATCCCCCCAAACTATCTCTTGTGGGTTTGTCCTCATCACCTTTACTGAACCACCACCTACATCTAACCTTCTCATCCTGCACCATCATGGGTGCCGTCTCATTCTGCCCTCCATCATCTTCCTCTGCCAAAGCTGAAGGCCATAGACCGTCCACAGGAGCCAGAGAAAGTACCACGGGCACCTCACGACCGTAAAAAGGAGTGGCAGAAACTGGCACTGGGGGCAGAGCTAGCCCAGGACATACCTGAGGACAAACACAGAGAGGCCAACGGATCAGCAGGGTACCACAACAACAGGTATGTGAAGATGGAGGCCCAGTTTTATCTCACATCTCATAGATGGAAACTTTCAGGCAGAAAATGGCCATTTGGTGTTCGAGCCAAGTTTCTTACAGTTGTCATGATAGGACCAGAACATACTTCTCGGCAGCCTAAGAAATGCTAAGTGTGCAGCTTCTAATTTAAAATATCATTGAGCTTGGTGCTGGTTGTTGTCCCTTGCCCTACAAAAATAAATTCCACTGAAATGGCTTCTTGAAATTTACAATGCACTGGCAATAACAAAAAGGAGCTACAACAGCAATAATTAAGGTCCCTCACCGGTGTAATTCCATTTATTGTGCCTCAGAGCTCCAGTGCTCTGCTCATATTCAGTAATTTTCCTGCCAGTCAACATGATAAATATGAGAAGATCTTATTTTATGTGGTTTTCTTCAATTTGTCAATGCCTTGAAGAGTGATCATAAAGTCCCATCTCCAAGTCCAGATGAAGGTGGATATCAAACACAGCATGAACCTGCATAGACGGTTCAAGATGCATGCTAAGGTGCATCGCGGACTAATGCACCAAGAAGCCCAACGGCACTGGCAACATGTCATTCCAGTCATTTATTCTTTTTTTTTTTTTTGTGTGTGTTAAAGGCACAGTTACATTTATTCTTATTGATAAAAAATGGGGACAGAATCGGATCAAAGCCAGCTTGAATTAAAAATGGTGCACTACAGCCAGTTGGGTCTTTGACAGCTAAATTGAGGCAGCTGCAAATATTCCTCAGAAGAATGATATTCTGGGCAGATTATTTACGACACAATAAAAATGTGTGCGCCAGCAAAAAGCGTGACTGAAAACAACAAAACAAAAATGAGATGAAGAAACATAAATCGAGTCAAGGACAAGTGAGGAAATGAAAACGTAATTCTCTGCTCAGGGCTCCATTGTACGTGGAGCATTTGGATGGGCATTTCTCGCTGGCGGCGCTGCCCTACAGCCAGATGAACGAGCTGCTCAACCGTACCGGGGACAGAATGTACTCACGGCCCCACGACCCTCCACCACCTCCTCCTCCCATGCACCCACTGGGAGAGATCAAGCCACCCTCTGTGATCAGGTGGGACAGGAGACCACACACACACACTCACACACGCACGCACACCACATACCTACAGTTTCATGCCCCCTCCAAAACTTTAGTTGGCCTTTTTATGAGATTGTGTAACAATTTTCAAAAGGTTTTGTCTATAGAATTTTGGTGCGGCTCTGAGGTCTGAGTGATTCACCTTAACTTTGAACTGACCACATTTTTTCTATTTTTATAGTATTTACTCTGTAAAACAGGAGAAGGAAAAGAGTATTTTTCACTCTGTTAGAGCTTAACAGTAAACCACTGAGACTGGAGGGATGAATGAAGTGCTATTTGAATGGATGGAGGGTTTCTGGACCGAAAAGAAAAGAGAAAAGGTTGGGAAAGGGCTGGATCAATAGTGTTAAGGCCACTGAGCGTATCATGGGTTGTTTTTCTACCGTGCACTTTTGCTGCATATGTCACTCTTTGCAGGGATGGAGAGATCAGAGAGAATGATTAAGGCCGCAGCACCACAGAAATATCATTGATTTTCTTCAGATGTCCTTGTAGCCATCATCTTACTTCTTGCTCTCAAATTCTGTCCATCCCCATGTTTGTCTGTCTATTCCTCTTATTTACTTGTTCTTTTCATTCCTTCTGTCATTTCATGTCGCTGTCTTCCTCTTTATAAGTTCCTCTGATCTCATTCTCTCACATTACCACCTCTCAAGTCTTCTTCACATTTAATGCAGCCCATTGTGTAGATATTGATAGATATGGCCAGGAGAAAATACTGAACATGTTATTTTCTCCCTCTTGCTGTACTTTCTTGCAATTGTCTGCAGCAATTTTCTCCGTAGGAAGAAGAAAATTGTGAATGTGTCAGTCTTTCTGTTGCAGTGTCCTGGTTAATAGCTCGATCCGCCCACGCAGTTTTAGCATCAGCAAACGACCAATGCTGCTAACTTCTCTCTTTAATGTCCTTCTGGGACGGCATCCCCGCCCCTCACCCCATGATATGCCGCATTCTTTAACCCATGCTGTGGCTGACTGACATTCAGGTAGACATTCTTTGGCATGCTATGATTTCCTGTATTTTGCAAGGACAAGTGGAAGAGTTAAGGACACCCTGCAGGGCCGTCATCACTCCAGCCAATCTTCTGAAGTTGGCTGGAAACGCCACTGTGTATAGGCATGTGCGCGTGATGAGACTTCCAGCAGCCTCAGCCTGCCTAAACGTTGTGCACAGCACCAACACACATTTTTAGCTGAAAAGAAATACTTTGTCTCGTGAGCTAATGAAGCACTTAGTTCTCAGTGTTGTTGAGCCAAACACAAAATAATCTTGATCTTCATTGCATCCCTTCAATAACTCTGAACCGACAGCTCACTGCTGACATGATATACTGTAGCTGAGAGATGATGTAAGGAGCTGCATCTTTCTGGATAATGAGGAAATATGTACCATCAATCTGTTCTTTACTTTAACACTGATATGGGCTTTTTCTCTGACTCCCTCCTTCTTCTTGCCTACAGCTCCAGTTCGGGTTTTTCCGACAGCAGACCCCAGTCTCCGGCCCGAACAGCAGGCCTAAACTCCAGCATTCCTCCTCCGCCTCCTCCTCTCCCTCCTCCACCTCCTCCCTTACCCTCAACAGGCCTGCGGGGCACCCCTCCTCCTCCCATCCCTCCTCTACCAGTCCAGCAACAGCCCCCAGCCATCCCACCCCCCCCTGCTCCTCTCCAGATCGCCCCGGGGGTGCTACACCCGGCCCCTCCGCCTGTAGCACCTCCACTCCACTGCTCTTCCCCGGCCCGTCTCCAGCAGGTCCTGGACAAGGGCCCACTGAATGGTTCTGGGACCCAGTCGGATGGCAGCATCCTACCTCCTCCCCCGCCGCCTCCCCCTCTGCCCCTCCCCGGAGCACGGAGCTCATCGCCCTGTCCATCAGGCCCACCACCCATACCAGCCTTCCCCTCAGCAGGAGCCATGGCCTCACCGCCACCCCACATCATCCACGATGGGGGGACCAAGAGGCACCATCCAGCCAACCTCCCGCCCATCAGCGATGCACGCAGTGTCCTGTTGGAGGCTATCAGGAAAGGTGGGTCACCATTTACCAGAAACATCTGAAAATCCTCCCAGCCAACAGTGAAGAGTCCTGAACCAGAAACACATGCTTGCAGTCATTTCATCTCAAGTTTTAGTCTCTCTGTATCTTTAAAATGTTGATAATTAGTTTTATTAATCAAAGAAATTGGCTCTGCTCCACTTTACATGGCAAAACTAGTTGTGTTGAAGTCACATTTTCAGAACTTTGGTAATCCTTTCGTAATTCAAGATATTACCAACAACCTTTGTTTTTGTCTCTTTATTTTCTGCTGCAGGCATTCAGCTACGAAAAGTCGAGGAGCAACGAGAGCAAGAGGCTAAGCACGAGCGAGTTGGCAACGATGTGGCCACCATCCTGTCACGGCGCATTGCAGTGGAGTATTCCGACTCTGAGGACGAGTCTGAGTTTGATGAAGGAGACTGGATGGAATGATGGTATCCAGGGAGATGGGGAAAAAATAACAATAATTAAAAAAAGCAATGGTGGCTGGAGGACAAATATGTTCAGGTGCCCCCCCTCCCCCAAAAAAAAAAAAAAAAAGCCTCCTCTCCACACCTCGCCATCAAGAGTCCTTTCTACTCCAGAAAGGAGAGAAACATCATTGATTCCCACTTTTTCCTCTGTGAAGTTTTTTTATCTTGTCATATCTGTCTCGTTGTGGATTTGTGTTCAGAGGAGTCTCCACATCACCCTTGTGTGTCTCTTAAGTGTTCCAAGACAAGTTTTTTGCATTAATTATTTTATGCACTACAACACAACCTTGTTTCAGCTGGATTTCTTGTACTGAAATCCCCCATGTTTACTATTGTTATACATGAACATAACATTCTTGAAGAACTACTTGTTTTTATTTCATATCTGTACATTGATATTCAAAAAAGAAAAGAGAAAAAAAAAAAAAAAAAGGAGGCATGTTGCATCTATCTTAAGTTCTCCAACACAGTTTTGCCACCTTGTGGCTTAACATGGCATTGAATGAATGCAATTCTTTTACCTTTTTCTTCTGAAACATTTGAAGTTTTATTTGGCCAGTAGTTGCCAATAGTGATCACTACATCGACTGTCACTGAGTGTGAAAACCAGCTGGGTTGTCTTTTTCTTTTCCCTGTTATCAGGACTGACTCTACCACTAAGAACAAGCAAAAGATTGTGTTGGTATGTCATGTGATGATTGTTGTGTGAAAATGAAGAAGGGGAAGCATATAGCTGACTTTTGCAACATGCGTGAATATCCATCCGCTGACACCTAACCTTTATTCCAGGGAAATGTTTGCCAAGAGATTGGGCTTTTGTTTGTCCAGGTTCTGAGGAAGCATGTACATTCTTGTTGACATCAAACAACGTCTAAAAACACTGAGCCATGGGTTTTTAAAAATGAGCTCATTATTTGCCCCAGATATATGGACACTGGAAGTGATTTTTTTGCTGTTGATGTACATCAGATTTCCTGCCTCTCTTATTGTCCCCTTGAATTGTGAGAAGGTACAAACAGCTCAACACTCAGATCTCTCTTTACTATGTATCTGCCCATTAATGAGAAGCCTTACCTCGTTTGGTTTTCCAGCAGCAAAAGAATAACTTCTGCCTGATTCTGCCTTTTCCAGCCAAAGGAGTAGGATACATCATGCTTTTTTTTTTGGCTCATTTCAGAGAAAATGTAGGCCATCCTTTTCTGTTTGTTTGTTCTTTCTTCTACTTGCCTTATTGTTCGTACAAACGTATCGTTGGGTTGATGAATGTATTGTGCTGTTACTACTTACTTGCCTGCGCTTGTATGGATTTGCTGTTTATATGTGTGGGGGAAAGGGGGGGGACCCTGGTTTAAAAAAAAAAAGAAAAAAAAAAAAGAAAGATTAGATCAATACTGTAAACCATGTAACTTATGTAACTGTTGACTGTAACAGTTTGCTTGAATTAATAAAAATCTAATGTTATGTTTCAGCTCTACATGTTATGGGATTGTTGTTGAGCTGAGTTTGTCAACTCTTGTTCTGAATAAGAAACTGCTGGATGTAAGATTTAAATTTATCGGCAACAAAAGAGCAGGTTTATTCGGTTAGCTGAAATGTGGCCAACATTTGTCAAAATCAATTAGTCAAAAGGCACATTCAGCTTTTAGTGAAAATCTAAATTTTAACAAATCAACCAAAAACTTGAAAATTTGAACATTTTAGTTCGATCGCATTAGAAAATTATTGAAGAGATTTTATCTAACTTCAGGTTTTATTTAAAAAGTAGTCCACTTTTCAATGTATTTTTCAGTTAAAATCTAATTGAAGTAAGGAAAAATCCAAACTTGGTCTAATCAACAAAGAACAGTTTGATCGAGGTCGAAAGTCAGGGGCCTTGTGACTAATCTGAGGTGTTATCCCTAAATCTATTTCTGGCCCCATCCAGTCTCAGATTTATGGGCCAAATTTAAGATAATTTAAGTTCATTAGCATGTGCTGTCACACGTTCACCTTTTTCAATTAGTGTTTCACTTTCATCACATTCTCTCTCTGCTCAACTCACCAATTTGTCTTTCCACATCCCTTTCCTCATTCTCCAGACACAACATGTTCTTGGAGTTTCCATGTTTGTTTTGTCACTCCGGTTATATATTTTTTTTTTATTATTTTTTTTTTTCCTGTCACTCTTTATCCTCAAAGCCAGCAGTTTCAAAGACCCTTAGGACATTTCAGCTTTCATCTTAGGATGGCACATGACATCATGTCAGCTTTGGGACTACATCAAATAGAAGTTCAATGCTTTGTGCAGAGCTCTCCCTCTCCAGTGCTCTGATGTGAGGGGGCCTATTAAAGAGTGACTATGTGTTTGTCTAAAGGGAGCTGATGAAAAGGAGATTTAATTACCAGATACTCTGTGCACTGTGTTATTCCATTCATGCTGCAAACACCTTCACCTGAGAGAGAAGTACCTGATTTGTTTTCTTCCCAGCATTACACTGTAGTTGCCAGACCTGAAAAGCTTTTGCAAATAATCAAATCTGTTATTGAAGTGTCAGGCTGATGGGATTTGTTTCATTGGAAAAATTGTTTTATACCTTGAATTATGCTCAGAGAACTTATTGCACCCATCGGCTCCTAATTTACTGTAAGACCTTAGGAAGAGTGGATGGTTAAATAATAATACTGTGGTTAACAACAGACAGCTCGTTGCAACAATTCTTTAAACTAGAAGTAGTTTGTATGGAAAACCATCAGGGAGCAATAAACTCTAAATGAAATGTTTATTTTTTGGAAGACCATTTAAGGGACTACACGTGCTGTCTTATGGCACAGACTGGTACAAACAGGGTTATATCTCCATTTCATCTATTTATTTTAAATTAAAATTCCAACATTTTCTATGGGAACTATTCTATCAAGGTGTGCGGAATGTGATATTACATGATTAGTGATCTATAAACACTTTATAAACATAGCTGCATCGAAACACTAAAGAAAAAGGCAGAGTATGAACAGTGAGCGTTTCAATGATTTACTGAAGCTGAATATATAATCTAACTTTCTCAAAAGGTCTTTGCTATTATATACACACAAAATACTATTAGCATGAGTTACAACTTAATACTGGTGTGTAGATTTATGGGAAAAACAAACCACTAAGCCAATTAAGAATGTGTATTAGTGCCTGCAGTTTCAAGAGGCCTGTTTTGATTTTTAGTGCAAACACATCTAGTTCATAACAGAAATAGCTTAAAAAAAAAAAAAAAAAAAAAAAAAAAAAAAAAAACGCAATTTACTACAGCCATTATTTTAGGTAGTGGGAATTTAATTTAAATGGATATGCAGCACCATGTGACTTAGTGATAAATTAAAATGTTTAAAAGCTAATATTATATTATTTAAGGCCATGAACTTAGATTTCTGTCTTTCAAGAGTTCAAAAGAAACATTGATATTTAATATTCTGCTAAATTTGACATTTGCAGGTGTGACTCTTAAATCTGCCCCGTTAGCATGATAAGGCAGATGGATGAAATGTTTCTGTCTCATTACCTAACTTTGAGGGGAGTATTCTTCTTCCGAGGTAGCTCTTTGTGCACCTGACGGGCCCGTGTGCCTAATCCCAGAGACTGCAGAGACTCGGTGATAAAGCGCTGTGTGGGAGACACACACAGCATCACCAACAATTTGGCATCTCCACCTGGTGGACAAGATGAGGAGAGACAAGGAGATAACAATGAAAACATCTGATAAACATTGAAATCAATACAATACAATTACATTCAATGTATATGCCTGAGTTTTAGCTTTAGCTCTGTGTGAGAAGGTGTGGAATCTCTAAACCGGCTGGGAGGACACTGTAGGGTTGAAGCTGACTTACAAGGCATCTGTCCCACATCAACAGGAAGAAAATTAGAGTGAGTAAATTTGTTTCTATCTCACCTATGCTGTCCTGAAGTAGATGTGTCAGTTTGCTGTTCCTGTAGGGGACATGGGGTCTCTGTTCAGCAAGAGCTCCCAGGACATCAGACAGAGCAGAGAGGCTGCGGTTTATACAGGACACCTCCCACAGAGCAGCACCTGAAACTCCAGACATACCTGACACACACAGATTACTCATTTCATATTTCATGCTTCAGACCTTTAAACAAAACTTAACAATGCACATTTTAAACAATTCAAACACATCTTAAGCAGCATATTCAGTTCAAATTGACCCCCAGTGATACCAGAAAACAGTTCACGTTTAAATACTTAAGGCTCACAAAGCCATCTCATCAATCTCTTGTTTAATTGTGCTGCCTATCAAATATGACACTTCATCTCCTTTTTGATAAATCCAGTTTGCTTTTAATCTAGTTCACTTAACTCTTTAATATTCCAGTTTTATCTTAAGAATGGACTCAAAGCAGATGACACTTGATTTTTAGTTTCAAGAGTAGCTTACCTATCTCAACGAGATATTATACCTAAAGCCCCATTTCACAATTTCATATTGCAGTTAAACTCTTCCGGTTGCATCTTAAAACGCTGAGCAGCCAGTGTCATGATGTCCTTAATCATTTCTTACCAACACACTCACTCCCTGCCAGGTCCACCAGCTGCAGCTTGGTTCTGAATGGAGTCTGTGAGATACTGTGCCTGGGGGAGGGACATGGTGAGTAGGATGGTGAAGGGCAAGGAGAGGAGGCGGAGCTTCCAAAAAGTTCATCAGAAGAATGGCGGGCTGCAGGGTTGGCACGGCGACAGCGTGGACTCCACCACTCCTTCTGACTGGAGTGTTGCATATCTTTCTTGGCACTCTGTAGCCTGCGAGCTGAATGGAGGAGTATTTTAATGCTAATGTAATTTATGCTTTCAAGAGCACCAATGCAAGCCTGTGCACGAGTGTGTCTCACCAAGGGCCAGAGCGTTTGGGCTCTTTGAGGAAATGGTGAGGGTTACAATAAGATGAGAGCGCGAAGAGTCAGCGTGGACCAGGGTGGGACAGTGAGCTCTGAGTTTCTGGACACTGTTGACGGCCTGCATCACCTCAGAGGGGCTACGCACAGGCCTGGCAAACATACAGTGGAAGTGCTTTTTTAAAAACACATTAACCTGGCACTTTATTCACTTTAAGATATACTTCACTTTATTATATTCCAACTATTCAATGCCTACCCCAAAAGCTAGCTGTTATAGTTACAACTCAAGGTGATATTTGGACTGTGACTTTGCACAATATTATTGCTTTATAAATCTGCTTTGGCTTATAACACAGCTGACAAAACACCCTGCAGCTATGGAGCAACCTTAGTAGCTCAGTTGGACTGAAGGAAGTCACAAAATGTATTTTCCTTTAGCTGTTTTGTCACCAGCACTATCTTTTTTAATGCTCAGTAAATTTTAGCAGCAGTCTGGTGCTGGCCCAGCAGCCTTGAATGGCTTTATCGTTTCAGCTCCAGCTTCAAAGTGGATTTTAGTGTAGCATTTGCAGGCTGGACACCCCCCAGAAACAAAAAGTATTAGAAAGCCATTACATATTATTTAATACATTTTCTTATAAAGAAATGATTGATCAGTGGAATAAAAAAAATGCTTCCTCAAATGACGTGTAATCGATCTACAAAAAAGTCATTTTAGACACTAAGCCCAAATAAACATCAGCTCAGGTGTTACTCACTCGTATGTAAGGGAGGTGATTTGGATGGCACCAGAGGAGGTGGTGACAATGTCCCTGTGCTGGCCCGTTACATTTCCATGCTTATCTCTGGCTAGCAGGTCAAACACTTCATTGTTGTATACTTCCATCACTGACACCTCCACTGTGTGGCTGTCTGATGGCTTCTCTGAGATCAGCCTGCATATCACACAGGAAGACATATTTTGGAAATGTGAGCAAATAAAATTAAAGTTCAAGACAGTTCCACTCCCAGTTAACATTAAAAATGTTTAAACAATAGAAAAATGTTTTTCTTATGATTATTTCACATAGCAGGCCAACTACTATAGCTGTGACTGACTGTCATAAACAGCCTCTTACCGAAACAGCTCAACAGCAGCCTTAGGGATAATACCCTGTGTTTGTGCCTCCTGCTGTGTCCTTGAGTGCTCATCCAGTGAATGGGATCCCATCATGGTGTGAGTCTTCCCACTGCCTGTTTGTCCATAGGCCATGATGCAAACATTATAGCTGCAGGGCAGCAAAAGAAATTACATTCAATTCAAGCTGAAGCCCTATAGTCATTATGCCGTTTAGCATTCATTTAGTTTAATCTTTATTTGACACAACACTCGGGATTGTTGAATAAGTACATCTTATGACATATGATTTGATATAGTATAGACTGTGTGTACACACGCACACACACACACACACAGTTTGTATTGTTTAACACTCACCCATCCAGCAAAGATGTAAGGAGTGGCTTTACTTCCTCAAAGACAGCATCCTGGGAATCCTCTGGTCCATGCACTCTGGAAGAAGGCAAATCAGTGATTTATTGCTAAAAACTGAAAGACACAAAATATAAAAATCATCTCAGCATTTCACCTCTCAAACTCAAATATCTTGTTTTGCGCTGGCATCCCCATCTTCAGACAATTCACCATGACTGTGTCCTGAAAATCCCAATCAGGAATTACAAAGAAGTGAAAACAGATTCATAGCAGATTCACAGCAACCAAATCGATGTGCACACTGATAAAACTCACATCACTGACTGCATGGATCACTTCCTCTGCTGATGCAGACCTGTAGAGAAAAGGACAGTTATGTATTTGCTGTATGTTCTCAACTTTTCAATACAGAAGATACATGTGTTGTGTGTTGACCCACCCTGATCCTAAGGCTGAGAACTGGATATGGTCAAATGGTAGAACTGGTCTCACCCTGCAGTGAACTCTGATGTTGCCTCTTAGCTCCTGCATCAAGACAACACATTTAAAATTAGACATTAGCAGACTTGCCACAGCTTTCATGTGTAGATAATCCATCAGCCAAAGCGCTTCGTCATCATTCAACATCTGTCCTCACCACGAGTGTGTTGTGAAGTTCTTTCCTCCTCTGCCGCTCTGCCCTGCACCTTTCCTTCTCCTCCTCCAGAGAGCACTCCAGAGCTGCAACACGAGTCTGCAAGTCTGCAGAGTAAAACAGAGAGGTGCTGAAAACAATTTACATAATTAACAAAATGTGCTTTGTTTTTGTTACAAATCATTAATTGGGATTCAATTATTTTTTGACATGAATATATTTGTGCGCTCAACCGAACAAAATAGACAAGTTTCAGATCAATGCTGAGAAGCCTCCACTAGCATCGGTTTCTCAGACTGTGAGCCACCAGCTTAGATTTAGTGGACAACCCGGTATAGCATAGCAACCCAGGCTGTTAAGAACTAAAACAGTGAATGAAAATCTGTCACAATCCAGTGCAAGGCCAAAGGCATCTGCTGTCTGGTGTAAATCTTTGAATTCAGGCCAAGTCTCTAATCCTGCAGCACGCATGAACACACACCTGGCAACAAACACCTCCATTCACGTAAAGGACAGAAGCTGAGACGTACAAGAACAGGCAGACTAGACCGCAAATAGAGCAGTGTGGAATGACAAGCATGTTTTCTTCCATCTATTTAAAGATTTAATTAAAAACTCTCAATTATCAAACATCTTGCTATATTCAGACTGTATCAAATTGTCTAAAATAAATTCACTAAAGAATTAAACTCAAGCAGTAACAAATAAAGTGTAACATATATGTAACATAAGAAAAACTCTCAATGGCAACCCCGTAGATATGGTATTCAGAGGACAGTATTTTTAGATGGTACTATTCTACACTATTCCTTAACTTTATCAGCGCCAACTATAAAACAGTTAAGAAAAGACATTTTGTTTGGAGCAGCACATCTTATACACTGGAGAGCATTTGCTCAGGCTTATGTGTGCCGAAGCATTTGACAAGATCAGTTCCCACCCCATTATCAGAGCTACGATGACCAGCTGACGAGCAAGACAGCACACAACGGACCAGACAACCTTGGACAACCTCGGGAGGGGTTATAGAAGAGGGGAGGAACAGTGTGAGAGGATTAACAGCACACACACTAATGAGGAAACAGCCGTTAGTACTTGTGACACTTCAGAATGGAAAGAGACATTTAAATCAACCAGAAAATAAACACTGGAAGTGGTAAAAAGGTGAAGATCAGGTGGAAGATATTGGAAAAAAATGTTTATAACTGACCAAATTACCTTGGTTTGAGGATCATTAAAATGGTGCTGTATACAATATACAATACAATGAAGAACTACTCCATCTGTTTCAATTTTGATATACTACCAACATTAGTTGGTAGATGATTTACTGTTCGAGGATTTCTCAGAAACCCACATATGATGTCTAAGATGGTACTTACTCTGTAGCTCTTCTCCACTGTGACTACTTAAGGAGGAGCTGGCTCGCTTTACTTTCTCTAGAAGCTGCTTGCTCTGTTCCTCAAGCTCTGTGGCAAAACATACATACACTGCAAAGACCTCACTCAGGTTCTGCTTCATAGCCTGCAGTGAACACAGAAAATTACAACTTGTGAATCCACTATTTGTTGTATAAATGTACATATAATGTGCTTATAGTGACTGTCAAAATCTGCTGAATGCGCATGTACACATTCATTTCAGGCTGTTGTTACCTGGACCTCAGACAGGAGTTTGGTCAGGGCTGACCGGGTTATATTCTTTGCATCCCTCTGGTGCTGCTCATGACTCAGAGCCTTGGTCTCCTCTTCCTGGTCCTGGCGTAGTTTCCCCAGACACTGAAAAGGGCATAAGATCAACATACTTACTTTGCACTACAATGCCACTTGAATCTTACTCCATGCCAAATATTACTACAAGTTTTTAGTTTCCTCATAACCAACAAACTGCTCTAATCTAAAGATAATTTTATGATAGCCTCATGCAAAAAACCTGTTTAGTACCAACTCTAGTGCTTAATCAGTAAGAATTATTCATAATACTCATTTATGCATCAATTTACAGACTGCAGAACAGATCTGTCTAGATCTAGTTCAACAAGTCATGTCAAGGACACACTTTGCACAACATTGGAGTGATCAGTGTTTAATTGTTTTATGTTATGTTTCTGTTCCACAGTACTACAGGCCTATACAACCCTTTTTGCATGTGCTTGAATGTACACCTTGAGCACCTGGAAAAGAGGGTTACCATTCTGTACATGTATTATACAGAGAACAGTGAAGTAACAAGGCCAATGAAAGCCACTGTAGAAATACAGTATGCAAAGCACGTGGGTGAAATCAGTTTTCGGTTGTTTGTTTGCTTTTTTGCACAGTTCAACAACAACAATCATTCTGCACAATGGACAGAAAAAAAAATAATAATAAATGATGTAATTGTATCAAATTTAGTGGCACACCCATCAAATCATCCAACTGTCAGAGCCCGCAGCTGGTGTTGTAAGTGCCTCAAAGATACGCACACTTCTTGCTCCTTTTGCTCTCCCTTAAGCCATTCAGAAGGTTGTGGAATAAAGACAAGTGAAGGAATAAAATGACAGAGTAATAGAATAAGAGAGAACAGGACAGAATACAATAGAAACTTCAAGTCTTCTTACCTCTGCAAGTCTTAAATGAAGAATAGCGTTTTCTGTCTCCAGCTCCAAGATCCGCTCTTCTTTACTCTGAAAACACAAATAAATGTACATTACAAACACTGCCTGTGTAAAATGAGAATTACAACAAGTTTCAATAAGCATTAGTTACCATTTGAGAAAATGTAATGTAACTTACCCTCAGTTTGTGCTCCAGCAGATGCATCTGATGCGCAAATATCTGGTCCCGGTTAATAAAGAGAGGCATTTTTATTATTATTAAATATGAGTTAGTAGGTGGGAGAAGGGGACACGTCGTCGTCCTCTTCCTTCTCAAATGAACAGGTCGTGTCCTCTTAGGTCAAATAATCCGATTAACCGACCGGTCAACATCTCAGTCAGCTCTGCTCACCGGCTGCATCCCGGAGGATCAAGGAGACGATCATTCACACTCCTTTTAGTTTACTTTTATTTTAGTTTTTTTTTTTACATTAAAAATCAACATAAATCAACACAAATTCATACTTATACGAGTCTGGCTGGTATTGTTTCGTGGCATCTTTCACACGTTTTCATGAAATCTACGTCGGAGCGCGACACTTCCGCACTCAGGTGCTGTTAATTAGCGCTCATTACCCGTCAGCCACCTGTGAGGCGCGAGGCGACCGGAAGGGGTCAGCAGAGGCGACGGGAACTAACAAACACTGCGAGGAAGAAAAAGCACTTCCGCACAGTCACAGTTTCGCTCTCTTCTGGCACAAAATGGCCAAAGCGAAGGACAAAAGGCGAGAAAAGATCAGCATTGCTACCGAGGTGGGGCGGTCAAAGCTGTTTCTTTGTGTTTATCCAGCTGGTAGCTCCTCGCTAGCTAAGTTCGTGTGTAAATGGTGTTGTTGTGCCTCACGTTTAGCTTGCACAAAAGCAGTCCTCATTTTCGCTGCGCTTTGCTGGTGAACATTGCGTCCATTTCATTTAGTTCACTCATTTGGTTTGGTTTGATTTCTTTTAATTTGATTTTTATTTCTCCTGGAAATGCTAAATGCCAGATTGACCGCTTGGAGGAGCGGCGGGCTCGTTGCCAGGACAACCTGGAGAGGGCGGAGTTCAGGAGCAGGAAGGAGAAGCTCTCTGAGGAGGACAGGTGAAGATGGTGGGGCAGGGAGACCTGAGGAAACTGTAGTTTTCAAGTGAAAGGGCTCTGATTCCTGAAGTTATTCACTCAATCAACGCAACTGGCAAAAGCCTGTTGTATCTTTGGAAGATACCCAATTGAATTGGCTCTTTCAGTTGATTTTGTCACCTATCAGACTTTTCATCAGCCAGTATTATCTCTGAGTCTGGACCTGATGACTTTCTCGACCAGTGGCGTATACAGAGTAAACTCTTCTAATCATGCTTTTTTTTGTGATCCACTGCCACTGTGATCCACAGGCAGGAACTGGAGGATGAAATTGCAATCATGAATGAGCGGGTGCAAAAGCTAGGTGAGTGTCATTATTAATGATTATTCGAATCCCTCATTGCTCATAAAGAGACTTTCACTGCAAGTTTTGTTTCAATCTAGTTTGAATCAATGCCTTAAACACGACCATTATAAGGTTACCACAGCACATCATTCG
This sequence comes from Echeneis naucrates, assembly GCF_900963305.1. Classification (NCBI taxonomy): domain Eukaryota; kingdom Metazoa; phylum Chordata; class Actinopteri; order Carangiformes; family Echeneidae; genus Echeneis; species Echeneis naucrates. The sequence continues at coordinate 8,005,706 of NC_042534.1, forward strand.
AAGAGATGGGTTTTATATTTTTGTACCTGAGTTTTCATATTTCATAAGAAAATAATTGCTGCCGCTTCAACTTATTAACACCTGCACGTTTGTATTCTTTTCTAGACAGGGAGCTGCAGACCTTAAGAGGAGAGAACCGGAAGAATATGCTCCTGTCAGTGGGTTTGCTTGCAATCAGTGCTCTTTTCTACTATGTCTTTCTCTACAGTGAAGAGGCCTCATAATAGACACAGTATCTAAAAGGGACATGCTGCTGAAAGAGCAAAAATCTCCAACCCATGGAAGAGACTAGAGCTGTGTTGACGAAATACTGCGGCTCTGCCTCCAGAGGGCAACATTTCATTCTTTTTTTTTTTCTCATCTGGACACCAAAGTGGTTTTAACCTGCCCAGTCTGAAACTCCACCACATCTTCCACACCACCACAATGAGCTCTGGCCTGTACTTCCATCTACACTGATCAGCATGCTCTACCAGTGTAACTAAATATGTGCCAGCTGTCTTTTGTTACTTTTGAAAATAGTTCAAAATTTTGCAAATCCTAATGTAAGGTGGGGGCTTACTGTTTGATAGGGTTACTGCTCAGTTGATGCCTAATTCACCAACATTTCTGTTTACATATTTATATCCTGCTATCAGTGCTAAATATTCATCAGTGTGCTTATTGATTATCACTTGATAATTCCAAACTCTACTGCAGGTGACTAGAATTATAACTCATCACTCTATTAAGTGCACATCTTACGTCTTTTTTTCAACTAATGCATAAAGACTACATTAAAAAGAATTTGTATGTGCAGTTTGTTACATAAATAACCAGTAAACAATAAAGTCTGTCTTTTGTCGCAAAAGATAACAATGTTACTAATGAATTTCTTGAAGACACTTAAATAAATGGTGCAGAGATTGCCTTATACTGACATAAACATCCTATGAACTATGTGTGCCAGACATTTACATGGAAAGTCTGCAAAGAGCAAATGATCCATTTTGTGTGAGCTTTATTGTTATGGATTTACTCAGGACCTGAAAGAAGCCATTCACCTGTTTATGTCTTTACAAGACCTTCAAGATGCCAAATGTGTTCTTAACATAATTGTTCTGGTTTTTGGTCATCCCTGTTTTTTCAGTGAATTTCCATCCATCAATTTTGAAAAAATGTCTGCTGCTGACTGAACTTTGTATGTTTTTCTGCCGTGCTTTTTAAAAACACAGCATTTATTTTATTTCTACAATTTAGAGCTCATTAGATGACTCACAAGTGCTTAAATTTGTCATAGATGAATATGTCATTTTGGGTTGAAACTTGTGGCTCTTTCTAAAATCATCAACTGCAGCAACAAAAGATGCAGCAGCAAATCGTGCATCTTAGGGGACGACAGTTTACATGATTACAAGAGATGAAGAAATGTGTTGAGGATGTTTGTTGTTTGATAGTTGAGATAGACTTATGAGTCATTTTTAACACGTGATGAGATTTGTGTGGCACTAAATGTTTGTCATTTATCAGAACTGAACAGTATAAGAAATAAAACAGATTTCCTGTTATTATCTCTCTTTGGTGATTTGGGGCTGAAAAAGGCAGAGTAGGTGAAATGATGGCTGTATTGCCTTCACCTAGATTCCCCAGTCACACATGCACCCACACAGGTGCATTTTTGCTTTTTGTTGTCAGATTTGAATTGGTTCATCTTGAATGAAATCTCTGTTTTTGAGTTATCTGAAATTGATTTGACCTTGTGTCAGGTAGCTTGTATAGGTGCTTGTTTCTGTGTGTGTGCCCAGTTGTAGTTAATGGTTTCCATGGTGATGGTAACTGCATTGTTATGCCTGGTTAAAAGAGGACCTATTGTGAGACACGCCTCTAAAACCTTGGCTGAACCTGAGGAGAACATATAGCATGATTGCTTTCACAGCAATCCCACCTAATAACTGTTTGTGTATCCTGCCTCCTACACACACTATTATCACCAACGCAGTTCACATCACACCTACACACACTCATTCTCTCATCCCCAGATAACACAAATGTAAACAATGCCATTATGCAACACTTCTGTGGGTATTGAAAGCTGATTATGGGTAATGAACACATTTGAATATTCATTTTCTTTCTTGCTTTTTAGATTATTCCTCATTTAAAAATTAAAAGGTGAAAAGTCACAAATGCACAAATTGAATATTTTGACAGGTGACTGTAATTACATGCTTTTGTTTTAATTATTGACATGGCCTTTACTCTGAAACTAAATATAACTGGAACAGTCCTTCTGCTTGGGTGTGTCCTCCCGCAGTCAGATGCTGACCTTGTGTTTCGTTTCGCTTGTCCAGACACAGTGTGTTGGTAGCCTCGAGCTATGAAAGTACATGACTCACAAAAAATTGATTAGGTCTGTCTGAGCACAGAAATGCCAGATGTCACTTTAAATTCTTTTGGCTCTTAAGCAGGGGGGATGTTTGTGCTCACCCTCAGCGGGTGGAGGTTCAGGTCAGATGTAATTATATAAGTTTTCAGGAGTTGTTTTATTTCGGGTGCTGACCCTTCATTGCTGCCCTTTTTGGTCTGGTGCACTTGAATGAAATGATAAAGGGAAGTTGTTTGGTCATGTGTCAAATGCACTTTGTACTTTTGGACAGATATGTCCATACAATACCAAAAATGTATTCACCATCAGTGGTGGAAAAAGTCTACATGATATCAGATTCTGCCTTTCCATACACATGTAAAAATATCTTCTCTATCTAGGAATTAAAAACAGCTAATGTTAAGGAGTTAAGTCATCATGCCAAGACACTAATGGAAGCCATGTTCTTGAGTCCTTAGGCTGAATGTGGCCGGATTTATGTGCTCCAGAGCAAATTTTGACATTAAGCATCACTGCTACAATGAAAGTGAACCTCTCAATAGGGCAGTCAGAGTTGGGAGCAGAGAAGATGAGGTTGGGGTCAAGGAGGAAAGAGAAGAGAATGAGGGGTGTAATTCACGGTGAGAGGGAGAGTTCTTTTTTTTTTTTTTTTTTGCAGAAGTGACTGTTCAGAATGAGCCGTCAGGTTACAGTATGAAGGTTATAGTATGCACTGTGCTGGCAGGAGGAGGAAGGCTCTGTGATTCTGCAGGAGAGGAACGGAGAGAAGGTAATGATGCTGAAATAAGGTGTTAGTCAGAGAGAACAGCCCTGTGTTAATATCCATATTCAAGACTCACACTTAAAACTGGAATAGTTTTAGCTGTCATCTTAACCGCCTTGTTATCTCGGGGTCAAATTGACCTGTTTCATTATTTATAAAAACAATAAGTAAAAATAATTCATAATATTCCATCTGCCTGCTGAAACAGAAGTGAAATGCCGTCAAAAAGATTCAAAGTGTTTGATTTTTAACTGGCAACTTCCCACTGTGATTTCATTCATAATATTGTAATTAGCACATTTCATAATACATTTTTTACGTCCCTCAAACCACTAATCCTCTTTGGATCTTTATCTTTTTATTGACGGAAGTACAAAGATAACACTCACATTTATTAATCTCATTGTACCTTGAAAATTGTGTCTCACTGGCACTCAGCACGTCACACACTGTTTTTCTGAGAAGCCAGAAGGAGAGACATAAATGTCCCTGAGGCTAGCTTTAGGACCGGTCTCCCCCACTGCCTCTCTCTCTCAGATTCACAAACACACACACACACACACACAACATATACAGTAGTCAATACAGACATCATATAGCGAACCCCCCCCCCACCCACAATGTGATAAGTTACCCGTGACAATTCACAGTAACGGCCAGGATACTAAAAAGCCCACTCATACAGTACAGTCCTGTGTCAACACGTGCACACACACTCTTGTATACATGTACACAGACACACACATACATGTTTGAACAGGCCACAGCCAGAGGGACAAAGGCAAATAATGATAGCTTTTATTGCAAAGCAGATTTTATGCGGCTGGTGTGGGCTTGTCTGACCATTTCCAGGAGATAAAGTGTGTGTGCGTTTGTGTGTGTTCATTATGGTAAACCCCAATGTCTCATAATCCCAGTGGAGGCGGTGTTCCCTAACACCGCTGCTCCACGGGGAGTCAGATCAGAAACAAATTCCAGTATTGATCTCTCCGTCTGTGTTTCTCTGTGCTGTCCTTATCTCAAACATTCCTTTCCTATAAATATGAAACAACAAACCATGGGGGAAGAAAATCCCCAGCAATTTGGGTAATTACATAATCAATAACACCAAAGTCTTCTCCATCGAGCTAATGGCTACTCAGTAGTAGTAATGTTCCTATTGAGAGCATTTGCTACACCACTGTAATTAATGTTATTAATGAAGGAATCATTGGGCTGTGTACTTTGGTAATTGCCTGGAAAGCTGCTCAGATCTACACTGATCAAGCATTACATAATTCAAACACTGCTGCCAGACGCTATTTAGTCTAATGGACGTAACATGAAAGTAAAAGGCTACGGGTGAATTTCCCTGCTGTTAATATTAACATCTGCAACAATATAGAGTCCATTTAGCTGCTGAAAACATGACAGGTTTAATAAGAAAGAGCATTTTTCATCTTTTTTCTTTTTCCTCATGAAATAAGACCTTGCTGTTGTTTCAATGTTAAAATTAGTGGAACTGTTTAAAAGTGCAAGAGTCAGCCGTGACATAACCGCCTGCTCATTACTGTGCACGTACCCCATTCGCCACCAGACCACTGAAGGTGAACCGTGGTATCTGGCACCAAGTATACACTGTATAGATGCACTGGCAACAGAAAAAGTACTTCTTACCTCCTAGGTGGTGGTCTGTATATCCGCGACTCCCTTTTTTGGAAGAGTCACACGAAGAAACCTGCAACGTCCCAAACGGTGAAACTGGTAGATAGTGTATCAGAGGTTATGGGCACATGATCAATTGATAATGTGTGTCATGCCATAGTTATTAAGTTAAATTTAGATTTAGATTAAGGTATTTGGACTTTGTAGAGTTGGTGAAAAGATTTGGTAAAAATAAATGGGTCAGAATTAACGCAGAAGAGGACAAGATTTCCTATTTATTAGCGTCGGTATGACCTCGCTCCGGGAGTGATGATACAACACTTTTTGAAAAGCAGCTGTTATTCAGCTACAACCTTTTTGCAAAATGATTGGGAAATTATGAAACAATATATAAATGGACTAGACTTTCCAGTTCCAGTTAATCAGATGTGGGCAGAGAAGGTTCAAAATCAGAACTAAAAGGAGAGTGAAGATTTATCAGATAAGTTCTATTATAAGCTAAATGTTTCAGTCAAGTCTGTAAAAAGCCCTGCCGACTGGATAAACTGAAGCTGCTGGTGAAAATGTATCATCTGTTATCAAGACGTGACTCCATAGCTGAAATTGCTCTATTGACTGCCTTTCCCATAAAATGTCTGACTTAACTTTGGGAAGTAAAAAAAAAACAAAAAACAAACAAAAAAAAACACCCAAAGGAAAAAGTACAAATTCTAAGCTTAAATGTAGACACACAGCGCCGTCCGTCAAGTGTCATTGTTTCTAAAAATGGCGAATATATAAACGATAAAACTGTACAGGAGGGACATTTATTAAAACCCAGCTCTGAACACAGCGTCCTTTTGCCCTGACCTAACTACTGTGTACAAACAGGTGGTGGCCGGCTCTGGAGAGGGACCAAAAGCAACATCTGTTAAGGTGGAGAAAAAAACAAGATGAACAAACACGTCGTGTTCTCCCAGCATGCAGTGCATTAGCGGTCCCTCACCTTTACCCCACTTCGTGATTAGTGGTAAACTGGCGGAAAGCTTCACAGCTTCCAAACTGGAGAACATTACAGTTGATAGTCCCTCTCAGGGCTGAGTGCAGTGACCCCTATTCTGCTGTTTGCTCTGAGAACGATTGTTGAGGCATGAGTAGGAGCTAGCTGCCCTACGAGGACAAACAAGAGTTACACACAGTCAGCCATAACATCAAGACAACCTACTGAATTTGTGTTGGTCTCCATTTTGTCCCCAAAACACTCCACACCTATCAAGGCACAGACTGCGTAAGACCCCTGAAGATGAGTTATGGTATTAGCAGCAGAAGTCCTGTGAGCAGGTTTGTTTGTGGATCTGAGATCACAGATCTGAGGTTGTTCTTCAAACCATTCCCGAAGCGTGTGGCAGGAAGCATTGTCCTGAAAGAGGCCACCGCCAAGAGGAAAGACTGTTCCCATGAAGGAGTGTTTAGGTATGTGGCAAAGTAACATCCACATGACAGCAGGACCCAGAACATCCTGCTGACATGTCCTACATCAGAACCATATCAGAACCAGCACGAAATCCTTCAGCAATATGAACAACAGTAGCTCTTTGCCTTCGTTCTCCAAATGCATCAAAGAGCCTGTGCCGCCCAGTGATCCTGTCACTGGGTTGTCAGTTCACCTCTTTTTACCGTCTTTGGAGTGCTTCCAGTTGGTACTGAGCACGGCAGACTGGGAACGTCCCACAGGAGCTGTACCGTAGTTTGGAGATGACTGACCCATCACAGTTTGGCAAAATCCACTTTAAGGATGAAATGTTTTGTTGTTTCCGAACACATCCCACTCAGATCATCACTGTTATTCAATTACAAAAATTACACCATAATACACTTCAAATGTGCATACTAATCTTTACCAATTATGGTTTGGAGTATTTGTATTACATAATATTTCAGTGAATTTCTTTTGAACACTTAATCCAATTGCTGTGAAGCTTTCTGTTTGGTCGTCACACATGTCAAGGATTCTGTCAGCGCACGCAGGCCACGTTCAAAGTTGACTTCACCAAGATGATACAGTCTAATTTAAAGCTTTGTATTCTGTTCAAATACAAAGTTTTGTATAAGGTCATGATTGCAGGAAATCTGCAAGACAGATTGTGAGAGATGGGAAAAATGAAAAGAAGTGAGAAAGCTCAAAAAGCGCTGCCACTGTGGCCTCGGTTTACAGGCCATCACATAGATGTCTGTGCAGGACACATTGCATTTTCTAACATATGAAAAAGTTTGCTTGCTCTTTAGGCGAAACATGAAGGGCTCAAAAGCCCCTCAGATGTGGTTTTTTATTCATGGTATCATTCTTAGTACAAGTATTAATCATTCCTAAGTTTCTTTCATCATTGTGAGGGATGCAATTTAATGCAATTACAATTGTCATTTTTCTTAATCTGAAACATACATTAAACTTTTATTGTGGTGTCCTGACGCCCTGAGTTTTGAGCAGCAGAACCAGCCTGTTATGTAAAAGCGATGTCTCATCACACCTGCAGGTCTCCTGGTCTGCAGCTCAGTCCTCATTCCTGCGCCCTCAACCACAGCCTGTTTACAGAGCCTGGTGGATAAGCTTCTGGGTCTAATCAGCCTAACTTCCCACAGGAGCCCCTCTTGTTTTGTCACACACACGTGCACGTGCCGGCAATTGTTTAACACTCGAATCATTACCATTGATGCTGATGAGACCAGGGGAGATGAAGGAATAGATTGAACTAACTTTTTAATTTCCTGTGCTTCATATCTTATCAATGGAATCTTATACCAAGGCAAATATGGAGTTACATGGGTGTTATTATAGGAGGGGGGTGGGGAGAGGTACTTATTTGATTTATACAGCAGTAATGCTTGAGCCAATTTTAGATGATATCTTCATGGGAGGTAATCAAAAGTGTGTAACACACCTGATTGCATGGCACATGTTTTCACATGTTCGTGGCATGTATCTGTCTCACTCTCTCTTCCTCCCTGTCTCACTCACGCACGCACACACGCACACACACACACACACTAAGCAAACAGGATTCAAATGTGTCTGGGAATAAATTGAAGCTATTTTCCAGGGCAAAGTACTTGCTTTCTCAATGTGCCATTAGTCTCTTCAAACAGACGCAGCTGTGCTCCACAGGAAGAGGCTGGAGCAGAGTGAGGAGGATGATAAAAAAAAAATAAAAAAAAATAAAAATCTAGTCAGGTGTGACACAAGGAGCTCGTCCTAGAAATGTGCTACAGTAACGACACGTGATGGAGCCACAGCTGGACTTCAATCTTTTTATTCCTCTTGTAGAAAATGTACATCAAAGACCATACAATACAAAATAGAAAAATGGCACACAGAACTCACAGGTTCAAACGTTTCAACACAATAAGGGCTATACAATACTGCTTTGGCATTTCAAAAAACATTGAATAAAGTGCACAATTTTCCATTCCTTTTCTCATTGAAGTTACATTCATGAGTTTGTTTTGTGTTTTTCACAGAAATTTCTTGTTCACAGCATTTCCAAAATCTCATCCTCACTTGTGTTGAGACATTATAGTAAAGTGCAGAGAGAGTAAGACCGAGAGACATGATTCCCGAAAGTGTTTGTAAAGCGTTCACTGTCAACTGTAAGCAGATTGTCGATGGTGATGGATGGTTTGTATTTTGCTCTCTTTTTCTCACAATCAGAAAGACACACACGCAAAGAGCCCTAGCACCTTTTCAGACTTCACTTGGCGACCTCGAGCGATAGGCTCCGTTGGCCTGAAAGCAGCCACAGAGAAGCATATAAATGGAGCGCTGGATCTCTGCATTTCTGTAGGCGTAGATGATGGGGTTGATCATAGAGTTGTAGGTGGCCGGCAGCAGTGTAGCATAGGTGTACACAGATGGATACTCTCTCTCACCCACCAGGCAGTAGATGGCAAAGGGCAGCCAGCTGGCCCCAAATGTCCCCAAGATGATAGCAAGAGTTGAGACCCCCTTCTTTGTGGCAACATAATGCGATGTGGCAAAAAAGTGCTGCTGTAGGGCAATCTGGTGGGCGTGGTGGCACACGATCTTGCAGATCTTGAAGTAGAGGGTGAGCATTAGCACGAAAATTGCGAAAAAGGAGGTGGCCAGGAGCGTGACGTTGCTCCGGGTCAAGGGGCGGACGATGCTGCAGGAGGCCGGCTCATCCAGGCAGTTCCAGCCCAGCACCGGTAGCAACCCCAGGAACAGAGACACCCCCCAGGTTCCGACTAACATCAGGTGTACGTACTGCAGAGTCTTCTCTGAGAAGTACGTCAGGGCGTTGTAGAGGGAGAAGTATCGGTCCACTGTTATGGCTAAAAGGCTGCTAATGGAGGCAGTGAAGGAGGCAACGAGGAAGCCTACTGTGATGAGGCTGATAGTCTCAGAGGAGATGACATACTGAAATACAAAGTTCAGGATTAATCCCATGCCAGCCAGAAGGTCCGCTGTGGCCAGGCTCCCAATCAGCACAAACATGGGAGTCCTTAGTGTGGGTGTGTAGAAGATGATGGCTACCACTATGGCATTTTCACAGGCGATGACCGTGCCTGACATACAGAGCATAATGTCCCAAGGGTTGATAGGGAAATCTAAGGGGGCGGTGGAGAACTCCAGGCTGCCGTTGTGCTCTGGAGACTCTGCCTCCATCCAGGCGAGAACCTCTCCAGCCACAGGAGTTGCAGAAGAGTCATTCACCACCAGCGACTCATTCATATCTCCAATCTGTCCTTTTGTCCTGCAGAAATGAGGCACAAGTTGGATGGTTTATTAATGATAATGTCAAAGACTTGCCTTGTGTTAAGCAGGTTAAAAGTCAGGGTTTTCCATGACAGCACCAATGTAACTCCTAATATTCCAGTATCTTCCTTGATAATATTTAGTTTCTCTGCAGAGAAGCATTAATTAAACTTACTCAATGTACACAGAAAAAGATTCCCTTTAAAATTTGATATTTTAAATAGGAACAAAAGCCTCATAGACTCATTCTGGGTTTATTCGTAGAAAATCCATCCTTTAAATTCATTTTTTATTGTTTGTAGAAAGTTCACAATACACAGCCCAATTTTAGAATATGAATGGCACTGAAGCAACAAAGAAACAGCCTTCAAAAGAAACCGGCAAATCCTAGAAGTGCTCCACAGTGGTTTAAACCGGAACAACTCCCAGGATCCATCTACCTCACACAAATCCTACACCTAACCAAACTATTTCAGGTGGACTATCTAATGGTCTGACCCAACAGACGTCTATCGCTCCAGTGTCTTCCTGCCAACATTGTTGCCATAACACAGTTCGGAAGGTTTTAAGTTGGATTTTATTGTAAATATCACCATCAGCAAAAAGCATGTGAGCTGTCCAAGGTGCTGAAATCACAAACTAAACATATTTAGTTTGAGGGTCTAATTTCTTTGATTATTGTTGTTCTTTATTTTGAATATATTTGTATACACGTAGAAGAACCTGGGGATTCTAATGCTTAGAACTGCAAGACTTGCTTTAAGTATTTTTTTTTCTCTAAAGTCTCCTCTAAAGTACGTCCTCAGCTTATTTCAATATTATTACACACGGTTCATTCTTATAAACTACCACTTTCACAATTTTGGAGAGATAAAATTAAATTAAAATGAAGAATTGGATTTCAGCAAATATAATACATCATTAGTATTATCTATTCTTTCTACAGCAAGATTTACAATGACTTTAGAGTACATACCTCCGTGACAAAACAGAATGAGATTTTCGGTGGAATCAGAGCCCTTCGTCCGAAGGCAGGACGTGAAAAAACGGGATGAAGACGAAGCTGCGACTGTCCTGCTTGTGTCGCTCCTGCGGACTCCTGCTGACTCTGCTGTGCTCCCCACGCAGGGGACAGACACCTAGGGCCGGGGTGGGGTGAAGCATTGGCCGGTGTGGAGCTCGGTGGGGAAGGTGAATGTGAGGAGGAGGACAAGAGGGAACCGACCGAAGACACGCGAGGACAGCTTTAAACCTGAGTGACGTCATGTCGGTGAGAGAGAGAGAGAGAGAGAGAGAGAGACAGCACTCTCTCTCTCTCTCTCTCTCTCTCTCTCTCTCTCTGGAATAAAAGCAGCGCTCTTTCAGCAGGAAAATGAAAGCTGAGGTTCCTGCAGGCTCTCACTGTGTCTGCCAGCCAGCACGCGTGGGATCAATCTTCATTTCAAGCAAACGTTTCCAGGTACTAAGCATCGCGGATAAAGATATAAGATCACTTTTATCTTGCCCCCTAAATTAATTTTCAACACTAGATTCGAAGCACTTATGGGGTAATTGCATATAAATAACTATGATGGAGATATAAGTGGCTATATTTGAAGTGAGGAGGATAACAGCAAAGTGTTATCATTTAATTTTCAGTTTCATGCTGTAATTTAATACCTTGACAGCCAATCTATCAATAGACTGGACGAGTCAACTTGATCACACCATTAAATTCTGGGGCAAAGTTGGTCATAATCATAAGATTCAATCCAAAAAGAAGGCAACCATCAAATCTAAAGTATTAGCATCAGTAAAAAAATGTAGCCGTCTTTCTTTTCAAAATGATTCCTCTGAACTGTATGAAACGGTACGGCGTTTCCCAGAGTTTCACTGAATAGATGGGATGAGCCAATGTGTGTGTTCAACACCTCCTAATATTCCTCCGTTTTAAGTCTTTGGAGACTGTTCGTGCCAAAACATGATGCACTTCATGCAGTTTTTCCTCCTTAATACCAGGAGCAGCATGATCAAGTGCTTAAACACGATAATCATCTGTGCGAAGAAATGACTACTTAATCAGAAGCTTCATGAGCCTTGAAATGTTTTTATCTAGTCTAACATTAGCTGTTGATTTTATTTGTGTTGCTATAGCAACCCTTACAGGCATAGTCCAAAAGAATTTTCCTTTTCCTTTATTACTTGGGTATATTTTTTTATTACAGAACAGAGACAGGTTGACTCATGCACTGTACTGCACTTAAACGCAAATAGTTAAATAGTCTGTGTGCATATTAACCGTCACACCAAGTGCTGAAGCTGTGAGAACTGCCAGTTAAACCCGGAGGTGGACAAGCAGTCCACGTTTTTACTCAACCAGTGTATCAACTTTATGTTCTAAATGGTGTCACAGCTCTGGTCCATCAGATTCGTTTGTTTTTTTCATGCACTCCCGTGACATTTTTTTGTAATCTGTAATCAGAAGGTTTTTAGCTATGCTGACCAGAGCTAACACAGACTGTCAGTAATTCCCTGACTGTTGTATCAGCATGACATAAATACATTTTACTTTACAATCAAACCTGATCTATCTGTGGAGATGGGACACTAAGCAGCTCAGTGCAGCACATTGTACTTTACTATAAGTCTGTGTGTTTACATGGCTGCCTTCCAGCCTGCAGAAACAGATGCAGCTCAGTTTGATCGGTCAGTTCAGATATCTCAGCGACACTCGGTGACTCTTGTAATACTCTTTTCCTTTTTCGATCTTGTCTCCGGTTTTCCTTTGATACATGATTCACCTTGAGTACTTCATGGATTTCAATAAACAATGTAGAATCATCTATAATAAACGTGGAAAAGGTTTTGATGTAACACACTGAATATGATTCTGAACATGTACAAAGTTATTTTGATTCAAGAAGTTCTGCTGGTTAATCATTTGTGTTTAGACCTTTGATGCTCAATAAATAAATCATTTTTTTTCTTTCTTCCCCTTTTTGTCAACTATCTTTATACACTTACAGTATTGTCGGTGACTGTTTCCGCTTACATTTCAGCAATTAAACATGAAATAACAATGTATGAAATGCGGAGGGACAGATATAAAGCTGCATGGCAGTATGGTCAACAGTTTTGGTTTCCAGGCAACAGCTGGTGGGCCACCTTTTGTCAGTGGACCAGGAGCTGGAGAAGGGGTTGTCTTCATTCATGAGCTAAACGGTCACATGAAGTGCCTGGTGACTCATGTCAAAGATCCATTCAGATACTCCACAAAAACACTGAACTAAAAATACATTTTAAGATCACATTTGATTGTTTTCTATGATGGACTACACTAAACTAATTGCATTTTCATTCAAAGCAAAGCTGGGGTCACACACAATTACACACTAGACATTTAGTCTTTGTTCCACTTTGCGAGGATTACCAAGAACAGATGCCCAAAAATATCAGTGCGTACATGCATTTATTCGTCCATATCCATGTTTGCTGAGAGGCATCAGTGTAATGAGACACCTGCCATCAGGAACATAAAAACATGAGAAAAACAGGCCTTGCATAAAAGACCTCTTTTCCCTTCAAAACAGTCCCTTTCGGGAAACAAACCCTAACCATCCACTGTCCTACTGTTCACAAACACCGACAGCAGCGCTCTTATTTTCAAGAGCGCGCGCACACACACACACACACATGCTCTCACGTGCTTGTACACAAACACATGAGCTCTGTGACTCAACCCTCAATGTAAGAATACCCTTTTAATAGATAATTACTCTGAAAAAAGTGAACAGCTTCTGCAATAATACCAAGAGAAAGGATGCTAACAGCTGAGCTGAGACAAAGGAAATTTGAATAATGAATGAGTGTGGGTGATGGAAAGACCGAGGAGACGAGAAGGATTTGCAGGTGCATAGTTGCAGTGCATATCTGTCCTGTGGCAAATAATATCTGCAAACTCTGAAAGAATGAAATAAAATATATTAAGTGTAATGTGATGATAGATGCTTGATTGAAAAGTATGTAAATAAAATATGTTTGACTTCATTTTCTTCAGTACTGCTGCCCAAAAAGTTGTATCTGATGGAACCCAAAAGTGTAGCTGTGAACTTAGAGCATGATTCACATGTAGATGTTGGTTGGTTGTTGATGTAAATGTGTTTGGGCCATAACAGGGATGCATTTATTGTGAAGACTTAACGCTTCAGGTAAACATGATGAGTTGACCGCTATGAATGGAGTGAACAGTCATGTAATCAGATAAATGCCTTGTTACAGATGTCACTGTGACCTCAATTTTATGCTAAATGCAATTAAAAAAATTGCTAAAGGCTAATGGGTCGAATCAAATGAGTCCTGGGCATTGTGTTCAGAAATAGGCACTGACTGTTAGCAAATAAAATGATAAAAGCAAAAGTGATTCTCTTCACTGATTAAGTTTCTTTTTTTTTAATAAGAGCAAGGCCACCACTGAGGACCTGAGGCTCATTGTTTTCTATAACTGCTAATAGAATTTGAGGACTTGAATAACCTGAGAAACAGTTTCTATTCCACTATGATAGTTAAAAAAACAACACTTTCCAAAATATTTGAAGAGAAAGCAGCACGGCCTCGTGTCTATACTGACTCGTGACCATCGTATCTATATCCCATACACTGTATTTAGTTCTTCACAAAAGGGGATTCAATTGATATAAAACATTAGGAATAAATATAACAATAGGTTCTACTAAAAGAAAGAAAGAAACTAAAACTGTATTTAAATCTATGCATAATGCAACTATGTTGTGAAAATTAAACTACTAATTGGTAAAGTAAGATAGCTAAAATAAAAAGAAGTCACTATAATCCTTGTGTGCTTGAGCAGACATTACTCATTAGAAGTATCATAGATATACATGTCAAGGCGTGACACCAACTAAAAATGCGTCCTCAACCTGAGATGGATCAGGAAATTCCGCTTTGTTAAATATATATCGATTGACTAGTGAAACATTTCTAAGGCTTGTTGAGGGTTCATTCCCCTGCAATTGGTCATCACATCACATGCCGAACCCCCCACCTCCTCCCCTGCTCCTGCTCAGGCTCACGAGGCACTGATGCTGAGACCAGTGGTCATTCATCAGCCACCACGCCGAGTGAATATCTGTGCATACGTCACGAAAGGCAGGGCTCATCACAATCACATTTTCTGACACCTGTGGGTGAAAGCTAAGTATTAGGAGATTGTTGGAGTGAATAAGGTGCATAAAGGCACCTGGCAGAGGAGAGAGAGAAGGAAGCACTGATAGTGTACTGTAGAGGAGATGGTGGAGATTAGTACAATTACAGAAGCCTGATTCAATCTTTGTACATACATAAGAGCAAAGAAACACAAACCTCTGCGGACAAGTAGAGACACAAAGAGGGAAAGAATGAAGACTGCTTATCGCCAATTAGAAATCGCACTTCTATTTATTAATAAATAACGGTTTAATTTAGAAGCATTATCTACAATAATTATCAGATAACAACTATCAGACATTTCAGAAGAAAATCAGAGTGCAGTTTTGTCAACTAAGCATAAACAGGGTTTCATAAAGCCCACAATATCAAGATATCTGGTAAAAATTCAGTTTCATCTGGAGAGCACAGCGTGATCACAATAAGTGATATTAAAAAGCTAAATTATCGGGACATAGAAGACAACACATGTACAACGTACATTATGCGAGACTGTTTAACACTGCTACGGCCCAATTAAATAAAAGAACTAATAAACATATTTCCAAGTCATAAATCAAAACTTAAAGCTCATACAAAGAGGAATTTAAAGTAGTCAACAGAATCTTTGGCTCTGCAGTCTTAATGATGGTTCCAACATTTAAGATTCAAAAACAATTTACCTTCTGAAATATACATTTTGTTAAATACATTTTAAAAAAACTTGCAATTAAAAATCAAATCAATGTAAAATAAATAAAATAAAATGAAAAAAGAGGCAAAGTATAAAGTCAGGTCTGAATTAATAATAATAATTATAGAAAAAAACAACAACAAAAAGAACATGACTGGGCTGGAGTTCATTCAATGAATTAGATTATTTATGAAACAATCCACTTACTTCAGTCTAAAAGGGAGACAAATATGTGACAAATTACAACAGGTGGGTAGTTGGTGCAAACTGAATTTGTAAAGGGAATAAAATACGTATTCTGCTGGCACAGAGTTACAAAGAAAGACCTTGAGGATAACACTGTCAAATGGGGAGGAAGTAAGGTTGACTACAACAGTTCCAATACAAAGATTCATAGTGGCAACAGAAATCCAGTCAATATCATCCGTGTCTCACATGTACCTGTTCTTTACATATTCCCTGTACATCAGCATGTCGTCCCTGCACAGCGCCCTCATTTGGCCCTGGCCCGTCATCACGTGGCTCTCAAACACATCTCGGCTATCTCTGTCGGCCTGTGGAGGACAAACGGCGTAGATGCTGTCCTCTGTAAAACAGGACACGGGCTCTCTGCGAGGGAGGGAAGACGAAGGAGGTAGAAATGTTTCAGTTGGTGGATGTAGGGAGGAAATCCATTTCAGGAAAATTGGCCGGTGATGGAAAGACAAACGCTGAAGTTTCATTATTCGACCATTAATGGAAAATGATTACTATCTATAGTTGTCACAAGATCATTAAAAAAAATGTACACCAGCCTCAGTGGTTGTAGTTTTACTTCGATACCTGAACGCATCTGCTGGGCAGAGCGAGTCATTAATAGGCCTGTTAATGGAAACAGCAACAGGATGGCACAGATGGGGCTTGCGCGGCAGACTTACTCACATTTTCGCAGAAGCTACACTCTAAAGCATGTCTCATCATCTTGAGGGTGCATTATCAACCGCGTGCTTCTCGGGTCTATTCAGTCGACCAATTCAACAGCAGCTGAGCCCCCCCAGTGAAAAACTGTTCAGACACATGGCTGAATTACAAATGTACCGCCTCAGTGTTTGACACAAGAGACTGTGGTAAATCCAGGATGGACGAAGAGCTCAGTTAGTGTCATTATGGAGTCTTCAAGGATGGTTTATTGAAAATCAGTGCCAATATGAAGCTGAGAGGGGTGAATGAATGAGGCTTACACATACAATTTATCATGTTTGCTGGTGTTTTTTTGCATGTTGAAAATCTGAACATTATTCACAGTATGCTACATGAAGATATTGTGAAGACAAACTTGGAAAGAAAGCAGGGCAGTTCCTTCACTGAAAGGTTTGGAGTTACTAAAGCAGTAATGAATTGCTTCTGGTTGTGTCCATCACTGATGAAAAAGTTTATTTAGAAAATGTTTGAGGTGAAAACATTTCTGGCACAATATGAAACTGTACTGCTAGGAAATAGAATTTATTAAGAATATCAGTCTCTACACTACTATTGAAATAAGCATTTATGGAAATGTTGGTGTTAAAAGCTGCCTTGATCAAATTCCTTAAAACATTGTAAAAGGTGGAGTATAGAATGGATGTTTTAAAGGCGTACTGGTGGGCAGTTTTTGCACAAGAAAATACATGATGCATGACAGTAGATGAGGAAATGGAGGAAATTTATATGCATATTTAGCTGACTTTTGCAACGTGAGGTCGAAGATAAACGTTATCATGCTTTGTGCATACGAAAAAATGAACTAAAAGAAAAAACCCAACCTTCTTGGTTGGTCACTGCAAGTCACTGCTTCACACTCATTCTTCTCAACAGGAAATCTCCCACAGGGTTCAAATCCTCTCCTCCTTCATCCCCACCAATTGAAGAAGCTCTGCCTGAACCCGGTGGGTTGATTGAAGTACTACACAACGGGAGGCGACACACTGAGGTGCTCCTGCCACTGAAAATATGTTTGGTGTGTTGTAACACCACCTTAGAATAGCCCTGTTACACAATGTATGACGGCGATGGATAAATGGACGAAGGCAGTGATGATGGGTGAGGACGCCAGGAAACAAGGATAGATGAAAAGCAGGGATGAAATATGCTAACCAAGGCTGCTGTCATGCTTCCCTGTCAGGTGTAACATATAATAATCAGTACTAAATCAAAAATTATATTTCTTATTTCCTTTGAGGAAAACATGTATGTACCTAAAAATGTATTAAGCTAAAAAAGCCAGATGGGAGCCTCTGGTCAGTAAAATACCAAAGACAGAGATGTCCGGAGGGAACTATGGTGGTGACAGCATCATGAATTAGTCTTGTTAGTTCATTAAAGCTTCATGTTTCGCCCAAAGCACAAGAGGGATTATTTAAACTGAGAAATGGATCATGGATCTGGTTTTGCAATATTCCGTTTTAAACAATTTAGTATTTCTGGACATAAATAAGACATCACAACCTTAACGTTTACTCACACAACCTTAAAATTTCCTCCAGTGATGTTACCTGGCTATGATTAACCTTCCAACACGCGCCACATGATGGCCCTGGTTAACACTGTAATTTTTTTTTATTCACCCTCTCTCTCGCTCTCTTTGCTCTCACACAGCCAAGTGCAGCTGAGTTGAAGAAAAATATTGCCATGTGGATATATTTTTGCTGTCTATTTTATGTTTCTCCTTCCCGTAAAAGTATCATTTGAACAATTTCAGTTTCCGATCTATCCAGTAATGATGCACGCTAAACTGCACCATGTCAACACCATCTGATGACATGGATGTATTCTTCAAGCAAAATCATAAAAAAAAAATGTCATTTGTGTCTGCTGCATCTCAATGAAAAGCCTTGTTTAAGTATCTCTCATGTGGAATGAGCTCCAGAGAGTTATTTTGATTATTTTATTTCATTTTAAGTAGCTGGTTAGATTTTTTCCAAGGAAGATTTGAGGTATTGGTTCACTTTCATTGTGCAGGATTTTTCTTTGTTGAAATAGATCTTCCTTTGTTGGCATAAATATAATAACACCAAACTCAGCGGTGCTGCAGACATGCAGACTTTACTGTGAGAGGGAATGAGGGAAAAAAGGTAAAGAGCAAGAGCAAAAGGAAGCTTTCTCAAGAATACATATCAGGAGGAGTCCTGATTAGGGATGTTATCGCTGAAAAGCTTCCTCTACTGCAAGAGCAAGAAAGAAAGAAAGTTAAAAAGGGAAATGACTGCACATTGCCAAGTGGGTGAGTTTGTCTGTGACTCGGTGGGCCATTGATGTAGAGAGCAACAGCGGTTTGAGCAGTCATGACTGGGAAGCAGCAGGGATGACAAGAAATAAAGAAAGAGCGGTTGGCTAGAAGAGATTAAGAAGCTAGAAGTTTCCCTGGAGACCACTTAGTTTGAGCTACTGTGTTCACTTCTCCCACTGCTACTGGAGATATCGAGTGGTATTTAAAAGGGGTCGGATTATAATGATGAACCAATATTGCATTGTAGCGCTCTACATTACACGTGAGTGAGGATTATTGAGTTTGAGTTTCCTTTGTGTGAATTGTCACATGGATTACTCACAAGCAGATGATATTTGCCAGGTTTATGCGTTCAGTTCTCTCCACTTTGTGCTGGCTTTCACCCAGATGCGCAAACCTGCGGGGGAATAAATAAATAGATCAGCTGATACTTGACATGCATCAGTGTCTGCCACTTGCTCCTGCCATCATCATCTCATAAGAGCAGTTAGCCCAAATTAATTGGTAAACAGTACCATTGACCTCTCAAACCATCACAATCACTGGCCATTATTGTCTGTTCTTTGACACAAAAAGTCAGAGGTAAGCTTGACGTGTCTGGTGAAGGTTATTTTTCTTTTTTAAATACAGTTACAAGCATTAGTTCAGCGCGCCCCTCCGGCTCTTGTTTATGATTTTTTAATATTAATGCAATGATTAACAGAGCTATTGCTACAGCTAACATCTTTGGAGCTGTTCCAAATTCCTGCCTCAATAATGAATGTACTTTCATTTTCATCAAGTGCCACTACAGTGAGAGGATATGAACAACAATCTTCACTTAATTTATTTTTTTATTTTTTTTGTATGTGTGGAAAAGCTACTGTTAGTAAATACATTTATCGATGTTGCACTGACGTGTAACTCTATTTTAGCAATTTTCATGGCCCAAACAAGTGTGTCAGAATAAATCCGAGGTATCACAACATAAATCAAATCAAATCCAGTTTATTTAGATAGGGCCAAATCATAACAGAGTTACATCAAGACACTTTACACATAGAGCAGGTCTTGACCAAACTCTTTGTGGAGTTGTTAAAGGGACCCAACATATCCCTCCATGAGCAAGTACTTGGCGAAAATGACAAGGAAAACCTTCCGACAAAGCATATAGTGATAGTAACCTGGTAACACTACTAAATATTAGAACACAAAAAATAAAACATTCATTTCTACAAAATGGTGAATATTGCTCTGTAGAAATGACCAAACATTTGCTGCTGAAAAGATACACTGAACCTGTTCTCGTCTGTGGGTTTAGGACAGCTGCACTTGAGAAGGGAAAAAAAAAAAAAAAAAAAAAAAGTAATTCAAGCTTCATCAGATGCATCATTTTGTATCAAATGATCATATCATATCCTCATCAGTTCATAACCAAAGAACAGATAGCTGTGTTCAGTCTCAGAGCCCGATATCGGCCATTCACTGTGGCTCATTAACAGGGTTGGGAGCATAAAGAGAAAGGACAGAATGAAATAGAAGGGACAGAATGAAATAGAAAGGACAGAGACAGAATGAAAACCCGGGGATAAGGGAAGGGAGAGGTGGACAAAGAGCAGTGAGGTCAGAAGTGTGATGCACACAGCAGGGTACAGTTGACAATATGTCTTTTGCAAAATGACCTGTGTCAACTGACTGCTTATCCCTCAGCTGTCGGAGCATCTTTTATAACAGATATTGTTACCTTGCTCATCCCTTAGATCTTCACTTTAAAGTAAATCTCCATTTCTATTCCATTTTCTACTGTATTAACTTGAGCTCTTGACTTGACCACAAAAAGCCAAAAATTAACCATTCTAATGTACGTGGATTCATTCAAATAATGTGTGTGTGAGTGCCATATTACCGTTCATAAATGAGTAGATCTTTTTCAGCAGGAGGTTTGGCCAGATTGAGGCCATAGGGCTCCCTAGCGCTCTGCTGTTGTTGTTGCTGCTCCTGAAGAGGTGAGAGGCAAAAGGTTAAATGATGCAGGCCTTTGAGGACAAGACAGAAAAAACACAAAGGTTTTAATGGAGCTTTCATCATTACCTCGAAAGGACTGTTAAGACTTATACAAAGTGACACACTGCAGGAGGTAAAACATCTTGTTAAGAACCAGCTCTGTGAAATGAAGTGGCTGCGACTCAGGTCAACAGGTTTAGCTGCTTCTCTAACGCAAATTCATTTATTAAGATGGCCGAAGCAGTGTAATTTAAGCAACTTTGAATGTAATTTGATTGTTGGTGTCTGATGAGATGGTTTCATGTGCAGGGGTAGTGCCCTCCTGGGGTTTCAGCACTCAGTGTCCAGACTTAGCAGCGATATAATAAACAGGAGATCAAATTAAAAAGGTCAGACTGGTTCAAGATGGCAGATTCAAATGATGATTAATATCAGTAGCAAAGTGCATTAAGTTCACAATGTGAAACTGAATAAAATCTTACAGAAGAAACGAAAAACTACACTTATTAACAGAGAAGACTAGAATCGGAAATATAATTAAGTCATTCATTGGTCAAAAATAATATGTGAAACAGTAGAATAAAGATGTGTAATTGCATTATTAACCAATGACATTAATATGGCCAAACAGTGATTAATTGCTTCAAACTAAATAAAACTAAAGTAAAAATGTTTATGAAAGACAAGCGATAGTAAGGAAATCCTATGAATCCTATGAGCCCTAATAGAACAGTATTATGCCCTCTTCAGGTAATGCTATTATTTAAGTTTTTCATTTGCTTCAGAAATAAGTAATTAAACTGCAATGAAGCCAATCTATGAAAGTAATTTCTGTATTTATATTTAGACAGGTTTGTCTTGAACTTGAACTGAATTATATTTCTACAGTTTCTTCATCTGATATAATGTTGAGCTGCTTCCTACCAAGCACATGGCTAATGAGGAGCAAAAATGTGCATACAGGAAGGCCACTCTGGAAAGACAACTTCTTAAACCTTGAAAGAGATGATTCACAGCAGCAAATGAAAGCAAAGCAGACAGCTGCATTAGTGGGTAAATGGTCTGCCCGATGAATCTCGCGTAGACGGCATGAATCCATCTTGCCTTGTATCTTGGTGTGAAATCTCGGGGAAGGCGTCATGTTGTGATTGTGAATGCTTTCTTGGCAGAAATGGGACCATTTCAAAGCAACTGTGCATAATCTCGACAGTGCAGCAAAAAATTAAGCCTTCTAGTTGAAATAATAATTCACATGGACATGACAACGTTTTCAGTAATTAACTTGAGAAATTTGTTCTACACAAAACACCTGTTGAATGTAACACTGTCTCATTTTTGCTAATCCAGTAAATCCAGTCTTGACAATCATGCTTTTTATTCTATATATTTGGTATGAATGGTCATATGACTGATCATTGGACAGGATGTTAGGTAAATGACACCCCACCTGATGAAGATAATTTAATTTAAAATGGTTGATGAATGAAGGACGGGGAACTGAAATCTATGGCATTCTTTCCTGGCGTCCATGTAATGGCTCATAGGTGGAAAATACGGAAACTTCATATTTTCCAAGCTAGTAAAAAAGGCTCAGCAAGTCCTCAGAAAAAAGATTTCTTTAACAAATCTATGAAACTTGGACATTTATTTTATGTCTTCCTGTAAACCTAAGATGACAGCAAGGAACTTATTATGTAATGGCACGCCCAGTAAAGGTGTCTGTTATGCCATTTTTCTCTTCGAATGTTTTCTGATGGGGCAGTAATATGCTCAACATAATGGATGAATCAATTTTCATGGAATTTGTATTGATCTGAGCTGCAAGGAGGGGAGAACAAATGAGGGTGCTCCAGTATCATGACCATGAAACTGCCTCTATGAACATATACACACACACACACACACACACACACACACACACACACACACACACACACACACACACACACACACACACACTGCATCACAAAAACACAAACAGATGACATGGGAACACACAAAAATACACATACATGTGCAATACATAAACATTATTATGAACATGTTGTCTCGAGCACGGATGAGTCTGTAAACATATACAGTGTGTACACCCACACACATTGCAAATCAGTTCGTTGTCTGTATTGAAGAATGCATACGAATGACTGTATCGAGGAGGAATATGAAATGAGCACGTGTAATTACATGGCAAACGTGGTAATGATCTGATGTTTAAATATTTCAACAGTTTTGTGTTGCGCTGGCACCCCGGCAATCCATTCTCAGGGACAGGTTTGGATGCAGCAACACGAGACACATGAGAATGAGTGTGTGCACCAAACACGTGAGCTAGCTGTCCAGCTCAAAATATTCATGATCCATGCTCAAGGCCCCGTGAAGACAGAGAAGAGTAAAACATAAGGAAAATACATCATAATCAAGAAGGGAAATTAATGGATGGAGCAAAGGGGGGAATAAGGAATCAAAACGGATCTTTTACAATATCTCATTGAGATTATTGTCTCAGGTTACATCAAGCCGAACTGGATTTGAGACACATGCTGTGAACACAATTCAGCTAATTCATATTCTCTGTGGTGAAGTCAGAAAATGGTTAGTGTATTTCAGGAAGCAGGCAAAAAACTACTGCTGTCTGTGTTTGACTAACGTACATATATTTATTTTTATTAGATAATAAACTATGCTAAGCTAGAACTTGCATAGCTATGGATTTGAACAAACTGATTTGAGAGTGTTAATAATATTTTTCACTGAGTGAACTAACTTAAAAAGAACAAATAAGTTTAACTCTTCCTTTATTATGATACTACACTATAGTGGCACTGTACTGTACAAAAGCAGCTTCTGCAGAGGTAAAACTCACTGAAAGAATATGCAAACCAAATTACTCCGATGTCTGTTCACAACTCTGTGGGAAAAGACCCTGATCATCACATCATCACAGATGATCTCTATTCAACACAATGTTAATCAAAAGCATTGTCATTAGTTGTAGGGTTAAGTCATAAACCAAAGATCACACATTACACTTAAAAACGTATTCTCAACTAGCTGAGTGATGCTTATGCTTTAAAAGCCCTGTGTCTGAGACCAGGCACTGAGACACTGTGCATGTTACTTATTTTGACAAATTGGATTATATTGCTTTGATTATTAATTTTGCATTTGAGGTAATAATGAAATGAATATGCTTCCAATGTGGCTAAAAAACTATCAGCGAATACAGCTTTATGCTGCTCACGGAGATGACAGGGAAGCGATGTCTCTGATCGTTACAGAAGCTGAAGTCCTTTCATCAAAGCGCTGAGGGGGATTCAGTTTGAACAGCAGGAGCTGAACAAACCTTCAAGTGATGCCAAGCCAAGAGGTGACACTATCTGATGCACGGAGAACTGATTTACCCATAATTCCCTGGTGTTTTGGGGACTGTGAGTAATTCTTTCACTGATCCAACGACTGCCAACACGGCACTTGGGACTACAGCCACAAACACAATCATCTGTGAGAATTGTTTCTGAGTGAGACTGATGTAAATTGGGACATGAGGGCAAAGTGCAGGCAGGGAACCACCTCACTACTGCTGACGTCACGATGGCATTAAACGGTATCAGTTACCATAGTAACATTACGGTTGCTGCCAACAACACTTTACTCATTGATGAGGGCTCCAGTCATCTAAGATAGTTATACACTGACCAGTTCTAGGAGTAAGTTGGTGCTCATGATAAAGACTGTTGACACACTGACCTACTACTTGGCTGATTAATGTGTTCTTTCTCCGCTGTGAAAATGAATATGGGTCAGTAGGAGATGCAAACGTGCCACCAGTCCACTTTGGGCATGAAATAGATACCAATATAGCAATTATGGACCTGGAGAATTCGTCGCACTGACACCAGACTGACAGCTGGTGAGCTACAAAATGAAAGGTGTCATTTAGTAAAGATTTTATTTTTTTTCTTTGGACAATTACGTCCAAAAGATTATTTCAATTATTTCCAATTCTCTTCTGTGAATTTTAAAAACATTTAAGTCTTGTGTTGACTGTCAGTGCGCCTACTTTACAAAAGTACACAAATAGTGGAATTAAATTGAATGAACAGTGAAAATGCTACCAGATCAACTTTGTGCGTTTCATTTGGACTCCTTATTGTACGTGTACTTTTCTATGTAGAACAAGACACCTGTCAACATCTGCAGTTTGTGGATTTACTCTGAACATTGAACATTTTTAAGGGTAACTTTTAACTTGAATTGTTCTCAGATATACAAAGCAGAAATAACCGATACATGGCTGCACGGTAGAAGCCTACGTAGACTTTAACATCAACCTTGGCAGGAAAACCAAAGAGCAAAATAAATGAGCAATTAAAATTCCCGCCCCATGAAAACTAATGGGACGTTTAGTTGGCCACATATCCCCTGACGTCCTAAAAGCAGACAGTTCCCACTGCATACGTCCGACATACAGACTTAAATGATACTGGGGCCTTGGAGGATGAAACTATAGAAGAAAGGGCCATCCTGATACTTTTTCCATGAAAGTTACAAAAATGCACACAAAAACCCTAATGAGTGATTACTCTGTTATTTCCCATACAAATCAAGACACAGTGTATGAGTCTCAGGATAAATGCTCACGTTTAAGATTTGCATGATCAGCAGTTTCTCTAATTTTGTACAACAGCGACCAGAAAAACACATGGAAGATCAAACTGAATGACAAAAGAAATTACACAAAGAAAGCTCATTTAGATTGTCAGTTAGTTATCACCTCTACTGCTCTTAGCAGCCAATATCTGGATCTTGAAAGGGAAATAGTAAAACACAGCAGAAAACTCGCACAAACCTTAATAATAGCCGCTACACTTGTGAATAAAATTATATGTCTAAAAGACTAAAGATTTAATTTCAATATATTACAGTAAAACAGAAGTTAGCTGAGGTGAGATCAAGGAAATTATTCAGAAATAAATATGGAGCCATTTTCTTGAATGTTATGTGTATGTTAAGCGAATATTTCGAACCACTGAGGTAATCAGTGGATACAAAAGTATTTGGAAATTTGAAGAAGAGATGATATCAGAATACTGATAGAAAGAAGAGAGAAAGATTGGAATAGTCAGTCTGAACCCAGCAATAACACAAAGCTACACCATTTCGATCCTCTGTTGTGGAAACTGCCCATCACTAAAGTGATTAAGCTGATGTCTTTTCCTCTAATGCAAAGAAAAAAAAAGAAAAAAAAAAAACAGAACAATTTTTTTGTGGTAGAGTGTGAAGTAAAAATACAATCAGGGTGACATCAGTGTAAAGGAAAGAAAAATGCTTTTGAGATCCAAAAGTAATCACAGTTTCAGCTGTGATAACATTTCTCTGAGGTTGTTACACAAAGCTGTATAACCTCAACTCATTAGAGGAGTTCATATGATTTTCCCCTCAAAATTAAGCAAGAAGGATCCAAGGTGATTTTATTTTGGTCCCCCTAAAACATTTTAATGCTTTCATACCTCCTGTGTGCGAGCGCTCTCTCCAGACTCTGTTAGGAGTTTGATCGGGGTGGACCGCTGGGAAACAGAACCATCGTCATCACGGTCCTCCTCTGAGTCATCTTCTGATGTGCTGGTGATGGCCTCCTCACTTGGAGGAGGTGGTGCGCTGGCTGCAGTCTTCCTTTGGAGTAGCGTCTCCTCCTTGCTGCTCTTGTTGCTGTCACATACATGTACACAGATTAACATATTCACGACCACACACAATTAGCTCAGAGACTTGGTTCATTTACGTCATTTCACGTGTAAACTTCAAGAATTTTTAATCTCCTATAAACATATTATGCATCCTTTAAAATGGCATGTCACACCATGTCTTAAATAATTTTCTTTTTACAGATAATAATTTTTTTGGCTGTACTATACCCTTGATTCTGAAAATATAATATTACTTTAGCTCAGTATTATCCCCCTTTGCCAAGAAAATCTTGATTGACTCACTGAGTGTTATTACAAAATCTCTTAGACACAAATTAAAAGTATCCATAATCTGTCCAAACTACCCACAGTGTTTGCTTCTACAGGTGTAGCAGGCATCCAAACAATGATTATTCACATGATCAACAAATACATTCACAGAATCACATCTTACAAATGTTATGTTAAACAATTTATCATTTATCAGAAAGGTTGCAGATTATTTTTCTGTCGTTCAACTAATCGATGAATTGTTTCAGACTTAGCTGAACCAACTACTGAACTTTCAGTCAAGCCCAAATGAGGGTTCTGTACAGGTGAGTTGATCTTAGTGGAACTACTGTTACTTTGATAATAATGAGCTCTCTGTGCTGCTTGGGCATAAACAGAGAACAGGAGGATGAAAAGAAGTGCAGCTTTCACAAGGTCTGAGGAGCCTGAAGATGTTCAAGGTAAAACAATCCAATATATTTTTTTTAACTCATCGTGTTGCCACAGATCAAAATAGGTGGCTAAGACGATGGATTTTTCATTGTCATTTTTTTCCTCCAGGCAAACTAATGAATACACCAGCAGATGGTTCCCTAAAGAGCAAAGTTCTCAAGGAAACCACTGAAGTAGTGCAGAAAATTTGTCATGTTGTGCTGTGTATGATAGGCTCACCAGAACAAAAGAGAAATTCAGCAATAATGTAATTATTTAAGATAATATATATGTGCACACGTGCATGCACACACTTGATCGCTGGTGAACTTGGAACCGTATGTTTTAAACAAATAAATAGTGTTGTTTTGGTTACCTGAGAACACAGTGACAAATGCAGGTCGCAGTGACATATGATTTATTACATTAAAAAAAAAAAAAACTACCAAAACATAACAAATGAGAGCATTGTATTTGCTGAGATTTACTCACCCCAGCACTGATTTTCCTGTTTCCTCCGGTTTGCGAACTGTGAATGGGCTTGGATCCACCCCTACTGTCTTGGGCATAAATTCTCTTTACAAGTACAGAATAAAAGAAAACCCATCAGCGGATGTTGTGCAGCAGCATCACAATCATATCTATTTAATGCTCACTGAATCCTTCAAATGAGCAGTTATTTATTTCATGAAACATTTAATGAAGTAACGGCTTCGCTGTATTAAGCTGTAAAAACATGCTTCTGCTGTTACACTCCAACACACAACCCTTGGTTTTTATTTATTTTTTTTATATCCACAAAAAAAAATATAAAAATCTTCAACTGCATTTTTGTCTAAAGGACTTTATGTGTGTATTCACCTTGCAGAGTTGGTCATTGCAATGCAGAATGTGTCATCAAAGGAGGTGAGTTCATAAGGTTTGAAGAATTCTGTGTAGATGTCAATACTTTCATCAAAGCGGTTCACCCTCTTCACTTTCATTTTCCTCATGTTGTCCTCGCAGGTAACTGCATCCATAAAGGAACATAGAGAGAATATTGGCAAAAACAATCCTGTGTGGCAAAAGTCAGATCTTCAGATCTACCCTTTTCCTCTGTGCCTGAACCGTCTTGGTTTAGACAGAAACAGATTGTAAACGTAACTACTGGATGGATTTTCACAAATGTTGAAAGAATTATTATTCTTCAACTCGTGGCACAGGCTAAAAAAAATTACCATAGCTGCAATTCAGCACGGCTGTTCACTGTCCACATTAAAGATTCAGGTCGTGAATGGGCTACGGGCTGAGAGCCACAGACTGTGAATTGCTAAGACTGATCATTTACTGTTTGATAACCAGTAGTGATAAATATAAGAGCACTCTTAAAATGTAACCATCCCTAGTTACAGTACGGTAAAGCAATACCTTCATCATAGGGAACAGGAAGATAGGACAGAGTTCCCTCCGACCACCACAGAGTGTAGCTGGAAACAGAAGATGCATAAATGTATTGAAACATTCATGAAAACTAAGGTGTTCTCTGCACTGTCTCTCCAGGGATTTCACATAGCCTAGATATAAAAATTGACTTGGCTGGACCCCCTACTGTACAACTACTGCATAACCTTTAATTCAATATGACCAATTTCAGTGAATGCACTTATTATGATTTAGAATGTGATGTGCTACTTAGATGAGTTTGAGGGCAAAAGCATAGTGTGTGGTTGCCAAATTTAATTCATTTCTGCCCATGATAATCTCTTAGAATAACAGCTGAACTACATAAACCCATTGTGGCTGCACAAATCACTGGCCTGTATCAGAAAACTGGGTCTACTTTTATGTAAGCATGGTGACTATGGAAAGTAAACAATAAACACTAGTGAAGTAGAAAATGACTAAGCTTTGCCTACTCATGAGGATGATTTTATGCATACGAAAAAAACTCTACTGAGCAACTAGCCTAAGATAGGATTTCATTCATTCTGCAATCAGATACAATGGGACGATGTCAAGTAAACACTGTATTGAGTTTAATGTAGGAATATGACATGTACAATTACAAGATTAGGCAAAGAATCTGTGACTGCAATCCCAGTAAGTAAGATGGCATAACAGCAACTAAAGAAGAAAACATATGTAAATCCACCCACACTCCCATGTGAACAACCTCAGCTGTCAAAGCAGACTGTCCGTCAAAACATTCAGAGCAACTGAAGGTGTGTGTATGTGTACTTCTGTTTTTGTGCCGGTGCCAGTCTGAATTGAACACCTTAAAAAATTGAGGACATCTGGCTGGTCTTATGCCTTCAAAAGGCTGTTTGAGGGTTACGACCAAGATTGTGGATTAGGGGCTCATTATATGTCAGTGCACATCCTCACAACTACAGAAGGACCATCCACATGCATGCCACTCTGTTTACGTTCACCTGATTTTATTGGTATATTGAGATGTAGGTATGCTTATGTCAGTAGGTTCCTGTGCCTGCATGTACGATAAGTAGCTGTGTATTTACCTGCGTCTCTCTTGAGGGAGGGCCATTGTGCTCCTCTGATGTAGGTAGAAGTCAGTGGGAAGCTCCCACAGATGTGGCTTTGACTCCAATGGTTGGTAGACTTGGAGAAACAGGTTGATGGCATCTTGTCTGTCAGCATCTGAAGGAGCAAGATAGACACAAATGGCAAAAACATAGTATAGTAAAATTGAGCTTTCATGTCCCCCCATTTTATTTATTTACTATTTTATGAAAAATATCATTAATTAATTAAGCCAAAGTGACTTAATTTGTAATGAAAATCATTGTTGGTTGCAAATGCATCTTTAACTGACTTAAACAATCCATCATTGTCCAGCTACCTCATAGCAAATGTCATACAGTTCATATGAGTTCATATCTTAGGTTTTCTCCGAGCTTTGTACTTCATCTTATGGTGATTATTGGTGAAAAGAAAATTTGCTTAGTTGTTATGGAGAGAGACAATGTGAATAGTTTATCTATTATGACACATCGTCCAGTTTGTCATAATTATGCCCATCAAGAGATTCAGCTAAAAGCCCCCCCCCCACCAAAAAAAAACCCCAAAAACAAACAGTAACTGGACTCGTGTTAAGAGCATCCTCCGTTACTGTCTTTGTCTTTGTTCACAGGAAATATACCAGTGGAAATTCACTACAATATGTTTGGCTATGAGAGCTAGCCGAGATAATCTTTCTCTGTGTATTTGTGTGTTCAGTGTGTGGCACGTGTTTTGCATGTTGCCCAGTTTGATGCCATTTAATCCATCCTCCAGCTGTGAAGCCACGTGCATGCTGCTCCAACAGTCACGTTAGATAATTAAAAACAAATTGGCTTTTAATAAAGCCTTGCATCAAGCCTTTTCTCTGGGTAATTTTCAGCCTTAGATTCAGTAAATACATCGTGAGATAAGAGTGATGCCTGATCAATGAATACAATATACACGTGCAACGCAAGGCACTGACAAAAAGCCTTGTTTGACAAAGCATGTCCAACAAGTGAGCTCTGACCGAGCAGAGGCCCAGGCCAACAAACAGTCCAGAGGCAGGGCTTGAAATGACTCACAACAGACTACTTTAAGGAAGAGGTTTATGTACAGCAGTTGGGGAAGTTAACGCCACTTAATCTGGCTTTGATTTAAAAAAAATATAAATAAATAATAGCAAAATGGATACTGTCACTGTTTTTACT
The DNA here is from genome assembly GCF_900963305.1 of Echeneis naucrates. NCBI lineage: Eukaryota > Metazoa > Chordata > Actinopteri > Carangiformes > Echeneidae > Echeneis > Echeneis naucrates. The sequence goes on from NC_042534.1 coordinate 8,036,408, forward strand.
GTTCAAAGCAGCGAACATGATATCACTGATTATGTGATTTGATAATTTCATTTAATCCAATTGCCATCTTATTGGGAAAATGAACAGGAAACTTCATTTCAAAGAATAGCTGTGGAAATATTTCAGGCTCAAGCTAAATGCTATAAAAACCAACCAACCCACAGTCATAGCAACATGCCATCCTCAGAGCCTATCCTGGAGATTATATTTAAAGAAATTCTTAATGTACAAAATGTCCCTGTCAGAAAAAACATGCATGCAGTTTATATTCTCAGAAGCAGATCTTTCTGCTTATTCTGTTGAAATTTTGAGCTCTGTTTTGAACAAAATATAGTAGAGAAGACTCGTACAGAGTAGTAGAGAGTCAGATTTATATTACTTCAATCTTGTAGCATCACTGTGACCAAGGTGAAGTGACTGAGGAGGTATTAAAAGCTTGCAACTCTTGCAGAAGATGAAAATGTAATCATGGGTAAATGTATGAAAATGGTTGTGACCTGATAGAGGGTCAGGTTGACAGCGGACTGTAGTTGGCCCTTGGATTACTGAATTATGGTAACATTTTTCTGCTACTCTTTGCCATTACATTGTCTGTGTTTGAGTCTTAGAGCATGTGGAGTTTCATAACAGAGCAATAACATCATGGGCAGACATATTAAATCATACTACGTGATATATTGGAAACCAAGGGATTACAGTTTATAGAGTGTCAGTCTCTTGCAATAGTCTTTGTATGCGTATCTGCTTCACCATATGAGCTTCTCTCTCTTGACATTTCAGTGTGAATAAACATCTTGCTACTTTCCGGACTCCGAACTCTGCAGCCAACCACTGATCCCATTCGTCAAAACACATTGAGAGGAGGTCGACTTAGTAAGTCAAGTATAGCTCTGTAACTCCTGGCTCAATACACAATGCATAATCTTCCTCTTCATTTCTGGGGACAAAAATACCACCTTTTGATGATGAGCATTCACTATTGTGTTGTGAAAATATATGTGCACACATACATTTTCTTTGACATGCTTGAGCGTCATTATAAATTATTATAAATCCAAATGGCAGCACGTTGTCTGGCATTGATTGACATTTAGGCTCTGTTTGTTTATTGGAAGAGGAAAATATCAGTTGAGGAAATTTAAAGACTACTCTAGATAACAATCTGAGAAATCCTTTCAAATCAAAATTGCGTTTTTAATAGCTATTGACAACAAGATGAAGAGTAACAAAGGAAAAACCTGAAAACTGTCTTATTTCCATTTTAAAATTGAGTATATCACAAGCTGGATATAGATAAAAGTTTGTACTTGGTTTTATGAAAAACAGTATGATTTTTGGCAGGTCCTGTTCATTTCACTTGCAAAGTATCAGCTTGGGAGCAAATTGAGTTTACTTGTAATTGGTTTTACAACATACACTGTGCTAAAACGGTACCTAGCTCACCTGTATTGCTTTGAGTCAGCCAATTGTTGATCACATCACATTAACATTAAACTAGGCCAATTAACCACTATAGAGTAAACACACAGTTTGAAAGTTTCAAGTAGCTTTCTGAATGCTTTGTGAAAGACTATTTAATTTAAAACTCAAAAAAAAAAAAAATACCCAACCTGTGACTTTAACTGTGATATTAATGTTTTATGCTTGTTTATACTTATATGTATGAACTGATTCTGAGAAGATGATATGCATAGAGGTGAGTTAGTAAGGGGATTTTACATGTCTGAAACACACCTGAGAAAGCATTGCTGTAGTAGCGTGACAAGGTCTGCATGATGTCTTTGGAGTGCTGAGTCCAGGGGGCAATCTTGCGGTAGGTCTTGACCCTGTGGACCAGCTGGGAGCCACCATACTGTAGAGAGAGAGTGTCTCCATGATCCTCATACAGCTCCTCAAACAACCTGAAGAATACACACAAGCAATGGATAGGCCGTTCCACATGTGCAACTGGTTCTATTACTGAAGAGCAGAGAATATAAAATCTTATTTAGATGAACATGTCACTGAGTTCTTAACCTGCATGTCCTCAGACTAAAATAAAAGCTGCAAGAAGCCATTTCAGCATCCAAGCAGCAATAACGGGAGGATTTTGCGCTGAAAACAGTGGGATACAGGGCTAACTATTTTAATTTGTAATAGCTAATCCTAACAAATGTGAATCAGCATTGGGCATTACTTTTTGTATTTATATTGATATTTCATTCATGTATAAATGCACATATGAATAGCTGCCTCAGTAATAACTACAAAGAAAGAAAAAATGCATTAATGAAAAATGATAAGCAAAAGGAGTTTACCTCACACAGTCAGTATCAAACTGCAGTTTGGGCTTGTCAATCATTCCTAGTGCATAAAGCTGATAGGCCAGCGCACACTTCCCCACCATGAACTGGGCCGTATTGGTCCGGTCCAGACAGTCCACACAGTTGGTCCGCAGCACACCAGTCTACAATGACAAACACTTCAGAAACATCTAATGCCATTTCTTTCATCTACAAGACGTTCACAGATATTTAAGCCAAAGACACACTTCATGAAAAGGCCATAAGTAGAAAATGTATTTGCCTCTTTCGTCTGTAAAGGAAGAAAACTTCAACTATTCCAAGAGAATCAACATGCATGTGATTCTCCATTTTCCATGAAAACTCATCATGCACATACTGTCAAGATATTTATCCAACTCTGCAGCTGTATGAATGCTTGGTATCATTAAAACAAAAATTATAGAAAAAAGTTTCTTCCTGTCTAAGAAATCTTACTATCACAGAGTAATTTGTTCTTATTACCTTTAATGGGTTTAATTGAAAGTTTCTATACTCTGTTTTTTATTTTTTATATGTGCAACAACGAGTCGCTAATATGGTGGAGAAAATATATAATATGATTTGGTATATAAAATACAGCAAAATAGCTTTGTATGTGGAATACCTGCAGTCGTCCACTGGATGTGATGTGTCCACCTACATCTCCCCACCTGCAAAAAATTACATCAACGAAAAATATTACATTTTACCTGTCTGCTCTATTCCTGCTTCTATTCCATTACAGACATATTTACTTATCTTATCTCGTGAAAATCATAGTTGCCTTGCAATTTCCACATTTTTTGTACCAATTTTTCGTTTTGTATTTGTCCTTAATGTCATATTTTGCTATAATGGGCTCCTGAGGCAACATTAGTTTATTTCCTCATATGTATTTGTGGAAATTACTAAAAACCTGAACTTTGACATAGCAAATCAATCTACTCATCCGACCCCTAAAAACATTTTTAAAACATGGCAAACTATTTTCTTGGAATAAAAGGCAACAGGACTTTTAGAGTCCAAGGATAGTGTGAAACTGAGCTCTGCTTGGCTCTGAGCCTTCAACCTTTATTAGCAAACCCCAATTCAATACACTACTCGCTATTCATCACTTTCTGTTTAAGGTGTCCACAAAACAACAAAAGGCAATGAAGAATTGCCCTGCGAGAAAAGAGATGGCCCTAAGTCGCTGAAAGGATAAGCTCTGAAAATTCAATAGTTTGTAAAGAGTGACTTTTAACGTATAATGTGTCTCTACAGAGCACAAACTCATTGAACTCACTGAGATCAGGGAACAACTGCATGTATGTGTGTGTTGTCCAAGAAACAAAGACAGTAAGATACTCATACCATGTTAACTTAACAATGATCCTCTTTATATTTCAAGAGCTAAATTATTCATCTGACCGAAGCTATAGGTAGAATTATGATTTAACATTCAAATAAAAGCCAAAGAATGCTTTCTTTGTGTGTGAATAAGGGAGCGGGGGACTGTGTGAATTAAGTGTGTATCACAGAGAAAGTGAGACAGTGTTTGGTAATGCAGAACAACAGGGTAATAAATACTGACCATGGTGTAGTCGTTTGGTTATGTAACAGAATGGTAATGTTGGGTGAAAGTGATTAAAACATGCAGACAATGGAAGAGGCACACATTAAGAACACAGGCAGCAATCTACTCCACTCGTTAGCATAAAACTCTCAGCGGCGCAACTGCCATCAGGCATAATTTCCATTAAGAATTCATATCAGAGAGGTTCCAAATTAAGCAGGGTGGATAAATGCATTATAGTCAGTAGGTATGAATATAAAATTGGATGATATGCTTGGTCCTAGAAAAAAAAGTAAGTCTAACATTCAACTTCTTCTTACAGTTTTCTTAACATCAATCATACATTAACCTTCATTCTGATCCCATATGATCCCCATTTACATAAAGATGATCATGCACTCTTGTCACACAAGAATTACTGCTTTAAATTTGGTGAATGTATCAGGTTTGTTTTTCAGAAAAACACCAGGGATAATGTAGGGCTGGGAGAGGCTCACCTGTCATCTGGTCTGAGGGTGTGACAGTAGAAGTTGGAGCGATTAATGAAGAAACCTGTTCTCTTGACCACATTCTCAGCTATCATACTTAGACGGTCCAGAACGTTGCACAACTTACTGAGAAAGACAAAGATGACAGTTAAATTGGTAGTTAAAAAAAAAAAAAGCAAGCCCATTACTGTACTTCTAACAGAAAAAGTAGCAGCCACACTGTTTTCATTTTTCATAAGTTCTTTTTTTTTTTGGAAGAATTACTAATTTAATTAAACTCTGAAATTGTATTGTAAAAAGCTTCATTTTGTGTCCAAGAGTTACATAACTCCACTTAATCTAACAGGGCTTGAATAAAGACTTAAAGCATTATACAATAGAAAAGAATAATAGGTTAGCGCTACAAGCTCCAAACCTTACCCTCCAACCACTGTATCAAGAACAATTCAGACAAAAAAAAAAAAAAAAAAAGACTAGTTTATACTACATTTAATTTACTTTTCCTCTGGCTTACCATTAGTGAGATATACATTTCCTAGAAACAAAACTACACCACTTCAGGAGCTTCAGAGAAAGTTTTAGCTCACTGCATTGAAATATTTGTAATCTCAACCTCTTTGTGTATCGAGCCATGTCCCAGGCAATGTAGTCAATCCAGTGGTCCGGAGGGAGGAATTGATTTAGGTTTATCACAGCCGGGTAAAGCTCTTCACTTAGAATCTTCTCGTGTTTCCTTTTTTCACGTTTCTGCAGCACAAGAGAGACATGAATCACATCACACGTATGATGTTTATTATAACCAAAATAATAAAGAACATAACACTGAATGGTTTTGTTCAAAGGTCCCCTAAGTACATGGGCAGATATAGACAGATATATGACAGATGTTTTCCCTCTGTGATGCATTCACCAGGACCCATTCAGGACTACTCCAAAGTGACTTCTGAGAAAATGGAGCCGCAGGATGCACTTTACAGGCAGGGGAGGATATATGTAGTACTGAGGACTGATGCTGAGTATATAATAGCTGATGTAGCTGTGGAAGCCATCCTAAGGTCTTATGTGGTATAGAGAGGGATTGAGGGCTGAAATAGCTGGTGCCTTTGGAATCCGAATATAGTATAATGAATACTATATATGTATACATAGAATGAATAAGAGCAAATTAATCCAAGTTTTACAACATACGTTCATAGATGGCTGTAGACATCATTCACAGTTTTACAGGTAATTTTTGTTCTTCTTCTGTTTATTTTGCAAATAAATATTCTGCAATGGGAAACTTAGAACAAGCCTAATGCTGGTTTTACAAAATAACAATGAGCCAAATGAGGCAAAAAATAATAATAATAGTATAAAAACCTCACAGAAAAACAAATGCAGTCAGTGTAACCAACAATTGAGTGGATGATGTTTAGTTTTTTTTTTTTGTTTTTTTTTATTTACTGATAGAGAGAAAATATAATGGCATAAAAATCAAAACAAGAATTTTCACCTGATGCAAACACTTACTTTTATAGTCACACTGTCTGTGAAGTGTATTCCTCCTGTGCTCTCTCACCACTTAACTGTGGCTTTTTGACTGATCACCCCAGGTGATAATTGCTTGGATGCATCATTTAGCATCTTTGTCCACACATCAAGCAGTGGCAAGAAAAAGAGCAATCAAATTGCCAGTGCATTTCCTACATCCATTTCCTCCAGTTTTCTCTCACTCACGAACACATACACGTGCACACACATACAAAAATGCACACACAAGCATGACCAGACATACATAACAATTACAAAGAACTGTCCACAGGCATAATCCTGTACACAGTAACCTCAGTAATAATAATAATAATAACTATAGGTGTAGGAACGTACAGTGATAGACCATGAGTGAAGCCACATATGCACGTGTACATACAGGAGGGTTCTGTTCATGGACAGATGAATGATTGTGAACAAGAAGTACAATTCAGCACACTCATATTTTTAAAGCACAACTTCAAACACTCAGGAAGATGCTGGCTTGTTTATGGTCTTTCTGATCTTTATTGCTCCTTCTTTTGTGTGTATTGGCTGAATGATGGATGGTTCATGCCATCTTGGACAGAAAATAAAAGATGATCTTTAGAAATCGCCCAGATTACAATTGAGTTAAACAATGATTTTTTTTTTTTAATCGCTGTGTGAGGAGGAGAAAAAAAAGTTATCTTTTACTCCCACAGTTGGATCAAATTGATTCTAATTAAGTGAGCCAGTTGGAAAAGTGATTCACATGCTTTGCCATGTGCGTTCTCACTCTTCCTTTCTTAACCTCCACATTGAGGAACACGCACTCACCCATGACAAAGCCATGCAACCATCCCGGAGTTGACACAGTCTTGCCATCCCCGGTCACCACCACAGAGAAGTGAACTGTCATCATTTAATGCTTTATTACTATTCCTTTCCTGTTTCCGTCTGTCTGGGATAAGAGAGAGCATGTAGTGTTTAAGGAGGGGGTCCCCTCCCTTATTCCCCACAGTCTGTAACTATCACATGGCTGTAGCTTGTGCGGACCTCTGAGGTCTGCGATTGGTCCCTTGTCTCACAGCTTCCCTTGTGAGTGACAACGTGAGCTTTCAAACCAAGCGACTGTCTAGCTGCATGCCCAAATGTGTCCATGTGAGTATGGGAGCATGGAAAAGGCATTGCAAAATGCCTACTTGAACACTCCAGTGTTAAAATGTAACAGTTTAACATCAAGAAAAAGGACAAATAAATGGGGGACATCAACATTCAAGAAAGAATTTCAGCAGCAAATAATCACCAGCTACCACAAAAAGCTCCTATGAGTCCACTGACAATTTCACAATAACATCTTCATTAGATAACTACCCGTTGAGTGATTCCACAGAGCTGGCATATTTCATCCAAAGACAATTGACCACCAACAATTCACAAAGATATACACCTTAAGTTTACACAAACCTCACAACCAGTCTATTTAAGGAAAATACCAGTATATACGGAACGAGTTTTATCAAGGCCACTCAGGTTCATATTCTGTACTAGTGACACTAAAGGGTCAATAATGTGATATTAACTAGAGTTACAGCTCTGTAAGTAAGCCGATTTTGGGACTTTAAAAGCGTGCGTGCACGTGTGTTACCTTGACCAGGTTGAGGATGATAATAGGAGAGCCAAACCGTTGCAGCATCTGGTTAAAATGGAGGGCAGCTACGTGGGCGTATGGGTCTGCTTGGTCCACTGCAAGGGAGGGCAAACTGATTGCTTAATATCTAAAGCATTAAAAGTTAAAACATGTTAACACATAGCTAAAATTTTTACTCTGGAGCTTAAATCGTTGGAAAATCTCAACTCTCAATGTACTCAATTACTGCTGAGATAAGGATTTTAGTAAACATGAAGCAACATTCTTACTGCCCCTTGGTAAGGGAGAGTTAGCGATGATAATAACAAGGCAGAATTGCTTATTCAGGTCATCTCCCTCACAACCAAAACATCTGACCACTACAGGCCTGTCATAAAGACATTCTATGTATGCAAGGGTTAGTCTCGACAGGCAAGGAGGAACGTATCCTGGGATATGGATGAATGTACTCCACATGCATCGACACACTGAGCTCAAAGCCACACCATTGACCTAGATTCATCAGATGACTGCAGCCCACATTCAAATGAAAGATCACATTTGTGCTGAACATTGGCTGATTATCAGTCTGATTTGAGCTGCGTATAATTATGCATGATGACCCTTCATTTCAGTTTCACAATATTTCAAGGCTGTGGTAGATTGAGATGTTAAAATCTAATTCTTTTTCGTTGCATGAAATAAATTTCACATCCCTCATTAACATTTAGCAGTAATGCCAAGGAGTTGTTTTTACATCAAAACTTGTAAAAGAAAGGTTTATTATTTTACTCTGCACACTGTACAATACACTGTTATGTGAGAGCTAGAAATTGCTATCTTAGCTCATCAGAAAAAAATAAACTGAACCCTGGCTCTGTCCCAAGGAAAAACAATGCAAACTACCTGAATTTTTACCAACATTACATTTTGGTTTTATTGGGGTTATATGCAGAGCTACTTTTGACAAGGGTGATGATGGTAGTTTCACATGTACTGAATGCGATCTTCTCGTCCGGAAAGATATCGAATTATCCAGTTTTCCAAAACATATTGGTTCTATAAAGAATAATAACTCATTTAAGATAAATGGTAACACTTGAAACAACACACGTGAAACATTAGTATAAACTCCAATTGAGAAGAAAAAAAAAAAATTGTTGGATGTAAATTTATGGTGCAAAATAAAAACGTTGGCCAACACAAAAGGCAAACGGTGTCAATCTACAACTAAGATTAACTCTTGACGCAAAATTGTAAAAATGTAAATGAAGGTCTTTAAAGATCAACGTGGGACGAGGATGATGAGGTAAGTGATACACAGGGGGACATTAAGGACAGGCTCGGCATCTGTCTCCCACAGAAGTAAATGTCATGCAAGGATGAATTAAAGGGCAAACTGGAGGGGGAAAGATTATGATTTAATGCAGGCATTGTCACACCATCTACCAATCTATAGGCACACACAGAGGGACACACATTCACAGCGGCCTCCAGTGTCATCATTCTCAGAGACCTGATCACCTCCCTCTGGCCCTGGTTTTGTGTATTTATCCATTTCATAATGAAATAGGAGAGTGGATACAAAGATGAATGCCAAAGGGGAGGAGGGTGTCCTGCATCCACCTTTTTCTTTTCCTTTCTTGATCTTTGTGCCAGTCTTTGAGAAGAATGAGCAATACAGAAAAGCAGGATCTTATGTTAATGTATTTTTTATGATTACATTCTTCTCCTGGTCCTACAAGGTCATTTAAGGTCCTCAAAGGTTGCTAAAACGATGTCAGTGAGCTCATATAGTTAAACGCTCATTCAACAACTCAAGAAGATTTGTCCTTATCAGTCATTTGTTATCTGTTCTTATGTAGATGGGCAAAGTGGATATAAGTAAAACATTCTGGCCTTGGCAGCTTTGCCAGCTCTCAAAAAGTGCCTATTGCTGTGAAAATTAGGACAAATACTGAGACACAAAGGCAAAAGTAGGTGTTCCTTACGCCTTATTGGAGGTTTTGGCATCATGGTGGAAATATCCTGGGACCAGTAAAGTGGGACAGAACCTCGCACCTGGACATATGATGAGTAACTTCCTGCTGTGAAAGACATAACTGAGGCATCGTGGACAATCTGCTCTGTCTCCACCTCATTAGCAACATCCCCCTGGAAACAGAAGAAAAACAAGCAAAAGAAATCTTGAGTAAACCTAGTATCATATCACATGGACTTTATCAACAGATGTAAATTACTCATTTGTCACAGAACTGCAGATTTTCCTTTATCTATTTTTTTGACCACATAGGAATTCTTATCCTCAGACTCAGAAAAATGGGCAATGGGAATGAATTAATGTGTTGTAAAGCTTTCAATCATGGCAAAAGATCTTCATCAACAGATGAACATAATCAAGATACAGATGGACAACTATTTCATTGCTGCTGAAGATCATGCAACTTGACTAACCACTAAATGAACTATGTGGTGAGACTGTTAAAGTTTCAGCAGCAGTCAACTTTGACCATCAGAACAAAAAAAGTGTTTAATTGAGAAACACACACCTATTTCACAGCAGATATTTTGACCTGACATTGAAGGAAAAACAAAGTGTAATTAATAATATTAGACTATATGAAATTTGATGGATGATCTGGGCTTTCTGATGATTAAATTGAACAGAGCCATCATTGCACATTGTCTCTGTGCCAGTTCTATTGAGTCACAATGTCTATTGCAAAAAAAAGCTGTGTGGAAGGGAAAAAAAAAAAAAAAAAATCACATTTACTGTGGCAATGCACGCGACAGCATGAAATGGTGGAAAAAAGTGTCCCATTGAATTAAAGCGCAAGTTCCTCCCTCCTCCGACCACTCACCCACACTTATGCATACTCAAGGAAGAGGCAGGTCAAATTAACCCCCCGTGATCACCCTGAGTCATCTCAATCATCCAAGAGGCTCTAAGTCTGCCTCTTCCATCTATTCTTCCCTGTTGCCTCAGCAACTGCTGTACCTCACAGTTGGCTCCTCTTTTGAGAAAGCGGGTCCCGGCAAATTTGCTGGATCTCCTGGCAATGAGAGTGATGTAAACCGGTCGGCCGTAGATGAGAAGCTCTTTAGTTAGTGGGTAAAGGAGAAAGAATAACCGTCATGCTTTGTCCTGTCAGGTGACCTTGAGAAGCTTGAAAGGTGCCTATACACAGTACCAGTCAAATCAAATCATCATCATTACAATAATCTCACGATGATAGCATGTTATTACCCTATTACCCTACCAACACGTTTGTATTGCATCTTAAATCAGTGAAAACTTTCAACTACCACAGGAGCTCTGACACTATACACTAAAAGTTTGTTGGGCCTACTGTAAAGCATCTCTTGTGTACAGTATACCTATTTACTTAAAAGTAATAAAAGTAAAAAAAGGTCTGAATTTATAAAATTAATAAGCCAAACATATAATTCAACCTCAAAACAGTTTTTTATGTTATGCCATGACCTGCAAATTTTGGACCAAACACGAGAAGAATTTGTGACAAAAACATGTTCAAATCACAGTTTTCATTTAGTTTTTTCACAGTATAAACACGCTCATGCCTAGGAATGCCTAGGAATGTTTTAATAAGGTCAAATGTTCCCCTTTTTCCACACACACTGTGTATTGGAAACTTTCCTAAAAAGTTATTTTCCACCACCAATGCCTCTTTATCACCTTCAGATTGCTGGATTTTCTTTTACCCACACTCTCCTACTATTGCACCCAATAGCCCTGTTAAACGCGCATAAAAACAGCACTGAACGCCAGTTTCCAGGAACTGCCTGACATCAAAACACCCATGCAGTGTCTCTATAACAGCACGCTCACGCTATCCAATAGGAAACTGAAAAGAGATGCCAGTTCTGATTGCACTGTAGCAGCTCTACTTGCTCAGTGTTAATGTACAGCAAACAGGTAGGAAAAAAAAAACAAAACACAAAATATGACATTGAAATGACTTGGTTAGAAAATAATAACTGATGAAATATACACTTTTCTGACTGGCTTGCAAAAGGGCAACACGTATACCCAGCTTTGTATGATTTATATAAAGAGGAATTAATGGAAAATTATTGAAATCTTAAGCATAAATCCTAAGGCAGACTTTGACCATAATAAATCAAACTGTCAGCTAAAGTCTAGCCTAAAGCCACTCTGCAGCAGTAAACCACGCATCAATACTACAAAAGCTTCTGAAAAAATACAGAGAATCATTAGCATAAAGCCAAATACAAATCCCCAGTACATAGACAAACTATTGTAGCAATGAAGTGCAAGAAAATGCAAAATATATAAATGAAAGCAAACAATCACAAAATTAGTGTTTGCATGTACAGAATAAAAGTCATGTATCACATCTGATTAAATTTGCAGAATCCTTCTGCTGTCTCCCTGCAGATAACAGATGGAGAGATTATGTAAGTGTCAGTGTTACTTGATAAGCATTGCTTGATTCCCTACATACTTGTTTTGCTAAAGGCCTAAAAAAAAAAAAAAAAAAAAAAAAAACAACACAAATTTATTCTGCAGTTCTTTGCTGAATCACACACTCTCACTCACAGTAAAATCCACATGGTCTGATGGAAGCCAAGCACAGTTCAACAAGTGGTCGAGTAAGATGAGGGGGAGTACTGACTAAGGATGACATTGAAAGAGATACAGTTGTGTCTTTCACTGATCTATGAACTGTGATTTTGACTGATGTTGTCTGTGCATGTGTTATAGTGCTAAATTCTACTGGAAAGCACTTTACAGGTTGTATGGTAGCTTTACTTAAAATAATAATAAATAAAAAATCCAAAACTGAAAATAAACAACTCTGTAATGCACAACCAAAATTACTTGACAGTCATCAAAGGATACTGGACTGGCCACAAAAGCCATGGATTATATACATGAGCCAGTCATGATGCACTATGTCCTTGACGCGTTCCAGCAGCTTCCCATTCCACACGTACTTGTAGTACGGCTCATTTTGGAGGCCATAAACAACTGTGGTGGAAGAGAAGGGACACACAAAACCCCTAGATTATTTTATTCACCAAGGATCAGAGCAAATTATCAGTCAGAAAGCAGCAAACAGAAAACAGAGTTGAGATGACATAAGCCTTGGAACGAGACCATATTTAGACTTAAACGCAAGTCAGTTGCTGAAAGTTGATTAACGCTTATATTATCGTTTTACAGTCCACATCATAAATGACAGAAGGTAACATTAATGACTTCAGTGATAACACTGGTAAAAGGATACAGCACATTCACTCTGTTTACAATACACTAATTTCTCTCGCTCTCACAGTCACATTCCTCATCTTATCCATCCAATCACAAGTACATACTAATTTGAGTACAACGCTCAAGTCTTCTCTTGCAAATAAATGTCAGCAAAGGAATATAGGGGCGATTGAAAAAGTCCTGCTTACCTTGTGTAGGCAAACCTTCATCCTCAAAGATGTCAAAGCTGTCCTGCTTGCTCTGTGTGTGTACCTCTTCTTCAGCAGAGGAAGCCGCTGATGACCATAGTTCATAAGGCCTCTGCAGCAAAGTCAGGTTGTACTGCAAGGAGTGGCTCAGGTCATAGCTATAGCTACAAAGTACATCACAAATATCATTTCAAACAAGTACAACCTGCGCAGTCCCATAGTAAATCAAAGATTTGGCCAAAGAACAGAAATAAAGTTAGCATTTTAAATGCCTAATTTGTTTTAGTTTTACCAATCAAGCAGCTGTTTACTGGCCACTGCAACAAACATGGGCCAACAACAACACGCTCTTCAGGCTGTGTGAACATTTGTTGTGGCAAACAAGGGCGCATTATTTTAAAGATAGAGAATCAAGGTTAAATAAACTAAAGCCATTTTTTTGGTCTCTCTGCAGTCTTGTGTGAACTAAATGACATCTTTAGAAAAAAATAAATAATTTTCTTCTACCTAGATACCACTAAGTCTTTAAGATATTAAAATCATAAGTACAATTAAACATAGCAGCAGCAGAGAAAAGTAAAGGAGAGGAAAAAGAAAATTTGTCCCATTTCATATTTAGAAATATCTCAGGTTTTGTGGAACATCTCCTTTTCTCCATAAATATGTCTGCCACCTTCCAGATAAAAAAGGCTAAAAGATTACCATCTTGAAACTGGACAAGCACCTTAAAGCAGAATGTGCTGAAAGCGTATAAAAAAGAAAGAAAAAGAAACTGAGTCTGAATTAGTTTTACCTGAAATAGAAGTTACTGGAGAGGTCCACGTTCTGAAAGATACGAACATATCTACGAAGGGAAATTATGAAAGTTATGATGACAGTATGTGTTACACTGTTAGAGAATGGCATAAGTGAGTACTGGCCCCAGCTGCATTTTGATCTTTTTTTATTCACCTTCTTTAAGCTTTGTTCTTTGAATTTTGTGGACTTTTTATGACTGTTAAATCCTACTACATCAGTAAAAACACATTAACTTCACACGTGTCTGAGAAAGGAAAACATGTAAACAGAAATTGACAGTACCTTGCTTCATCAGGGTGTGTGATCCTAACTGAGTCATTGGGAATGTAGATCATGCTGGTGTCTTCAATTTTGTAAATGGAGTGACCACCAATGTCAGCCATTTTTCTGCGCTTGGTGATTAACACAATGTAGTACCCTTCCAGGAAACGAACAAACCCTGTTATGAGGGGAAAAAAAAAGAAGAATAAACTAACTTTCTTTAAAGGGTCACTATTTTCACCTTATGAAAAAAACTCAGTAAGCTGATATGTGGGTCAATTGTTGAACTAGATTTTTTGTGAGAATGGGTCATGAGTATCATATTAACTAAACTTCAACTCATTCAGTCTCACAAATTTGACCCAGAAAATATCACGCAATATTCACAATGTTTTGTTTTCAACTATTGATGAGCTCTTTTATGATCTGTGAGACTCAATAAACAAGAGATGAATGGGTTCTACTTTTTAATAGTCCGAATATTATTAGTAATATTTTCCTCACCAAAGGCAGTAGTTTATGTAACTGTGCCTGCTAGATGCACCTTCATTATAGTGCAACTGAATGTAATCTTTGAAGGGCTCAATAGTGTGTCACAGATACAGTTTTGAAACTAAATGACAAGTCCTTGTACATCTCGACTATGTACAACAGAAGCTCTTGCCTTGCCCTTATGTAAGATGGTGAGTGAAGATGATGAGGTTCCCTTTGTGATTCCACAAAAATACTAAGTATCTAATGACTGAATACAAAGGCAGCGAGACATAGCACAATTTAAAAAATAAAAATACAATAATATATATAATATGTTATCTGTGCTGCGTTTATTCTAAAATTGGAGAAAATAAAGTCAAGACACAGAGGGCAGAGGGCAAATATCCAAGAGAAGACCCTCATTGCAAAATGGGGTCATGTAGTTTCTTCAGGTAAAGGATGCTTATCAGGCAGGAAGGGTCTAACCAAACTTTTCATATGAGGAAAAATTCTTGGGAGCATTCATATCATCAAACAGTGGGGAGTTAGAAAAGCATGGATTGGCAATTCACAACCTCTTCTTTTCAGATCTGCTTTACCTTTTAATTTAGTAGTTCTCAAGGGCTGCAAGCTGTGACGTACAGCGAACCTCAAGCAATAAAAATTTATTGCAAGTGACTGTATTTACAACGCTGCATCAGTCATTTAATAAACGTCACAATACTAATGCATTTCTGATTATTTATTATGTAAAGAACTAATTCTGTTAGTCCATCCCTTCATCAAAAAAATGAAAAAAAAAAGAAAGAAAGAAAAAGAACTATAATTGCAATACCACTTAGTTGCGACTATGGGGTATTCATCTGCAGAATTTACATTAGTGAGTGAGTGGATGAGTGAGTGAGTTGTTATGTCCAAACTTTCAAATAAGAGATACTTTATTCCTATATCATGACGATCAACTAAATGTGTAAATCATAGTTGTTAGTTGTAATATCCTTCTGTAGTCAACTAATTATTCTCTCAGTTGAGATTTTGCTGCCTTACATTGTGTCAGTTCATTGCGTTCCCTCTTGCTAGAAATGGGTCAGACTGACAAAACAGGCAGATAAAAGTGAATAAAAATATACTTACAATAATGATATTCATTACATACTGTATTAAGAAATGTGCCAGGAAAAGGGGCTCTCAGGATGCACTGTACCCAACATGGCTGCCTCGCTCTTTTATTCCATATGAGACAGTGATTTTGACAAAAAGCAGTTTGTGAGTGAAAATGGCATTGGGGCACAGTGGGAAAAAAAGCTCCCATTTATTTACACAGTTGCTAAAGTCAGAATCTGTCTGTGTCAGTGTGACCAACCCGTTGACAGCGTCAATGATGGTGCTGAATTTAATCTCAAAATTATACTATTACAGCACTTATTTCAACAGGAGCAGGGCAGAGTTTTACCGTTGTATTGGTCTTTTGACCTGAAGGAGCTTTGACAGCATTAGTCAACAATAGGTGGTGTCTTTCTCAGCCAGAAATGGATATGTATACATTAACAAAGAGGAACAGGATGAACTGGAAAGTAGAATATAAGATTCTCCCAAGTGGGACCTATTTTTAGCAGCATGGCACAGTGGATGGTAAAACTGGTTGCTTGGTCGGTCGTTCAGTAGGTCAATCAGTCACTACTTTAATTCAGATTAAACAAATTTCACAACTAAGAGATAGATTGTATAGAAATGTTATTGAAATTTTGTACGGATGGTCATGGTCACATGAGAACAAGTAGGAGTGATTTCAATGAGAACCTAATTTTCCTGCAGCACTATCTAGCAATATAGAAATGTATTGTGCTGAATTGTAATTTGGGCCACAACGTAATATTCAAAGCATAGAGAAGAGATCAGTGTTTGTACCTCCGAGATGAATCAGGAATGATGTGTTACACTGTAATTCAGTTGTTCACCATTTCACAGATAGAAAAAATATTATATATTTTTATTCTATCAATTCATATCTATATAATTACAGATGTATATATTATAATTCCATTTATTAGTGTGCTCTTCAAATTCAATACACATGCAAAATAAAAGAAAAGATAAGCAGTAAGGCTAACAGATTAAATGAATTTAATACAGGAAGTAAAACCAAACAGTGTTGTTACAGTTGAGTTTACCTGAAGTTGAAAGCAAATGCATTACAAAAGGTGGCAAGCTTCTTGGTGCTTCTGAACAGACCACTGATGGTCATAATTTGAAATGTCAAGATTGACTATCACAAGCATTATAACAGTTGTAGTCATGTTAGCAGGGTTATATTATTTTGAATGCTTTTTTTGCTGTCAGGTGTGCCTTTTATTTTATGTTTTACATCTCCTGCACTTAATATTAAAATCCAGGTCAATACCTGTCACTGTCAAAGTAATGTTTTGTGGAAGAATTACACATTGCCATCAGTGTGTCACACAAAAGCATCTACCTATATCAACGAAAAAAGGAATAAAAGCATTACACTCACCCACAATTCCAAAGGCTGATACAGCCCTAGACAGACCAGAAGAACCCTTCTGGCCAATTTTGGTGCGGTTGCCCAGGTCCAAGCGGCTCAGCAATTCTCGAACCTCTTGATGGTTGTACACGTGCTACAGAGAAATACATGCAGATATATAGTATGCATATGCATATAGCATTTCTTTATTTGTCTTTACAGTTTCTGTATTATTTTACCTTGTGATGGTTTCTTTTTTTTTTTTTTTTAAAGAAAATCTGCTGCTTCCTAAAAACTATCTACTCATATTTACTTCAGTACCAGTGAAACTTAGAGAGTATAACTCATTTCTGTGCAATAATAAGCAAATGACTAATTGGCCTTGTTTAATCAATGGCTCCAAAAACTGAATCAAAGGGTTTAGACTGATCCTCAGTGAGGCGATTAAGCTAGAAATAGATTAGTTGCTCTCCAAATTCGTTTGGCAACTGAACTGTAACCATCCTTTTTTCCCCCTCTAACAACAAATGTTGACTGTGACTCTTCATTAAGTTTATAAATACATACACTAGTAACTTAAGGTAATTGGAATTGCCCCTACTTTTATGAGCAAATATTGTATTTGTCTTGTCCAATACATAATTTGAACATTACTAGTGTAGGGGCAGAGCGTGGGAATTAGGAGTTATCAAACCAGAAGTGTATTAAATCAACTTGGATTAAAGGTGTGTTACACCAAAGTTGATTAATAAATAAATAATTAAATGCTTTAGACATCTGGGTTTGCTTTTTCCTGTTTAGTGTGTGCCAGGTCTTGCTGATTTGCAGAACGGTATAGAGCTTACAAAATCTCAAGGTGTTTTTTATTCATTAGTCCACAGTTGAACAAGCTGTCTAGGAATGGAGGCAATTCGACTCTGTGGCTTCTCTGTGGAGAAGCAGGCACCCAGATAACTCCAAAAACAAAACAGAGCACATCATGGTGCACCGCGTAAGAATAAATGTTTTGTCCACTGATGAAACCAAACTTAATGAACAGCACTATGTATGATGGGAAGTTGCACCCATACCATTGTGAAAACATCATCCCAAAGGTCAGGTAGGGTGGGGAAAGCACCTTGAGTTGGGGCTATGTTGTCTCTGATCCTGGGCATCTTGCCAGCACCATTGGCAAGACAAATTCCCAAGTTACTTACTGTAGGTATCTTACAGGATAATGCTAGCATGCCTGGGGCTCAGCAGAAGAGCGGAGATGCTGCAGCATAATGGCGAAAGAAGAATGAAATACCCCTTTTTCTGTGGTGCAGTCAACCACAGACATTAATCCATGAGAAATGTTGTGGCTTGACCTGAAGTGAATCGGTCACACCAGACATTACTACTACATGAAATCAAACAGTTCTATTAAGAAGAATGGCCAAAGATTCCTCCTTCACATTGTTTACATCTGATCAGCAGCTAATGGGAATGCTTGTTCGAAGGGATTGCTGCCAGTTAGTAAATCCAAGAGTTCACATACTGTTGTCACCTGCACTGCGAATGATAATGGAAGCTTTCAGTTTATACACACACAAAGGATTTTAATGAGTTTGCGTGATCCTCATTAGGGGAAACCATCTTGGCCTACATTTGTGACTGGTAAATTCTTTAAACATTTTTTCTTTACATACAGTATGAACCGGGGGAAAGTGAAATATCAGCTCCATTACATTATCACTTTCTCAAGCATCCACACTCCTCATTAAATACTACACTGTGCCAATCAAATCAACATGGTGTCTCAGGGTTAGTACAACATTTGCGGGAAAGAGAGCGTGGGGTAATGATATTTAGTTATGGATGTTTCATAACAACAAACCCATCATCATCATAATCATCCGCAACATGAACAAACAAATCAACTCCCAGCTCATACATCTTGGTAATGAGCAATGGAGAAGAAAAGGGGGCACACTCAGCACTCATCAGCTAAGCTGTCATCCACAAAACACTTGGGACATGCTGAGTGATTGTACAATTTCCCCCCAGGCGTACTGTACTGTATTACATAAGCATATACATTTGCACTGTACCAAGTCTGGTGGAAATGCAGCATTTACCTTGTCATCAATTATGACCAGGTCCTTGGGTTCTGTGCGGTCAATCTTCAGGACTCTGTGTTTGGTCTGTGCCTGATTGCTCCCAACCAAAAAATATCTCTAAACAGAAAAAAAAAATTATAATTAATGCACTGAAGGCTAATACGTATTTAATGCAGATTAACACCAATGCTTTTGAAATGAATCCTGCATAGTTGCTTTAGGTAAAATGAGGCAATTAAATCATAATTGTATATATTTTGTGCATACAGGTTTTTCAACACATGAATGATATTCTGTTAATTTGCATGCAAGTTTTTAGTGGGGTGCCATTGTTACATTGTATTATTGTTTTAGTCCTTCTTACTGCATTTTTGCTCTGCTATAAGATTCTCAAGAAGAAATAATGAATCAGGAATGCTGTAACGATACATGGAACTCTAGCCATATGTGTATCAAATAAACTCAAACTTATTTTAGTTAGCTGCAGTCCACAGTACTGTGGCCACATCATTTATTTGATCAAAAGGCAACATTGTAACATGTTCTCTGTAAGAAAAGTGTTGGCCTTATATTTCTCTTCCTTTCAAGTCATTATTTCTTTCATACTGGGTGGCAAGATGGCAAAAGAACGTTAAATTGGAACAGCATGTATCAGTACAGTTCAGAACCATTAAAGCCATTTTGTCCTGTTCTACACTTCAAAGTATCCTATGGAGCTCTCTGTATCCCCAATAGTTTGACAGACTCTTCAGTGAAAGTGAAATGGCAGAGGTTCAGAAAGAAATTGTGACTCAATTCAACTGTGACAAATGTTTTCCTGCCTCATTTTCTAAATGTTTGTAACTAGTATTAACAGACATGAATCACTCATTCATTTCAACATTGGTGTAGTGATTGAAATTTTCTTAAAATACATTGGGTAAACAAAACAACACACAATCCTTAAAGTAAGAAACAAGAACACAATTTGCTCCACAATTTTCTGCACAATAAATGTGCAGAAAATTAATCAGCGTCATCTCAAGAAAAAATACATGATTTTATTTTCTAAACTTTCACTCAAATGTCTGTAACTGACTTTCAGGTGATGTAAAAATGAAAGACACTGAGTTATACTTTGACCAGCAAAACATTGAATTAATTTGCTGCCACCTAGTGTTTTCTGGGAATTATGTGAACTCCAACTTGATTCTGCAATACTGTTCCAGGCTCATGTTTCCTTCTGAATGTTCAAAAAGCTCAAGATACGATTTCTATCAGTTTGTAGACCCAAAATGCTTGGGAAATTTTGTCATGCACGCTGTCCCTCCTGATCAAAGAGTTCATAGCATCCTGAGTAAAAACTCTTGAAGAAACCAGTGAAAAATAAATGCCAGTAAGTTCTCAAGCTCAGTACATTTCTCTATTTACTGATATTCACTAATAAGCATATGTTGTCCAGAATATGTATTAAATGAGCTGTACTGTAATTCATTTGCTTCTTGCACCCCAGCCAGTACTGCTATTGGAAACAATATGAGAAAATATGACAATAATCACAAAAATATGTCAAACGTACAGCTCTGGTTTCATAGAGCACCATCCTCTGGATCCCACTTATGATAGCTGCAGACTGAGGCATCTTTACTCCTGTTTTCTTCAGACACACTGCAGCAGAGACAGCAACAACACCCGCAGACTGAAAAACAGTATGTTCATCAATTACAACACAACTAAATACGAAGCACCAAGCACACATGTTGCACGTAGCATATTCAACCCTGACACTTAGAGCTACTTTGTGTTCCTCTTTTAATCTTTGGCCCTGAGCACTTCTTAGCTAACGTTACTCACCAATATTTTAGCTAGCTTGCTGCGTTAGTCACAAGTCTCCTCCACTGATGGTACATTGCATCTTCTCAGGGTGTCAAAATACTCACTTAGCTCGTTTTAAATGTCTAAAAACTGCCAAAATGTTGCCAGCTAGCATTCAGAAGCATGCAACATGAATTTGTTTTAGTCAGGTGACTGTCACGAATGACTTCATCGAGCTCACGACGTCAGCTGATACGGTGCCTCACAGAGCCAAAAAGCTCGAAGCGACAAAAATGCGATTAGACCACAAATATAAATATAAATACATAAATATATTTGTGTCTTCTCATACGAAGATATCATACAACTACACGCGTTTTGCGGTGTATAATACAGCAGTTAACAATTAATAAATAATTAACCCCCCCCCCCACACACACACACACACACACACACACACCGAAGTTTGTTTTAGTTACCATGGTGATCGTCTTACTCATACTGTGTCCCATTGGAGTTATACAAAGCAAAGTAGAGTAATGTAGATTTTACTTGTTAAAAAATCGGTAAATAAAAAAAAATGGATAGCAGGACGCTCCAGAATAACGGTAAATAAACCTCTGCTGAAGTTTGACTGCAGTTTCAAAACTATCTAACTAAACCATCACGCTAAAGGCTACATTTAGATGAGGGAGACATGTTACAAGTTTGCTAACCCTAACACGTATTTGACTTTATTTCACCTATTTGCTTATTTATATTTTTAAAGAAGCTTATATGGACTGCTTGGTGGACAACATTATAGAAGATGAGGCTGAGAGAGAGAATCTTCGTGCTAAGCCCACCTGCTTCCTCATAATTGGCAGGCCGGTAATGTGTCCTTTTGTATTGTTTGTATTGTATTGGAGATTCAGTGACAAATGAAGGCATGTTTTGTTTGTGAGCATCTGCGGATTATGTATGACGCTCCAATATGCCAGTTTCCAGTATTTAACCACAACCTTAACAACAAACACTAGTATTTTGTTTTTCTAATTCCTTCAAATAAAATCTCACTCTTTTGGGCATTTTTGTCTTTTTGTCAGGGTGTTGGCAAATCCACCTTGGCTAAAAACATTGCTGAGTCCTGGAAGTGTATCTTAATTGATGGTAAGGCCTTTATTTATTTTTTTTTACCAGCTAAATGCGCATGTACATCATGACAGATAATTGTCATCTGCTTTTGCAATATTTCAGACACAGATCTGATCAACACACATATAAAAAATAACACAGAGCAAGGCATCGAGGTGAGTAATATATCCTTTTACATGGCACAGGGCAGTTTTTGTGCAACTTTTCATTTTCATGCGTACTTTCTTGCTACAAAGGCCTCTAATTTTTCCTATCTGACAATTTTAGCTTATAAATATCTTATCTGAGGGGAAAAGTATACCAGAAGACAAGGTGCTGCAGCTGATTCTTGCCAGGCTTAACTCACCAGACGTGGATCATTATGGTAAATAATGTACTTCGACTTTTTAAATGATGTTTGTAGAGTATTGTTAGTTAAGGATGTCTATCACTGCTTGTATTTGATTAGTCAATGTGATGGGATACAGGTTATGTGCTGAGCTGCCTGCCATTCATGTCAGAGGAGTTCCTGCAGATTCACAAGCAGATTGAATTGATTAAAAGCCTCAAGCTAACACCCGATTTCATCATAAATATCAAGGTCAATATCCTATATCATCATATATTTGTATATTTAATGTAATCAGTGATTTAATGCCTACAAGGTTAGCAATGTCCATTCTTTTTTTAATGAAATCTGTTGTTTGGTTATGAACATAACAACTTATCCTCCACTAGTGTGCAGACAAGGACCTAATTCATAGGCTGTCAGGTCTGAAACAGCATCCAGAGACAGGGCAGTTATACAATAGGTTCCAGTGGAAGCGTGAAGAGGTGTACATTAACAAGACGGCGAACAAGGATGAGGACATGGAAGATGAAGAGGAAAAGGTATAACTTAAGGGAAAATAAATCATGCCACCATGTTTAACCTTTTCTTTTCTTTTTTGTTGGAGTCCTAAATGGGAATAGTTTTGTAGATTAGTAAGAGATTAGTAGTAGATTATTTGATTTGGATTCAGCACATTTTTCTTCTTTTGAATCAAGCTCAGTACAACCATAAGCTATAAATCTTAAGCAAGAAAGTTATTACAGCATGGTTCCCATTCATAAAAGAAATTTTTTTCTTATAGGTTGTGGAAGAGGAACTCCAAAGGGATAGTATTGACCAGATGGTGTGGCTACCAGAGAATTTGGCCAGAAATGCTCTTATTAGAATCAACATGTACAAGGATACTTTGCTTAGACCACTGGAGGTGAGTTCCAGGAGTTCGCACAATTTCAAATTTTCTCATACACGTTAATAAAGAAATTAAATAAGCCAACTTCATATTACTGCACACTGACAAAAGTAAAAGGCAGACTGAAAAATTTTTATTTCTCCAATAAATTGTAATTTAACTGATTTTTTTCAGGACTACATGACAGACCATAACCCAGTTTACTTGTTGGAGCTGAATGGAATCAATACCCCCGAAGAACTACACTTGGTAAAGATAATAAAAATTACTAAATCTTCTTTAGCAAATACATGTTACCATATTTCAAACAGACAAAAAAAGTTGCCATAGGAAGGGTTTCATTTGTAGCCAATATTAGTCTTATGATGGCTGAAATATGAGGTGAAGCATGTTTGTCACTGGGAAGGTGTGTGTTTTCTGTGAACTAACATGAGCTTGTTAATTGTTTTGTCTATAGTCTGTAATGTCCCGTCTTGGATCCATGGCAATAAAACCTGTCTCCATTCCCATCCTGCTGCACCAGAGTGATGAAGAATTGCCAGTAGATGCTGACATGGTCTGATATTAATGAGCATATTTTTGTTTTTCAACAAAAAAAAAACAGTCAGTTATGTGAATTCTTTGAAAACCACCAAAATTGATTTTTATCTAAATACAAGTGGTCTTACGCTGATTTTATCTCCTTCCAAGGAGGATCTCCTGAGAATTGTAGCTTCATCCAAGACAGTTGCTCCTGGGTTTAGGTGGAGAAGGAGCCGCTGGGGCCAAACCTGCCCAGTTGCTCTGAAGGAGGGCAAGATCATTCCTGGCAAGCCTGAATTATCTGTAGGGTGAGTCTTGGTGAAAATTGTATCCAGATTTGGGGAAAGACTATGCAAAACTGTCAGCCAACTCTCATCTGAACCCTCATCCAGCTTCCAGGACAAACTCTACATGCTCTCATCTCAGGAGGCCTATCAGAAGTTTGTCATAAATCCCAGGCAGTACTTACTTCCGCCAATGCCCAGACCCCCGTGTAGGATTTCCATCATTGGGCCCCCTAAGGCAGGAAAGAGCACTCTATGTAACCTTCTAGCCCAGCACTACAATGCAGTGGTGCTTGACATGGACAACCTGTTGCAGCCAGTTCTAGCCAAGGTTGAACAGGAGAGGCTTGACAAAATCAAAGAGGAGACTACACAAGTTGCTACAGAGAAAATCAAGATTAGGATGGAGCAGAATGGGGAAGACGGTTCAGGCAAGGATATATGATCTATTTTACACTTTTTTTTTACTTACACTGTTAATGCCATAAAGTTGTGTCTCACTAAATCTCAGTGTGAAAGATTCCGCAACAAAGTGAGCATTTCATATTTAATGAATTTTCAAGCATGTGGTTTTTCTGTTGTTTTTAGTGACAAATGATCATCCAGAGGTGAAGGCCTTGGTGCTCAGTGCACTGGAGGAAGCTAAAAAACTGGGCACATCTCCCCTTGGCCTTTATGCTGTGGCACTGGAGAATCGTTTAAAAGAGGTATATCAAAGATCCAAAACAGGGCAGTGGCTTTTACATAAGCCTTTTGATTCAAAAATGTTGGTCTGCACATTGCTATAGTTAGGATTCAGGATAGCCAGTGACCCATTGATAATACATACTAATAAGCTTTATCTTACAGATTGAAGAGGCAAATACAGATGCCGAGTTCAAGACTGGTTGGGTGCTTGACAACTTTCCCAAGGACTTTGCTCAAATGGATGCCTTACACCGTGGAGAAATGCTGCCGGACATCCTCTTTTGTCTCAAAGACCGTGGTGGACACCATGGTAAGAGACAATGAAACAAAACATCCCACAAGAGATGTTGCTGGATTTGGTAGTACGTGTGCTTGTCTCAGTGTTAGTGAATCATTGTATTTGTTGAACAGTTCTGAAGAGATTGTATGAAACAAACAAGGAGAGTGTGGACAAAGCAGTGAGGAAAAGATTGCAGGAAAAACAGTCTCAGAAGGGGAAACAGGACCAGTACGTGCAGATGAAATAATGCAGCAACATTTTGTGGTTCATAAATCTGAGCAGGATTGTTCATACAGTACATGTATTCTTCTTCTCTTCTTATTAGAAACCAACAGGAACAAGAATCAGAGCTACATTCAAATCTAGAGACAGTAGCTGAGGAGACTAATGGTGTGTATTATCTCTCAATGGTGGTGCTTCCCATACCGTACATCCTGTAAGTTTATCTGTTTTTGTTGCATTCCTATCAAGAAAATCTTGAAAAACTTGAAACCATCAGCCCTGTATACCCTGACACAACCAAAAAGGAAGGTGAATATTTTATTGTTCAGATCATAAATGGGAGTGGTTCTCACTTCATCATAACAAGCCCATCTCTTCACTATTTACAAACTTATTTTTTTCTCCCTCTTGCTCAAGATGTGACATCTGCACATTCTGAGCTAGATTATCCAGATGGCCCAGAGATGAATGACTACAAACTACAACTGAAGCAGTTTGTGTCTGAATGGGAGCAAATGCAATCGGCTCTTAATGTTGTCTACTCAGTATTGGAGATTGATGGCAAAAGCCCTGAAGACTTGCTTCAGGAGATTGTCTTGCAGATGGAGAGTGAGTGTAACCTCAATCACAGTCCTGACCTTTTGTTAAACTGCATGCCCCATGTCTTTCAGACATAAAGTTATGTATATATTAAAAAATATTTTGCTTTTTTTAATGTTCTAATAGAAAACAACACTCAGTCACACATGCTCATCCTCATCCTTAGAGTATTAGAGTAATATCAACTGGATTGATGTATAGTAATACATACATACAATATTGTTGTGAAGTTTACAGCACTGAAGAGTTAAAAATGTGATAACCACCATTTCGGTCATTTCGAACCCACCAGTCTGTCTCTGAAGGCCTTGTTCTGGAAGTAATAAATCCTATTGTGTCCGTTTCAGGTCTGTTGGATAGATTGAGTTTGAAAAAAGGAGAAGAGTTTAATAATTTTGTCCACAGAAAACATTACGTCTTTGATGATGTTGTAACTATGTTGCTGTGTCCAATAGAGCCCTTTAGGCATGTGGCCTGTGAACTGTCAGTTTTGGACCTGGATGAGGAAGCAGAAGATATGGAAGCACTATTAGAGCTGGAAAGGACAGAGGAAGACAGTGCCAATGATGCAGCAGAGGAGGAGGAAGTCAGTAAACTGATCCTAAATCCCTGCTGTAATTTATCCGAATTTAAAAGCTTAGTGAAGAGACTTTCGATACAGGATCGTTTTACTACTTTGATGACAATTGTTATTTATATAAGCAAAACTTAAACAGGTTTTCCTCCCTCTCAATGAAAGCAGGTGGGTGTAACAGTCAAGAGATTATTAGGTGATACTCATCACTTCTGCCCGGTGGCCTTAAAAAACCACAATGTCCTGGTGCCCTGTACGGATGAAATTGCGGCAAGGTACCGTGAGAAGACTTACTATTTCTCCAGCCTAGAAGCAAGAGAAGCCTTTCTTGAAAATACTGCCCATTTTGTTGGAAACACTGGAGCTCTGAAGGTATAAAATTACACAGGATAAAAAAGAAAGGTCATAGTAAAACAAACAAAAAATCCCCACATGACCTTATCCTTTTCTATTCAAGCCTCCTGCCCTGCGGATTTTCTTACTTGGCACCCATGGGTCAGGCAAAACCTCTCATGGTGAGTGGCTTGCCCAGCAGCTTGGCCTTTTCCATATTCAGTTCACGGAGCAGCTCCAAATGCTGATCATGGCCAAGACAAAGAAGCGGGTAGCTAATGCTGATGACTTGGAGCCTTTCAAGGAGTCTCCTGAGGACTTGGAGGCCCTGATAAAGGAAGCCAAGCAGGAGGTCGGCGAGGAGGAGATGGATGATTCCTCAGCCAGTGATACAGAGGTCAGCCTCCATACACCCATCTGACCCTTCATGTTGCAAAATTTCCAATAAAACGTTACCTCAGATCAGTTTCTAGTTACAATGAAATGTTTAACAATTGGATTATTTCCTGACTCTGAGTTATTATATGTTTGCTTTTGTGTATTTGCAGCAGGACAAAATAGAACTGACTGATGAGGAAATGGCAATCAAAGCCTACCTCTCTGATGGAAATCCGTTGTCTCCAGAAATCCTGGACATGGTTATTGCACCATACTGGAAACAAGAACCATACATGTATCTTTGTACAAACAAAAACACACTTAACTTTGACATGGAGGCCATGCTTAATGCTGTCCAGTTGTGGCAGATGAAAAGATTGATATCATTCTCATACTTTTACGCTAAATATAAGGTTTTTAGTTTTATGGAAGATTGCTTACCTTACACCTATTCATGTTAGTGATATATCATCATTATATATGTTGTGTATTTATTTACATAAATATGTGATTTGTTTTTTTAATTTTTACAACACAATCTATTTGTTGACCTTGACATTTTGTCTTGGTCTTGTAGGTCCACAGGTTTCATTTTGGAGGGCTTCCCTCATAATGCTGATGAGGTGCAGTACATCTTGAAGCAACAGCTTTTTCCTGACATTGTGTTAGTCATGTCTGTGGATGTCACTGATGTTCAGAAACGTCTGTTACCAAAATACCTGGAGAAGTGGCATGAGTGTCGCAGACACCGGGAAGCACAGCTGAACCTACTTCAAAATCTACGAAAGAAAAATAGAGTAAGCAAGTTTCTAAAAGATTTTTTTCCACAGCTTTACCAAGAATCATTAGATGTACTGTCTTGGGTGAATATCTGACACAATTGCTTTTATCTCTTTGGTGCAGGAGGAGAACATTGCGAAGAGAAGAGCTGAACTTCTGGCAGAGAAAGACGCTGTGGCAGCCACAATAAAGGTAAGCGATCTTACCATAACCTTAGCCACCATCACTTTCCGATCTCAAATTAACTTTTCCTTCTATACCATATCATCTAACTGAATAATTTCAGGATCATGATGCTGAAGAAGATGACGAAGAAGGGGAAGATGCTGACAATATAGAAGATGATATAGAGACCATTCTGGAGGAGGAGTTTCCTTCAGAGGAGAGTAACAAAGACTCAGAGGATGAGGAAACTGAGGATGCAGCTGCTGAGAGGCTGGAGCTGGAGATAGAAGAGCGTTTTGTGACAGATGAAAACAGTCTTGTTACTGTAACGGTAGTTATACACACAAACCAAACAGGGCTTATCAGACAATTATTTTCTACCACTTTCTTACAATTTATTATATTATTTTATGTTTAAGAGATGCATTTCAGGGTTAAATTGTTATACTTTACTTACCCTCATAAGTTCTGCTATGTGCTCCTGTATAATCAGGAACTGCTGATTGAGCTAAACATACCCAACATCTCGATCAATGCATCTCGCAAGTCCCGAATCGTACAGCAGCAGCTACTCCAGAAGGTTCAGCCTTTGCTGACTAACAGGGAGTCACTCTTCCAAAAATATCAACCCATCTCATACACTCTGGCACAGAAGCTACTCCTGTCCTCCTACAAGTGTCACAGTGCCTTTGGCTGCTTGGATCCTGTGAAGGCATGTCATGAATGGTCTCATCATCAATGGGATTGGGGTTTAATTTTGACATTTATTAAAGTTTCATTATTTATTCATACACATTTCCCTTCTGCAGCAATACATGGAGAAAGATTTAATCCCCACTCTGCAGTGGCCCCTCAATGCCACATACCCTCTGATCTTCCATCGGTATATCTATTTCTTTGCATCCAAGAAGAACCGCAACTCCTTTATGCTCAACCCGTTAAAGTATCTTAGGCAGCCCAAGCCAGCTTTATCCGTCCCTGTTAAAATGGCCATCCTCGGACCACCGAAATCTGGAAAAACCTCAGGTAAAATTTATCAAATAATCTCCTGATAGTTTGTAATTTCTCATATGCTTATTCCTCTTCGGTCCTTTTGACTTGAGATTATCTCTACAGTGGCAAAGATGCTTACTCAAAAATATGGCTTGGCACGGCTTTCCATTGGTAGTGTTATGAGAATGGTGCTCAACATGCAGGAGCAGACTGATCTGGCTGTCCAGATGAAAAAATACCTCTCCCAGGGCCTTGTTGTACCTGATGAACTGGCAATTCAGTGTTTGGAGGTGGCGCTTATGAACTCAGTCTGCAACACTCATGGGTAACACCAGGCATATGTTGTATTTACAGCTTTGACTGTCATGAAACCTACAAAGACCTGAGGATGTTACTGAAATCAATGTTTACTTATTTGGCATTCCAGATACGTGTTGGATGGCTTTCCAATGACACTGAAGCAAGCAGAGCTCATGAGTTCTAGGAGCATTATCCCTATGATTGTAGCTGAGCTTGAGTTGGACACCGTAGAGGTGCTGAAGAGAGGCCTTGTAGACAACATCAATCCCAACAAGTGAGAAAACATGTACACTCAACAGTAGGAATAACAAATCCAGAGAAATTATGTGTAATTGATTGGAAAATCACAAGGCCCAAATGTAAATGAACGTGATACTTTCATTACAGGCCACACCCAATGCATGACAGCCCTAAAATCCTCCATATTCGCAATACCTGTTACAAGCAGGAGCTGAAGCTGGTGAAGAAACACCTCCAGGAAGAATATCAGAATTGGATTTTGCTAGATGGCTTAAAAAGCAAATGGTGGCTCTGGAACAGCATTGTAAAGGAAGTCAGTATCAGCATGAGATATATCCACAGCTACCTGGATAGGGTGTGCCAAGGTAAGTGTTAGATGCCAAATCAGGCATCAGCTCAGCATGGCTTTTGTGTGAAAATTATTTACCTTAAAAGATTACAAAAAAAACCCAACAAACACTGAAATAACAAAGCAAGAAGATGACAGACATTAGGGGATCGTCCATGTGCTTTTTACTTTTGTAGATCAAGCAGCCTGCATCAACAGACTGTGCATTACACCCAAGGAGCTCAACAGCCGGCTTGGCGAATTTGGCCAGTACTGCCCTGTCTGTCTTGCATTACATCATCACCTGGTGGACTGCTCAGAAATTGCATCATTGACTCATGCAGCTGAACACAGGGGACAATACTACAGGATGTGTGGTGAAGACCATTTGCAAGTCAGTATAGTAGTTCAGCGATCAAATGTCAATAGTGGGAAACCTGTTCTTCAGAATATTTCAAATTCTTAAATTAACCATGTGATTTCATCATTTCTATGTCATCATCTCTCAACCACAGACATTCCTGTCCACTCCAGATCAATTTGTGACTCCTGGCTGCCCACACACTCTCCCACAGCTCCATATGCTTCCAAAAAAGCTAACTGAGATACAGGTGAAGAATAAGTTCCCACAACAAGCTGAAATGAAGGGCTTTTGTCCCGTCACCTACCTGGATGGAAAAAGAAGGTACAGTATTGACTCACAGTATTATGACAGAACAATCTTTTAAAAACCTGCAAAACTCAAAATGAATCCCAACAAAACCAACCCAGGAGGTATGTCAAGTAGCCCTGATAATTTCCCACTCATTGAAAGCTTATTGTTTCTTAGGTATGAAGCCCTGGTTCGAGGAAAGACAGAATATGCTGTGGAATACAGAGACCGGATCTACATGTTTGAGACAAAGCTTAAACAGGACAAGTTTCTGAGGTTTGACTCTTTGCAGAAATGTGAAAGCCACTGTCCACTGCATAGTCTTTACTCTATTGCCACTACAATGATTAAAATACAGTTATATCTTTGTAACTGCTCTTTCTTTGCAATGGATTTTTATTTTTTTTTATCATATATTATAATATCATTGTAGTTATTTTATCTATTATGTTATTTTATTGATTTTTCTTGCACTGTGAAGCACTTTGTTTAAATGTGTTATATAAATAAATCAGTCTTTGACTTTTTGTTTGTTTGTTTGTTTCTTTCTTTCCATATTTCTCATTCACAACTTATTTCTCTAGGAGTCCTGAAACCTACTGGGACCAGAAGCTGCCCAATAAAATTCCTCCTCTTTGTGAACCTGTGCCTCTTACATCTCTTCCAACATTGGGCTACCTGGAACAGGTAAAACACACTGACATAGTTTTAAACAATTGAAAACAATGCAGTCCTATCTGCGTAGATTTTCTAACTGCGAAAGTTTGTAAAAGTACATTTCTGAAGTGTTTCTGGTCTGCCTTAAGTGAACACTGTATTTCTTAGGGTGTGGCAGTTGCAGTGATCAAGGCCATGACAGCTGTTGGATGTCTCAAACCAAAGCATCCTTTCCTCACCATACAAAGATCAGCACTCCTTTATGTGGCCTTCTATCTGAAAGGTAAATGAGACTCAAGGTTACATATTAAGTATGTGGACTGCTAAAACTGAATGAGACGCATATTT
Source organism: Echeneis naucrates (assembly GCF_900963305.1). Taxonomy (NCBI): domain Eukaryota; kingdom Metazoa; phylum Chordata; class Actinopteri; order Carangiformes; family Echeneidae; genus Echeneis; species Echeneis naucrates. Next base: position 8,067,910 of record NC_042534.1, read on the forward strand.
GGTTATTTAAAGACATTTTATTATTGCCAGTAATTCATTATATTTGCCCAAGCAAGTTGTTGAGTCCAAACCTTTTGTTGTGATACTGTCTGCATGTATTTTTTATTGTTTCTTTTATTTTTGTAATAGACAAAACTGATTTTGTTACAGCTTTCAACCACAATAACACAGACTACGTTTGCCAGAAGTACAAAAAGAAACTGGCCTTCTTTGAGGAGAACTGCGCACTCATTCCCTACTTGAGCTCAACTATGACAGGGAATTTCAGGCCTCCCAGTGAACGTCCCATTGACTTTGAGTTTAAACTGAACAGGTTCCTTGCCTTGAACACACCAAAACCTTACTGTGTGCTGTAGCTGTGCCTGTTTTCTTCTTTTGACACCCCCTGATTTCATCTAACATCATTTAACCTTTCTGTAATAAAGAATTTGTATTAACGTGAGTAAAGCCTTGTCATTATCATGGCTAGACGTTCTCATGTGGCCACACACTGAACTATTATCATGCATTGCAATTGACATAAAAATAAAATATACTTTATGCTCCCACATTAAATGAAAGAGGACAAAGCCAGGAAAATGACCAATTAGATAAAGGAACAGCTCAGCTTAATACAACTAACTCTACATAAAATGTTTTTTTTTTTGTTGTTGTTGTTGTTGTTTTTTTTTTGTTTTGTTTTTTTGTCAATAGAATACAGGATGGCTGTGAAATTAGAAGGAGTTATTTTTAATCTTTTTAATGAGTAAGTAACGTTTTGGTCTTCGTGCATTTAACATACAGTGCTTACACACGTGAAATAAACCGTATTACGCTCATTAAGTAAATACGTCAGCGTAACATCTCGATTTCTCACGCGAGATTTTCTGCGGACGAGCGAGCGCGAATTCGACGGACAAAACAGCAGTTATTCCCAGCTTCGGCTGTGTGAGGCTGCAAACTGGGTAAGTAACTCCAGGACCCCCCCCCCCCCCCCCTCCCTCCAATGCCAGTCATCACAGTTCCTCTACAAATATAATATCAGGCCTTTAATACTCAAGTGTTGTCCGTCTGGATAGCAACTCTTCTGTTTAGCCCTTAACGTTAGTTAGCCTGCTAAGCTAGTTCCATCACGCTGCTAACCCACAACTGTGTCGGTGTTTTCCGCATCTCAGCACTGAGCCTCCTCCCGGAAAGTCTTCATCTATCGATGAATCAAACACATTTCGCAGGTTAGCGAAGTGTTGAAGGGAGAATGAACGGCTGACAGCTCGCCTGACTCTGAGCTAGGTACTCAGGGTTGGTCTCTTTCACTTTCATTTTCCCGAAAAGTAGATTTCCAGGATGTCGAAGAGGAAAAGCAACTCTGCCAGCGAAAATCCGAAAAAACGAGTCAGACCAGCGGAAGAGTTGGCTCATAATGGTGCTGATGCAGACGATCCTTTACTGAAACGGGTTTGTTCCGTCGCTGTTATGTTATGAAGTTAATCCTTTTTTTGTATCGGTCTTCTTATGTTCTCATCGTCCAGAAAGTGACAGATAACTTGTTTTTAGTTGCCAAATCAAGGCGAGGCTGTGAGTGATGCAGGGATTGTGGAGAGCATCACGTTGAAAAACTTCATGTGCCACTCGCTCCTTGGTCCCTTCAACTTTGGCTCCAATGTCAATTTTGTTGTCGGCAACAATGGAAGTGAGTGAAAGTACAAGTGTTTTTCCATAGTGAATGCAATTATCAAAATATTCAGAAATTAAATGAAATAATATGTAAAGTAGAAGAGTTCCTTGTTTTCCAACTCCTGAGTTTAATGCTAAGTTTAGTTAAAGCTGCATCACTATATAAGTTTGGGTTAAGGCATCAAGAAAGTATTTTATATTCACCAGAAACTGTCTTACCTCACAAATAATATAGCTGTAGTTTCAATTGTATCTCAGACCCATTTTAACACAATTATAATAAAGGAGCACTGATAGTTAATAATAATTTGCCATCACCCACAGTGTGATTTGAGTCACCTACATTAGAAAGTGAATGAAAGTGAAAATCATGATGATGAAAGCCTCAGGAAATATCCTTTGCACAAGAGAGCACAGCAAACATATAATGAAACATATTAGCACATGGTACTAACCATAAGCGTATAAAAGAACTGTAAAAAGCACAAATTTGATCCATATTAATTAAATGTAAAATGAAGAGTTTAATATAATAATAATAATAATAATTTTATGTAATTATTTATAGACTTCTTTAATTTTTAATTAAAATGCCAGGTCAAATTTAAGCAGTGCACTTAAGCAATTTTTTCCCCTTTCTCTACTTGTGACAGGTGGAAAGAGTGCCATCCTGACTGCTCTCATAGTTGCTTTAGGTGGGAATGCACAGGCCACGAACAGAGGATCATCCCTTAAGGGTTTTGTGAAAGAAGGTGAAAGGTAAGCCTTGTCCCATATTGTTTAATAAACTTTTATTTATTTATTTTGCAAGGCTGTGTCTGAGACAAGCTGTAGTTTTTGCTTCACAGCTGACAGCAAATATTTTGCAAATATGAATTGTGACTCTTTCGGTCTACTCACTGAACTCTCTTGACTGCGACATACTGAATACTCAGTATATTTAAATTGTCTGACTGTTTCCACAGCTCAGCTGATGTATCTATTACACTGCGTAACAAGGGACGGGATGCTTACAAACCTGATGTGTATGGTCCAGCCATCATCGTAGACCTGAGAATAACACGTGAGGGCTTGAGAACCTACAAACTTAGGGGCAAATCAGGTAAACATCACGAATGGTTATGGGAGAGAGTAAGAGTATAAAAGGAATAAATCATCTTTCAATGTTTGTTTGCAACTGTAATGATTACATTCACTACATAAATAACTCTCATTCATCTTCAAGTATTCTAAAGCTTTTTTCTCTCTTTCTAGGTCAAATTGTCTCAACCAAAAAGGAAGAGCTCTTGTCCATCCTGGATAATTTTAATATTCAAGTATGAGCAATGGAAGCTTTGCACAGAAGAATTTAAATATAACCATGTGTGAAAAAACCTGTGTTCCAGGTTATTAATTAACAATTTAATCATTGTTAAATTGTTTTCATCCGAAGGTAAATAATCCTGTGTCAGTTCTGACTCAAGAGATGAGCAAATATTTCCTACACTCTAAAGGAGAGGGGGACAAGTATAAAGTTGGTCTAAAGAAATTTTATATGTCCACATTGTTAAATTAAAGTAATCCATCCGTTAGTTTTTCCTGTGAACTTTCCTTTGAAGTGCACTCTTTTTGTTTAGTTTTTCATGAAAGCTACACAACTGGAACAAATGAGAGAAGATTTTGTCTACATCAAAACCACCAGACATGTCACAGAAGATAAAGTGGGGAAACATAGTGAAGTAAGAATTAGTCTTCATGTTCACTAAAACTTTATTAAATGTGGCGTGATAATAGACAATTGTTGTGCTTATGGTGGTATGTTTGTGCTTCATTTTGGATGGAATTAAGTAGCATAAATAGATCAGCTATGCCAGTTTTAATTGTATATGTTTATTTATGTGATTGTTGCAGTGCTTGAAAGACTTAAAGCGAAAATACTTGGAGAAAGAGGACCGTTACAAAAGTCTGTCTTCACTTGACGAGATGCACACTAAACTGGAGCAGTTACAGAAACAGATGGCCTGGGCTTTGGTGAGGTCATTTTCTATTTCTTCTCTCAGATTTCAATGCGTCTCCTACATCCCTGCTGGATTCGCATAACAATTATTCAAAAGATCATTCAGGTTTCTAGCACTGGTTGTAAGTGCATGTGTAAAATTTTACAGGTTATAGAGATGGAAAAGGAATTGGAGCCAATGAAGGAGAAACTACAGTCTGACAGACGGTCCACAGCAAAATTTGATGAGAAGGTGGAGGAATGGAAGGTAAAATTTTTGTTTGTTTGTTTTTTCATGGATTATAAGTATAACTTACAATTACTAGTAACTACCACTTCTGTTTTATAACTCACACCTCAATTTGTCTAAACACAGCTTTTAAGCCTGTACCTCACTAACTTGCTTTCATTTTATCATGCAGAACAAGGTGGAGGGAGCTGAGAATAAATACAAACAGATCCAGGAACAGTTGGAGGGAATAACCCAACAAGTTCGGGAGCTCCAGCCCAAATGTGCAGAGCTCAAGGCCGAAGCCCAGCGTTGTAATAAGCTTCTAAAATCTAGTGAGGTCTGGTTCAAGTCTAGTGAGGTCCTAATAGTCTTTAAAATTTGTTGTTTAATTTGCTGACAACTACATTTGAGTTGTTTAGTGCAGATAAGTATCACAACAAGTGCAATCTCTCTCTTTTGCATCAATACTAATACATCCCCTATGACAAGTTACTGTTGTTATTGTGAAGCGTGTTTAAATCTATCAGTGTTTTTGTCAATTCATATGTGCACTCTAGGTCACTGTCCACCGATGCAAGGCTAATCTGAGAGACCTGGAAAAGGACAAGGTTCAGTTGACCTCAAGGATAAATGATTTAAACCTGAGGTTAGACTTCATTTTGTTAATGTCTTGCATGCAAGCTGAAATATGAAAAATATTATTTACGTGCATGGGGTTTTCTGCACAACCCTGAAACAGTTAAGCTCTTGAAGATGGATGAATTAATGAATGTGATTTTCCTCACAAATTTTTATTTTTATATATATCTCTCTAGTATCAGTCAGAAAACAGGAGCAGAGAGTCAAGCTAGGAAAGAGCGTATGGAGCAGATCCAGGCTGAACTGGAGGGTCTGAGACACCACATTTCCACTTTGGGCCAGCAGATTGATCAGTATCAGCACGCCTGCAACCGTGCAAAAGAAGAACAAGGAAAAATGAAGTAAGAACATTTTAATGGAGCACTAAAAATTTCATGTACAAAAAATGAGAGGACAAAACCAGTGGAAGAAAAATTATTCTCAAAGTCTCATGAAGAATTAAATCATCCCTGAGATGATTCTCTCATCCTCCACACAATAAAATGCCCACCTTGCTCTGTTTTCAGGAAAGAGCAGGCAATGCTCCAGAGATCAACTGAAACCAAAAGGAGGAGTTTGCAGACAATGGAGAGCAGTCGCTCCAATCGGCTGCGACGTTTTGGAGAACATATGCCTGCACTTCTTGCTGCAATCGAGGAAGCTCACAAAAGAGGCCAGTTTAAGAGAAAACCCCGAGGACCTCTGGGTAAGGATTAGAGTAGGTTGGATTGGATGCCTTTATTGTCATTGTATACTCAAGGATTTCATCACAGTGCTAATCATAAACATAGACATAATAGCACATCATGTCGATGCACAAACATGCACATAAGAAGAATAAATACCAATAAATAAAATAATTAAGAATAGAAATTTAAGGCATGATTTAAAACATTATTAGACATTATATATAATAAATCATAGAATATTCCCATTAATGTGCTTCAGTATGAATCTTTAAGACTGAGAGGAGCAGAATTGCTGACTCTTTTTTATGACTTCTTAAATAATAAAGAGTAAATAAATAACTGACACTAGTTAATAATAGTGTGTGCAATGAAGTAATAGGAAAAATAATAAAAAATAAAGAATAGAGGGAATCTGGTCACTTTGTCTTTCTAGTTTCAACAGTTTTTATAGATTTTTTTTAACCTTGAATAAACAGACAAACAAGCAACAACAACAACAAATGTTAGAAACCCGGCCCGCCCTCCTTCTATAACCCCACCATCCAGCTTAAACAGGACAATCTTTCCATCTTGTAATGTTCGGAGGAGAGTTTTTCTTCCAGGAGAGAAGAATGAGTCATCTTGCATTCAGGGAAGTAAATGTTATAACTGCCCCAGCTTTGCCTTTAAGGCCATGGATTTCTGGGGTACATCCAAATAAAGCGCATAGGGGGTTAGGGGCGGCTTTTTTTTTAAACATTATACTGTTGGTATTAAAGATGTTGGCCCAGAACGTGTTAATTCTGGGGCAGGACCAGCGAGGGCAAGCGGGATCCACATTAGGAAACATTTTTGCCAGCCTTGCCTTGGTCAAATGTGCTCTCAGTACAATTTCGAGTTGTATCAGGCTGTGTCGAACACATGGGGAGGATGAGTGTATTAACTTAAGCACTGTTTTGCATGATCTTCTGTCATCTCTCAGTCTCCTAGCATCCTGCAGTGAGTGAGGGGTGATATTAAATATACTGTGATAGAGGGTGGAAATCAGACCTCTACGGACCAGAGACAGAGAGAAAATATGATCAATTACATTGTCAGCAGTGAAATTTGAAAGGATGGGGAGCTTTGTCTTTGTCTTTGTGTTGTCTTTCTGACAGTAAAAAAAAAAGCACATCTAACTCTCTGTCTCTTTATATTTTCTTTCCTTCAACAGGTTACCTTATTAGCCCAAAGGACCCAGAGTATGCCCTAGCTATAGAAGTTTGTCTTAAAGGCCTGCTGCTCGCCTTCACCTGTGACAACTACGATGATGAGAGGGTGCTACAGCATCTCATGGCTAAAATGATTCCTGGAAACCGCAGACATACTATCATTACCAGCCAATTCATACCACATATCCACAATACAACAAAAAGGTGCAGACATGTACATTATTTACAGCATATATTTTACAGAATCAAGCTGGTGTTAAGTCGTCAAGTACATAGTAAAAAAAGCATAAAGTTTGAAAGTTTACTTCTTTATAGAGAATGTTAGAATAACAGTGTGTCAAGTAATTACAGCGGTGATAATACACAATTTTAAGACAGGTTTCCTCACAGCTATGACTTTTTGGGGAAAGAGACAGACCATATTCAGGCATGCTTGTAGTTATTGCAGTTTAAAAATCACATCACCAGACCGATCCTTTTCATAAATGTCTGAAAAGGATAAAGATAGATGAAAAAACCATAATGATGACAGTGGTTTTGGTTTATCGAATGTCTGTAGGATCTAGAAACCATTTCATTTAAAACAAATCAAGGTGCTCAGGTAATATCAAGAATATTTGAACAGTTCTAAGCAAGTGATATCTGTTTGTCCTGTCTCTTGTATCAGGGCCGTGAGACACCCTGAATACCCCTCGGTACTTCAAGCTCTAGAGATTGAGGACCCAGTTGTGGCCAATTGCCTAATTGACCAAAAGGCTATAGAGAGCATTCTGCTCATCAAGGTAACATGCTCTTTAAGAAGACATACAAAGCAAGCACATGCCTTTTGAATATGATTATAAACAGGTTTATGTTCTAGTTGATCTAGTATGTTATAGTTCTATAAATAATCCATCTGATCTTGTTCCATTTAATCATATATCATAAAACTGGACCTTACATTTAATACTATGAGAGATTGTATTCAATTTACATGCTTAACTGCTGTTTTTACTCTTCTTGAGGTGAAGTGTATTAACATGGGGTTTTGGTGTGTGCATGTATGCGTGTGTGTGTGTGTGTGTAGAATCGCACAGAAGCTCGGAGAGTGATGCAGGGCAGGAACCCTCCTCCAAACTGTAATCATGCATTCTCTAAGGAGGGAGACCAGATCTTCAATAACCGTAGTTATACCGCTGAGCAGACCAGAGCCAACTATTTCACAGGAGATGTTGAGGAGGAGATCAGGTGTGTGTCTGTGCGGAGTGAGAATTTATTAATTTACTTCTTGATCCATCTGATCAGCAAGATTATCTAATGGCAGCATTGTGGTGTTGTAGTGTTTTGACAATAGAAATCCTGAATATATAACTCTATTTTTTCTCAGACATTTGCAGAGGGAGATTGAGAACCAGAGAGCTCAGGCAACTCGCTTCCAACAACAAATGAGGAAATTAGATGATGACATCAAACAGAATGAGGGACTGCTGAGAAGAGCTCTTGTAGAGCAAAAAACTGCCAAAGTAAAAATTTTGACCTCTTACAAACCAGTAGTCACCTCACGTAACCCAGGATATTATGAAATCTTTCTACAGAGAATTTTCATGACTTTTATGATTAATTTAGGATAAGGCCAGCAAACTGCAGTTGGAGCTGACTGACCCACAGAATGTGGAGGAGCCTCAGTCAGAGGACCTCAAGCCCCTGGTTTGTACAGAACACACAGTGTAGTATGGAGGTTTTTGGGGTTTTTTTTTTTTTTAGTTATGTCATAAAAGTATTCATGATTTTGTTGGTGTCACCATGGTAACACAGGAGGAAGATCTTCAGGAGGTCATCAGTAAGATCTCATCGAAGCGCTTACAGTGCGAGGAGGCATGCAGGGAAATGGCTGACCTCAAAGCCTCCTATGAGAAGGCAGAACAGGAGTACAAGCAGCACAAAGACCAGATCAATACTATTGCTGAGGAAGCTGACTCGATCAAGGTACTGTAATTCCTGATTAAATCAGTTTGGAAAGAAAGACTCAGATAAGAGTCTTTCTTTCCAAACTGATCATTGTGGAATGTTCAATCACAATTTGTCTAATTTCCTCAGGTTTTTTCCAGCCAACCTGATGAAGTATTGACATATTAATTTCACTCTATAGGCGTCTACATAGTAATACATACAGGTGTGTAAAGCAGTCTGAGGCAGTGTTAGTAGAAAATGCAAGGCACAAAAGAATGCTAGATGCTCCTGCATTGGCAGTAATGGTCAGAGGTTCTTAAGAAAGTTCAGTTATAGACGTCCAGGAATGATACTTTTTTCCCACAAGCGTAACTAATTTTTGCCTAATTTTTCACTTCCATGTGTAACGCCTTTTAGTGCAGATGTTTTTTGATAAATTAGCTTTTTTTTTTTTTAAGGTGACCAGAGATAATGCCTCTGCCTAAAACACAGTATCCCAGTCACACCACTCCCACGTTATTGGGTGTCATACAAGTTGTTTTTTGTTGTGTGATTATCCTACTATAGGAGGAACTGAGTAAGGCTGACCAAGAGATGATGAGGTGCAAACATCACAAGAAACACTATGATGAGAAGCGCAGCACCCATCTGCACAATATCCAGACCCTTGAAGCCAGCCTTAAAGGCAGCGAACAGGAACTTCAGGTATGCAATACAGACATCCAGAGGTGTTTTTACTGCAAGTTTGAGGTCACAGATTAACTTTGATTGTATGCACACACACTTAAGTACGTTCATTAGCACAAACGATAGCCTTGTTTTTTAATAAGCTTTTTAGCAGTTTTCTTGTAAAGTAACCTTTGGTGTAAAATGAAATTTTACCTCATTAATGGTTTACATCATTCTTTGATGTAGACATCTGTGTCAAAAGCTACAGAGATCAGCCCCGAACGCCTAGAAGTGCGTCGGACGGCCAGGAGCATCGATAGTGAGATCAATCGCCTCAAGGTTAAGATCTCTACCCAGCAGGAACAGCAGGGGGACCGCGAGGAGGTTGTGAGGTAACCTCAACTCCTGTGATAAATCATAGTAACTTAGCCACAGCCAAGTATTGTCTAAAGGTTGTCTCTCTGTGACACTACAATGGCATGTTGGGTTTTTTTTTTTTTTTTACTTGTCAGACAGCATGCAGGCATCTTACCAAACTTAAACAATAGTCAGGGGATCTAAAAATGCAAAGTTTCCTCCCTCCCCCTCTCTCTCTCTCTCTCTCTCTCTCTCTTGCTTTTTCATCTAGGCAGTACCATGAGGCTCTAGAGAACTATAGGAACCTTGCACAGCAAATGAAGAGCCTCAACACCTTCATCAAAAGCCTCGACAGTGTAATGAATGACAGATTACAAGTTTATGCAGAGCTCAGGAGGCAAGTTTTCAAACAAAAAATTAACGTCTTCCCATACCCCCATTCTGACTACCCCGTTCATCCATTTCATCCCCTTCTCTCCATCTCTTTGTCTCAGGTTTCTCTCTGCCCGCTGTAAATACTACTTCGACAGCATGCTGGCCCAGAGAGGCTACACTGGAAGTATGAATTTTGACCACAAGAATGAAACTCTCTCCATCACAGTAAGAGCTCCAACATTTTGGCAACACATCGAGGCAAATTTTCTAACTCAAAAGAAAAACTGCTGTTTTTGTGGCTTGTGTAACTGGAGGTCACATGAGTTGTATGTGATTATATAAATTTGTGGGTACAGTTAATATAAATTGCTATAGCTCTATAAGCAGCTGCTGTAAAGTGAAATTGATCTCTCATCCGCTGCTGTGTAGGTGCAACCAGGCAAAGGAAGCAATACCAGCTTGAGTGACATGCGCACTCTGTCCGGAGGGGAGCGCTCCTTTTCCACAGTTTGCTTTGTGCTCTCGCTCTGGGCCATCACTGAGGCACCTTTCCGCTGCCTGGACGAGTTTGATGTTTACATGGTAATCTTGTTTGTTTGTTTGTTTGTTTTATATATATATATATATATATACACACATATAAACTGAACTTATACCGTCTTATACCATCTCTAAGAAATGAGAAGTTGGGACAAATTAGCTTGCTGTGTTTACGCCCAATTAAGTGAATATAATGTGAGTCTTGTTTTGTTCAGGACATGGTGAACAGAAGGATTTCAATGGATATGATGCTGAAGGTGGCTGCTGGTCAACGTTACAGACAGTTCATTTTTCTCACCCCACAGACCATGTGAGTCTTCACTGAGAGATGGCTTAGTTTTTATATTTGGATATTGAAGCAGTTTGATCACCTAAATACCAATGTTTTTTTGTTTTTTTTGAGTTGTTTACTGTATATAAACTTGGTAAATGAACTATACCAGGAGCACTGGTGGTTGAGTGAGCCCGTCACCAGGACCTTAGCTTTTGGTATTTTCCTCTCTATCCGTTTCCTGTCGGCCTCTCTGCCAGGTGCTGACTAAAATGAAGCTCTAACAGTTCATCTTAAAAACAAAGACATATACGAGGCTAATTACCAACAATAAATGAACTTTGTAGTCATAATCTTTTTTGTTTTTTTCACCAGTAATCTTCCTGAGGACAAAATCATCTGCATCCTGCGACTGAAAGATCCAGACCGTGGACAAAATACAATACAAAGAGGAGAAGATGAAGACCAGTAGTGTTGCTAGCTCAATTTTTTATTTTTTTTTGTATAAGTTGATAAGATCAGTAGTGTGTGCTAAGACCGTCAGTGACTGTTACACAGTGACAGGTCACATGGGGCGAGAAGGTTTACCCCGTGCCAGTGAATAGCTGTTCAAACTTCTTTCATAGATCATGTAATAAGTGTTTTTTATGCATGGAAGTAAATTTAAGGACAAAAGCTGGATTCTTGTGGAGAGTCTTTCCACTTTTGACTGTTTAAATTCCAATAAATATAAATTCATGGTATAAGTAGTTGTTAGTATCTAACATTAGATTCTCTGTTTTTGTTTTAAAATTGATTAGTAAGAATTCATGTTTTGTCATTTTGTGACAGGAAATGGACAGACTTTGTTGAGGTTGGTTCTTGAGAGCATTTTACAATCAGGAATCATTCCAGTAACTATCAGATGGAGCTATCAGGACTGTTATGTTTCCCTTTTATTGTCCAGTTCCTGATAAAGTGAGTGAGAAACAGAAATGGGAGTGGATGCAATTCAATAACAACAACAAAGATGTTACAGGAATTAACTCATAACAAGCCACCATAATACAGAGGTGTTTTTTTATTTTTTTTCATATGGCTGGAGGAAAGTGGACATTTCCTTTTGATTAGTTAGAAAAGTATTGAAGTATCCCAAAATAAAATGCATCCCTTTTTTCCTTTTTTTGGTTCCTTTTACAGCTAACATTTGCTGTACACTACTGCTTCAACTACATTAATCCAGCTCAGCTTTCTTGAGAGTCACCCAACCAACTTAACACTTGACATTAAGTTTAGAAAAATACATCCTCCAAGTTTGAGGCTCGTCAGTGTGGTTGAGAATTATCAATGGACATAAAGAATAGATTCCTCAATTTCTGATTTAACATGATTTTTATTTGAAAACATTCAACACAAGCTGAGATCTATTAGGGACAGTCTAGTGAGGAGGAAGGATTTGCACCTTTAAGGGCTCTGTGCCAAATCCTCCACAAAAGGCGGTCCACTGGAATGCACTTCCACTCATGCACTTATAATGTCTGCTGACAACACACCCAGCATACTGTGCACCAAGTGGTACCTTTTCATCACATCCCTCAGCACTGTGACAAGCAGACACCATGAAGCCTAAATCTCTTTCGTTCAGGTTGTTTCACCGAAATTCAGCAGCAGCAGCAGCAGCAACATCAGCTGATATGTTGAGTACAGGAGCAGCAAAGTATCAGCGTCATATGGACTGTGCTGACCCCTCAGAGAGCGAGACCTCTTCAAACAGTGACAGTGAGCCAGTGGCAGACAACAGCCACCAAAGAGAAATACACTTGGCCTTTCTGCCAGACAGGTATGAGCCACTGATGGATGAAGAGGCACAAGTGAGGGCAGAAGAAAAGAAGAAGAAAAAGAAAGAAAAATACAAAAAAGTAAAGAAGGTTGGTGACCCTTTTATATATCTTTCTTACCATACAGTACTTTACAGAGGATGTGTATTTTGATGGTATGTTGGTTACCTTCGGAACCGCTTTCATCTCCTGCCCTTTTTATTTCTTTTATAGTCTCAAGAATGGTAAGTTAAAATGTTCAATTATAATTGTCTTTATTATGACATTAATCAGCTGGGTTCGTAATGTTGGGAAACCCACAAAACTCTGGGGAATCAACCGTCCTGTGAAAATTGTAATTTTTACATTCCACCATGTGGTACTTTTTCCCCCTGCCCTCTGAATCCATAATCATATGGGGTTTTTTTCCTGAAAATTTGGGGTTTTGTTTTATTTATTTATTTATTTATTTTACAAGTAATACCTTTATATATAACTCAAAAGTGATTTCTGACAGCATTGACTAAAATCCCATAAACCTAAAATGTCAGCATACATATGCATGATCAGTCCATCCCAATCATCACAAATATTACAGCTGTGATCTCCTTGGCAACCAGTACCATTCTGGACTTGTCTTGACCCAGCCACGCTAAAGCCAGTGATTAATAAGTGCCACATCTCTGGTCTGCAGAGACAGACGGCAGTCCTGACAAACAGTGTAGGGGTCAGGCCATTACTGTTCACAGGTGCTGATTCGTTTCCTGTTATGTCGTCTCTTTCCTGCACTGATCATGCAACACTTCACCTGGAGGTGTGTTTGTAATTCAGCTTCTCTTCTTCTCTTCCTTAAGGAGAAATTCAGTGCAATCTGTTATGAGAATATTAGTGGTGGTTTGCATTATGACCCATACATCCATGTGATTGACAAAGTAATAGCTCAAATAGTAAGTGTTAATGTTTAACAATAACAGTATCTTTAATCAGTTGATCAGATTTTCTATGACAGTCTGGCATTTGACTCAACCCTTCACATGGGTGTATAAACATCTCACTGGTGAATCATATTTGTTGGAAATGTTAAATGTTCTATGTAAACATTCAAAAACAATGCATGACTTGTTATAATATGGTATTGTGATGAAAAGACTTAAAGTTTCAAACATCAGATTTATTATTGTGTCTTTTTCTTTTCCAGTTCCTTTATGGGTAAGTTGAAACATGTATTAAAATATATATATATATATATTATCTTCTCTTTCAACCTCACGGGAATAACATAGTGCCCATGAAGAAATGAATCTTCTCAAAACTGCTGATTCCACATAATAAAATCATTTCAGATGCAAAATTTTATCTGAGTGATCAAGATAACTGACCAAACTAAAACATAACACAGTCAACAGGGTGACCTTTTTCTCGAGAAGCTGGGTCCCTTTGACAACATGTTTACAAGGCAAAGAGCTTTATTACTTGTCCTCACGTGTGACTTATACGGAAATGCAAGAAGGAGTGTGACCTCAGATCACATTACTACAGAGTGAAAACACCAGATAAACAAATTGTAAATGAGCTACAGGATTTTATTGACACTTAAGGGTGCAAGTTCATTCTAGGTCTTTTTTCAAAAAAATTTTAACTTGAGACACACTCACTTATATTTTTTAATGCTATTATTATGATGATTAATATATTTATTTAGTCCTGCTTATTCTTCAAATTAGCTTCATAGTTTGCTCAATAATCACTTAAATACATTAAAATTTTAAGTGGTGAGCAGAGCTATATTTACATAACACATTGAGGAAGTCAGATTGTTTTTGCTTTATTTTTCTAAAACACTTCACTTCCTGTATCCGCTTCAGCCGGACAGCCCTTTCCTGTTCTGAGAATATAGGAGACAATAGTGTTCCGAGGACTCCTTGTTTAAATCTCAGGGTCACAGACAGACTGCATGTCTCGCCTGCTGCGCCATTGTTCTACACATGTGCAGCCTTATGCTGATCAAATTTGAACAATTTCCTCATGAATAATAAAGAATACCTCTTTGACCGAGTTCTCTAAAAGTCATTCATGGTACATCGCGTTTTATATTCTGTGAATAAAAATAAAAAGACATGGTTGTGCAATGAGTTTTGTGGTGGAAATAATCACGTTTTGTGCAAAATACAATTTGTGTTTCAGCCTTGAGCCATCCTAATTTGCATGACTGAATATTTGCAATAATACATGTTTTGAAGAATTTAATATTAAATTTAAAAATTTCATTTGTCTTTCAGAATGTTGGCAAAGCTCTACATTCCACCTGGAAATGTCTAATTTTGGGTCTGTATCAATTTGCCCTGGGTTACTCCACACCAGTTACAGTGGCAGCTACTTTTGTCCCTGACTTTCACCCAGCCAGAAACAGAACCTGAGCGGATTTCCATGGACCTACTCGAGTTTCTTTAACAACACCTGTGTACATAAGGACACTGGCTGAAGCCTGTTGATATTCATAATGTTTGTGTATTTGAAATTTTATTCACAAGTTCTCATAGATTTTCATGTATAAGCATTACATTTATTTCTTTGTACAATAGATATTTTTCACAAATTTTTTTTTACTATAGTTGGAGAACACACTCAATAGTATTATAGTTTTCCACAAATTTTTCATTAAATGTTTTTACAGCAGTTTTTTTTTTTCTTTTTTCTATTCTGATATGTTCAAATATCTTCTTTGGGAGAGTGTTGTCCTGTTGGTCCAAGTGATTATGATATATAACAGATTTACTGAAAAATGCATTTTTCTGTACACTTGAGACATAGGCTGTGAATCTGCTATTCATTGCTGCTATGCATTGACCAAATGCTCTCCATCTGGCGTACTTATCTCTAAATTACACACCAGTCACGGCCTGAGTAACCTGTAACTGCAGAACACAGAAGCACTTAGGTCTTTTTTTCTCCTTTATTAAGCAGTAAGCTGGTATTTGCATGTATGCAGATGGATAAAATGTTAATGTGACGCTTCCAGCAGGATAGAAGTGACTCCAAGAACTTGCTTCACCAACGACACATCACTAATGGCTGTTGGCGTCTCTAGGAAACTCTCAGATCTCATGTGCCACAAGTAATATATATTCAATATAGTTCCTCATTGCTGAGCCTATTTTGTGTTTGTAAACCTTTTATCATCTAAACTCTACAAAAACGAGCTGTTTGTCTGCTCTGTGATGTTGGGAAGTAAAGTACATTGCAGTGTAAAGTTGATGCAGCATGTCTCTGCATGTCTTATTGTTGCCTGTTGTGCAAATGATGCATGTAAGTGAATTTCCCTTGGATTAAATAAAGTATATATCTATCATATTTATAGCTACACTAGTTTGGAGTTTAAGTTTGAAACATCCTTTTCATTTTCTCATTCAACCTGTATATTGAAAACAGTGCTGCCCTAAAAATTAGACAACAGTAAGACAATGCTGTAGATAGAGCACCATCATATTATATAACGTGTGTATTTTAGTTTAACTCAGTTTAATATTATCCAATTATTGTAAATGAATGGCATTAATGTTTGAAAAGTTTAGACTATAGAAGCATTTTAATTGATGTTATCGTTGATTCCTTTGTGTGTTCAGTCACATGATGCTGTCCTTTTATACGACGTAAATAAAACATAAAACTGCGCCTTCTTGATGACGTATTTCAGCTGCGACCGAGTCGCGACTTCCGCAGTCTTGTCTTGTTTACCTGGCAGCCAAACTGAAGCACAGTCCGTTTTCTCAGTGTTTTCTGAGGATGACGGACCTGAAAGCCAAAAATATCAGCTCCATCCCCATAGACGGTTTCAGCCATATACGAATTACGTCAATATGGACGTTTCTCATGTCTGTAAGTTGAAAGTTTATTCACCGATCAAAATGCTAGCTACATGTTAACTAAGTGGTGGACCCCTGAGGTTTTAGCAGATATTGACGCTTGCACCGTTTGATTATTCGACATTGTTATGAAGCTGTTCTTCCAACAGCCCCTGACTGTTGCTGCTGTTGTCTGACTGTCTGTAGGTGCAGTGGTCGGAGCCTTGGCTGCTCGGCTTGTTGGTGTTTCATGTTGTGTGTTTGTGTCTGACGGTGGTGACCTGCAGGTTCTACAGAGCTCAGATCTGCCACTTCCTGTTTATGGGTACGAGCAGTAAACACAATGTGGCAGCCTCAGTGTCATGTTCGTGTGTCATTTCCACAGACCCAGTTTTCATTTGCTGTTTTTTTTTTGTTGTTGTTGATGTTCGTTTGTTTGTTTGTTTTTTAAGTTCTTGTTTCGACATAGCAACATATTTTTCATGCAGTGCGTGTGATTTGCCCTGAGAGACAAATGTTTTCTCTCGTATGAATTTTAGAGAAACATTAGGAATCAGTTCTAAACTATAGCCAATGAATACTCTTAGTCATCCACGTCAAACTGTATATAGTAAGAAGTTGTGGTTAACTTCATTGTATTTATTTATTTATTTATTTTTATTTTTATTTTTTTTATTGATGAGTAAGTCTCTCTTAAAGCATATGTTTTTCTCACTCCATGTAGTGCATAATAGCACACATGTACCTGTGCATTACAAAAAATAAAGAGAACAATACAGATAAACACCAAAACCTGATAGTGCACTGAATGTGTATCAGTACATCATGTGTGTCTTGTTTGGATTCAAGAGCCAAGAATCTGCTAACACTGTTGGTGTCTGAGTGTGTATTACCTGACTTCTCATGGTTCCCAGGCTGACATGACTTCTCTCCACAGTTGGGATGGTGTATAGTGCTGAATATCTGAATGAGCTGGCAGCTATGAATTGGAGGTAAAACCATTGTGTGATATACTATGTGAATAGGAGCTCAGCTGGCTTTGGTTTATATACAAATATATATACAGATACTGTGTTTAAGAAATGCTGATTAACTTTTTTTTTTGGTCTGCAGATCTTTTTCTCATTTCCAATACTTTGATTCCAAGGGAATGTTCATATCTTTGGTTTACTCAATTCCTCTTCTGCTCAATACAGTCATCATTGTGGTAAAGTATACTATTTATTTTCTAAATAGTCACTTAAAAACAAATATCGCAAGTAGAAGGAACACCGCAGATAAAAATTTCCCATGTGTTTGTTTGTGTGTGTTACATAATTACAGATTGTATGGGTGTACAGAACCTTTTCCACTATGACTGAGCTGAAGACCCTCCAGCTGAAGCGAAGGGCCCGCAGAGAGAAGAGGGAGAAGAGTGAATGAGCCCTATTCTTTTGTCTGTAAATCTGCCTTAGTGAGAGGAGCTCAGAATCTCTCCTTTGCTAATCCCAGATGGAAGGCAAACTCCTTCCTGAGACTAAAAAAAAAAGGGTTGTTCATCAACTGTCACGACTGGATGCTTGTTTCTGGTCAGTGCCGCTGAATGTGCCGCACGTGCTAAGGTTTGCAAGGGCCAATGGACAATTGCTTTTTTGTATTTCATGTAATTTTAGAGTGAATCAAAATGTACAAAAAAGATAAATCATTCTGGAATTACCTCCATGTGACCATTGATTATAATGGCCAGAAAATGTCAACTTGAAGAAGAATTAAGTGGCAGGTTAAACTACATGAATTCACAGTTACAAGACCCGTATTGTTTCCTTCCCTTCCCAAGGAGGGAGACCTTTACATCAGTGCTTGTGCAACACTAGAGGGCAGTACAGGCTAATTAGCTTGAGACAGGTGCTGCTCTCCATGAAGATTTGGGCTTTGGGAGACTTCACTTCTTCTTATCACACTCCATTAAAGAAAAACAAACTTTTTTTAACCAAATATTTTTGTGTTTATATCCCGCCCCCTTATTTGTTTTGTCAGATGAATCTCATCCCATCTCTTGGTATGTTTTCCCTCCATTTGTCTGTCAGGACCCATTAAGAGTGAATGCAGATAATTTGATAGCCGTCAAGATTGGTTATTTAAGAAATTGGAGAGGAAGATAGATGGATTTGTTACATTGGTGGAATTTATGATGATGGTCATATCTGAATTGGTTTGTGTGGATGGACAAGGATTTACATTACACAACTCAAAGACCTGAAAAGGGAGAAAGGATTAGAAGTGGTACTCTGGGAGGTAGCAGGCCTTGGGAGCCTGGGCCCTGGTGATGGTCTCACTCATACTTAGGGAATGCCCACATGCATGTGTTGTGTCACTTGCCAGCTTGTGTTGGGTCACACCATGAAGAATTGTTGAACCCTACCAAAAATGGGCTGAGCTGTTCTTTCGTTTCATCCCTATATATCTCCTCTTTGACTCGGCTCCTCTGTTAGGACACCTTCACCTATCTGGACTCCCACCTCTCCAAAGATCTACACAGAAACCCTCTGGACCTGATCCAGAGGTCCTGAGGCCCTTAATCCTGATCGAGGTGACAGGAAAAGCACAGGATCCTTCACTCCACTAGCTCCTTTCCTCTGTCCGTACGTCTGCATATTCTCTGTGCTTTATTCCCCCCTGTATTCACTGAGGTGTAGCACTGCCCTCCCTGCCACGCCAAGGTAATTTCACTCAATAAAGATTAACAAACTAGCTTCCAGGGGCGGCTGGTGATGGTCACACAATCTCATAAAAAGTTATGAGGAAAATTACTGACGAAAAAAAAAAAAAAGAAGTTGCACTCTGACCTCTGTTTGGTGTTAAAACAGGAGCAGATGCTACGACGCACACACACACATGTCTCCAGTCACGAATCATGTCTAGAAGATAGATGAAGTTCAAAATTGTAATTTTTCTAAAGTCTGACTGGATGCTATTCTGTTTACATCTTCAGGTCTGATTGCTGTATATGATGCAGCCAAATTTATCAGTTCATGTATCTCAGCTAAGGCTGCTTTCCCTGCATATGTCGTGCAACAGTACATTGCACAACTCTCTGTCAGCTGCAGTTCTGTGGGAGAAAACACTTTGGACAAAAGAAACACCACCTGTCAGAGTGTTTAAGATGAGACCATAAGTATGTAGCTGTAACTATTCAAGTGTTTAAGTTGAAAACATCTTCAATAACTTTATAATAATAGGAATCTTATACCAGCACTGTAGGAAACATTTGGAAATACTTTCCCAGAAACTGGCATGTACTGTGGAGAAATCGTGTATCGTGGCATTTGAGCTGAAGCTGTATGCACTCATGACTTTACAGATGGGAGACCTAAGCATGCTGAAGTGAAGTCTGAGATTGATTCATTGGAAAAAAAATATTATTAATGTGTTTTGGTACTAACACAACAAAGCGACACAAAAGCAGAGTCTTAACATCCTTTATATCTCTACTTCCCCTTATATTTCTTTACTGAAGCCAGTCATGGCAGTGTTGTGTGTTGGGAGTGTGTAGCAGAACCCATGAAACAATGTGCTCCTAGGTATGAAAAGAACAATCGCCTGGATACTGGACACATTACTTTAAAAGCCTTTCCCCAAAATGCAGACTGGCATTCGGTATCTTGGGAAATCATCTCCAAGCATCTCCAGTAGAATATTAAATACAGTTACAGCACTTTGAATGAGGTTGTGGCAAAACACAACCGGCCAACTTGTCAAGGGGTCCTCCCACTCCGTACATTTTTTCAAGTAGAGAATGGATAACACAAGAATGATGTTCTTTTATTAGTATTATCTTTTCAAATTGTTGGCCAACTCTTATGTGTGTACAAGTGATTGTCTCTGTTCAACAGAATATTCTCACAAATGCTTCATAGTTTGGGTGTTTCTCAAATTCCCAGAATTTTGAAGACTTCATGTGTTTGTTTTTGTTTATGTTGATATCAACCCAACTGCCAGCAAATCCTGAAATGCATTTGCTTTGTTCAGCGCATAAAAAAAACTAGAGTAAACACGTGTTGTGTAGGCCATAATGGCCCCATGAGTTTACAACTCAGCTCAGAGAGGAAATGAGTTCACATGATGACTGTGTTTCCACCGTCTGTCCTCTCTCACTATTTCTATACAGTTTATGTTGGCCCCCGCCGTGATTCCTAACATCTGTGGTTGTGTAATCCACTGGTAAGGATGTTTGAATAGCAATCTGGGTTTAATTCAGTCTTATTGTCATAAAGACCACTCAGAATACGTCCACAACATACACAGTAACAGGGTTCATATATGACTAACACCCAGCCAAATATCAAATATCAAATATATAACACAATGAGTTAATCTCCTCTGCTTTTATAGGCACAATATTGCTGTGGTTTCAATTTAATTCCAGCCTGAAACATAATAAAAACCAACTATATTCAAGATTTGAGAGTAAACTATAAACACCCCACATAGGTTTTTAATGATGGTGCCTGATTAGTCCCCTCAACACCCTTAAAATAGGTTGCGCTGCACTGAGATTGATATATTATCACCAAAATCTGTTTTGCTGTCCTGGTATAAGTGGAGCAACAATTGTTGAATTGTTAACACAGATATTCGCATTCCCCTCTGGACAAAGTGTGTGTTTCATCATAGCATCATCATCGTCAAATTTTACTTTTGTCACATACCTCGGTTTATGCAGTGCTAATATTATTTTCTTGGTTTAGCTTTAGATTTATTCCTGTTTCATGCCAAACATCTGGCCCATTGTCTGCACTATGCAAAGCAAATTCCAAATGGCCAGTTCACTGTTGTACACTTCACCTCGTCAAGGCTTTCTCCAAGTAACAAATTTAAGTGTAAAGAGTTAGTAATATGTCTGTATCCCATATCATTGTAAACAGTGTGTACATTACTACAACAACTACATTAGCTGATACACACACATCATCAAAAGTGAAGGCAGAATTCAATCCGTAGCAGGAGCAGCCTCACTGAGATGGTTGAGTCACACTGTGTAATGCAATAACAAGGAAAGAGAGAGAGCAGGAGAAGGTATGGTGTAATAGATGGAGTGATAGATGACTCACTGAGTGTGTGCTTATGAATGAGTCACTGTGATATACATGATTATATAGATTTATTTTGCGGGACACCTTCTGCATACTGTGGAGCTATAAATCTGGCTACTTACTAATAAAATGGAATAAAATCACCAGGAATGATCGAAGGATACAAATTTAATCACGACGCAGAAAGACATAAAATAAATAGAATTCCAATGACGTGTATAAAATGTGTATTATATTTATTAATATATTTTCTATTTAACCAAATATAAAGTCTCCTGGACACAGACTTTGAGCCACAGAGCACTTGAACTCTGTGAGTCACTGTCTCACATTCAGTGAGTCAGCGATCAACTTGTATCAATTACTCCAAAATCCAGACTGAAGATGCTTGATTCCTTTCATTGTTGTTTGCTTTTGGACATGCTACTGAGCACATCACCAATAATCATTAGTCAAACAGGACAAAAAGGATTTGCAATTTCAGTTGTCACACCACTCCAAAAATGTTTAAATCATACTTTCTTTTGGTGTGGAGTCTGATTCTTATGTAGTTACTATAATATCTATATTTATGTAGGACCCCTTCAATAAGTTACAAGATGATTTTCAGAGTATACTAAAACAATAATGTACAAATAAAACTAAACTAACAATAAAACAGTTTTATACTACATCTTAAACAAAGCAAACAAACTGGAACTGAAAAAAAATAAATAAATGACTGAAGAGTCTGAGAATGGACCCTAAAATGTAAGCTGTTATCAGGTGAGGTATCACTCTATGCAATAAATGTCTGAAACAAATATGTGTGCGTTTTGAAGGTTTATTTCAGGTTATTTCAGGTTGGATTGTTGTCAACATCGTACTCTATTTTCACCAATGCCGTCCTCACAGTGAGCGCTTGCTTTCTGTTGCAGATCATAACATCAGCACCATGACAAACAAGGTCGCTGCCAAGTTGTGAAAATGCCAAACGCCACAACACATGCAACATTTTCTCTCAGTCTGGGACAAAGTCTGCAAATACAGACGGTGGTAATGATACTGTCCAGCCACAGATGCAGATCAATGGCTTTGCAAATGCTGCTGAGACTTTCAGACAGATGTGTGTGCTTTTTCTTTTCCTTTGACTGTCCCAAAACACCATCTTGAATGAGGTTTTATCTTTCTGAGTAACCTGGGACCAAAGTATCGTAAACCGAGATCCTTGTAAATTTGTAAAAGCGTCAAAGATAAAGTAGACATGTTTGCCTGTTTAACCAACATGCTGTGTAACAGGTGGTTTAAGTTAATGACTTTGAGGCAAATAAATTAACATGTTCTCAGTTTTATTATTTGTGGGTGATTAGTGGTGGTACTAATTGTGTAGTTATAGAGCCATAAAATGAATCATTTCTGTTTTGTTTTGTTTTTTTTTTAGTTTAGTTTCGACATTTTCTGTAGTTTTCACTAGTGAATAAAAAAACTGAAAAAAAAAAGAAAAGCCTCACCAAGTCTTGCTGTGGCTGTTCTCTCTTTTTCGTTTTACACTAACACCACATTCATCAACAAAAGGTTTTTGTGTCTGACCTATTTTATCATTTTATCCATTTTTGCATCAAAAAAGAAGTGGAGTGTTCGGGGAGTTTACAAGTAACACATGACTGAGAGAACACATGAACACTTTGGTAACTGTTTTGATAATGGAGATTATTTGACACTATGAGGCATTAAAAATGTGAAAGATAATATTATTTGCAAAGTCAGACATATTCCCCAATGATCAAATAGGCAAATGATTGCTGAGATGAATATTTCTTCATGAGAGGTTCCCTGGTGTAACTTCCAATATAACCGAATAAATTCATCTGGTGGCCGCACACAAACATCTCTGCGTAAACACATGAAAATATCTGAGGTCGTTAACCTTTGAAAGGGAAATTAAAGACTATCAACTTTCTACACAGTCCTGCCCAGGCCTGTAGGAGAATAACAGCCAAATGTTTAAAAATGGAGCCATGGATGGAGGATCTGCTGAATGAAATAAGCTTATTAATGTCCATTCTCACACATATCCGTCTGTCTGGACAGCGTGTACACTCCAGGGACAGTGTCTCCATTGTCACTTATGCCAATTTGGTGCTCCTATCTGAAATGCATGAATCATAGCCCATTACTGTGATGAATTATAGAACTTTCTCACTCGTTAGACGCCTCATTTCCACCGCAGGGATCACCCAGTCAGGGCTGAAGAGAAGGCAGGCTGAATCCATCACTTCACCTGCCAGTCCACCTCTGTGACAAATCATCGGTTGAGTGACCCTTTTAAATTTGAGACCAAAGAGAAAGGAGGGTTAGGGTTGGACAAGTGGATTTGTCTGTGTTGTATACACATTATACTTTAATGACCTTCTCACTTCCTGTTCATGCTCTGACTCATCAGCCCATATGGTGAAAGGGGAGGTGGCGGTGGAGGAGGGTGGTGTTGCTCTGGCATGTTGTGACACTGCATTATGTACGTGCCGCTGAGAGTCCACATGTGTCCTGATGGGAGGGCCCAGTTTCACGGTGTCGCTGCTTGTAGCGGCCCCATCCAGTCGAATGTACACATCTCTTCAGATATGCTGTGAGATTAAAACTGTCAGCTGTCACTGGTATTTTATTGCTGCTCATTTTCAGGCCGATCTGCTCTTCGGCGAGGCCTGTCTTAATTAGGTGTTGCGGGGGCGGGGTGCAGGGAACTCCCTGGAGTTTTGTTGTCACTTTTCTGAGAAACAGGCAGTGGCTCCTGGTAACATCATGGCTTGTTGTCTTCACACTGAAGCTTTCTATGCCATATAACGTGTTTATTAGCGTGCTCAAGCTGTTCCAGTATTCCTTCAAGTCAATCAGTTTTTATATATTTTGGACCTGATCCATGTGTGATTCATGTGTACCTATCCACATTTGTTCTTTATTCTGTATAACAGGAAGAGGATACAACTGTCGTACCAGATAGAGATTAAATGTGTGTCTGTGTGTGCCAATCTCTAAATGTTGTTCCTCAACTGTTTCTCAAGTAAATTCCATTTTCTTCCAATTGTCCGAAACACAAGCCAAAAAACACGACAGCTCTCATACTGAAAACTCTGTGAAAAAAAAAGTGGTTTGTTTGTAAAGAGTGAGAAGAGAAAGCCTTGGGAGTTGTTCTGGGGCCTGAGGTTAATCCAGCCATACTATAAACTCTGTATCTGGCACTTCACCTTGTTAAGCAGTAGCTAATTTTAGTGTATAATAGGATTTATGTTTTTTAAATACATCCGAGCATCAGAGTAAAGTGAAGTCTTTGTAATGGCTTTGTGTGCACATGGAGAAATGGATCTTCAAATGATTTGGGCCCCTTTAGAGTAGGTTTGATACCTGAATGAGAACAACAAAAGGGTTTAGAAGCAGAGCAAAAGCTCTTGTAAATCATACACTGATACGGTTTGATGGTGTGTGATGAGCTCATTCTACATACATACTGTACAACATTTTTGCTTTCCTTCCACATCTTCCATCATGTGTCCTCGCTGATGTCGGTTGTTTCAACACGATCAAAGCAGGATGCTCTTTGGCATGACTTCCGTTCTGCACCGCAGGCAGAGACTGGTGGATGCTGACTCTCCTGTAAAAGAGTAACGCCCTGTGCTTCCCCATTCTCTGACAGCGATGTCTTGAATGTGTTGCGTTCCAGTTGAATGCGCCGCACTGACCATTGGAGATGGCTGTCAGGAACACGTCTCAGTGTTTGATCTACAGAGAGCAGAGAGGAACAGCAGTCAAACAGCTGCACTAAAAGGGTAAGTAAGTAAGGACATCATGATGCCAGAAATTCACTTTTTCATCTTGACTCTCAAAGACCGCATAACAAAGCATGACAGGCTCTGACAAGTGACTCTTCCAAACTTTGCTCTGAAAATAGTCAGTCAGTCCTGTCTTTTCTTCAGCTGACACTCCTGCGTCACCAGCCGTGTTTGCTAAGGTTTCCATCTGGGATGGGGAGACTTTTTTGTGAGAGGACATTTCCTCACCGAAGGTAATTTCCCACTACATGACCTACTGCAAACACCCATAACCTATAACACCTCCTGAGAGCACAAAGGGATGAACGAGAGGAGAGGAGAGATGAGGGACGAACGCTGGGACCTCAAAGGCCAAATAGAAAACACCAGAAGAGAAAAGAAACATTCACTGGAAATCACAAGATCAAATCTTCCTCCTCAGAGGATTTACACATTTATTGCAAGACTGATGACTGCCATTAAAGTCCCTGCCTACGTATGGTGCGTTGCATCTGGTGTTCTTTGTCCCCAGGTCAAAAAAAAATAATAGTTGCATCCACTGTGATACTATAATAGAATTCCCAAGATAATGGCATTTGTGTCCAAATCCAAAGAATGAATGCAGCAGGACATGATGTCATTGCTAATGTGATAAACCAAAGCACTGGTCTTAAAGACAGTGACAGAGTTTGGTGACTCAGACTAAAACAAAAAGAGGTCATGATCAGAAGCACAACATCCATCCATAACATTATCTATACAGTACAAGTCAAATATGTAAACGGTGCCTAGACTGCAGATGCTCTTCCAACTTTCCACTCTGTCCTTGGTTAGAAATGTATTATTGATGAATAAACTGGGCCTGAGAGCTTGTTGTTTATTTGATTTCACTGAACGATTCTCCATACCACAGCCACAGTGTATATGCACTGTATGCATGCTCACTTATAATCTGGAAACTTTTGGGATTATTAATACTGATGAAAAGAAACTGGGTTCTGCTCGTTCAATATGAAAATGTCGATCATTTGGCTTCAAAAGAAAACCCTGAAATCAGAATCAGGGGCTTCAAACAACACTACATCCACTGTTCGAAGAAACAACATATCATTCCTTTTACATATTAAAAGATGCAGTTCATCAGAAACAACTCACATCCTCGCTGGGTCCAACACAGTCATGAGTTTTGGAGTTCAGCTTGCTCTGGCATGACCAGCAGCTGATGGTGGCTAATATTAGCAAAAGCTGGCAAAACGTCACAGAGACCCTGCTGTAGGCTAATTGATTTTACAGAATCACTTATTTCATTATTACATATTTACATTAACACTGTAGAAAAAGAGAGTTTAACATGCAAGGGAAGAGATTTTGGAAAGAAAATACTACTTATAATTTATATCCAGAGGAACAAATCAAATGATTATTGTATATTTATGTCTTCTTTTAATAAAGAGCTGTATAGATAACACTCTGCGGCATTTTCTTGCCCTCCAAAATATTTTTCTTGTTATATTGCATGATTCATCTTCTCATAACAGTTGACATTTATCTGGCTTCCTGAGGTAAAATGTTTGTGTTCTCTATTTTTCATCCACTCAGTCATCAATAAATAAGGAGGCATTTCATTTGGCTTGCACCAGCGGGGACTCTGCTGCACATTGCAGTGTTTTTTATAACTTCTCTATCAAGCCTCCAGCAAATAAAGACTTTTACACATAGGCTGATTAAAAATGTATAACTTAGTTGCAGTAATACTAAAATGAAACCCAGAAACACTTAGATGGCCTTTTGTGGAATTCATTATTCAAAAGTGTTTCCTATTTTTTGGCATTCTATATTTTTCCCTCATATTTGTTTTCTGGGAATTAGAGCTCTAACATCTATCAGGTTCTTTCATGGTGTGTGTGATAGATGCAGTATCATGATGTCACACAGTCCCAGAGTTTACAGTTTGCTGTTTGCTTATCATTTAAACAAAATCACCGAATGTAGTGATTCTGTAAGAAATTAGACTTATTGACAGAGAGCGCTCAATTTTGCCGATGCTGATGATGGAGGATGATTGTTGCCTCGCTACGTGTGCACACGCTTTAGTGCACCTTCATTTGTCCATGATGCATTTAAGCTGTCGAGCAAGCCAAGGTAGGTGTAAACGCTGAAAATATTTCGGGCTAGCGTGTAAGTCCGTGTCTGTGGTATTTTCACTGGCCAGTCTCAAGGTGAAACCATGTCAGCATTAAAAGGGATAAAAACATACATCATTTTTAAGGCATTTTCCGAGACAGTGCCAGTTTAAGGTCACGGTTGCTTTCTCTCCGATGCCATGGAGGTTTTATGTTGCTGAATGTTTTGTTTGGCCAAAGTCTGTGATTGTAGGTGTTGCTGCAAGACTTCCAACTTTCAGAGAGAGAAATTATGGTTGGCCAGTGTCAGAGGAGGTCAGAACACTTGATGCTGGTTATCTCTTTATCCTGTCCCTTCTCCAGAGTCACATATCATCAAGAAAGGAGGCACATTCTAATCTGTTATGAAATAAAAAGTTAGAAATTATACATTAATGTTCATGTTTGTGGCTCATTTATGACATTTATGACATTTCAGTCATGTTCTGTGATTTCATGTATAAAGTTATTGGTTTCTCACATAAGATACATTGGCAATAAAATAGACAATTTGATCCGTCAACTACTCCAAATCGGGAGTCACCAAGTATAGTGAAAGTCTCAAAACAAACCTGTCTCTAAGTTTTTCTGCTATTCACACTTTTAGGGAACATACGGATTAATGTACAGGGAATGTCTGCTTTCAAACAATGTCAGAAAATAAACACCAGTTGCTGGTTGAAGCTGAAATCTCTTGGTGTGTTTTTCAGGCCCTGTCATTTGGAATAAATGACATCATGTCACCAAGATTGTCCCACGTTTAAGTTCAGTGGAATAGACACCGATGAGAAATCCAAACTCTGTCATTAACAGCAGTTATAGTTACACATGACCTCATAATTTGTGGCAAAATATTTCAACTTAAAAATTTGGCACACGTTTGTTTTTCCACATTTAATTTCCTATGCAACTAAAGTAAATAATTTCTACACCTTAGGTCAGCTCCTTCCCTTGTCTCTGTCTTTCGAGTGCAAAGTGGATCACTGACAACAGTGATGCCGAGGAGTAAGTGCTGTGAGACGCTGGAAATTTACGAGATAACTTCTATCTCATGACTCCTCTTAAAAGAGGCTGAAGAAAAACCTCCCACAATCCAGGCTCCACGCACCCTACATGACAGTCTGTGAGATAGCTGTGTATATCTCTGACTGAACCCTTTCTTGTGCCCCCATGAGTTAAACGTCTAAAGAGCACAGAAATTTGGTACATGCACTAAAGAAACACTAAAGAAAAGAATGACATACCCTGTTTATATCATTATAAAAGAGAGAATCAGATTTGTGTCAAGATTGCTGACAAAACAAACTAACAACAGTTTTGTCCCTTTTTAGTTGAAATGTAAAGAGTTAATATAACTAATGGGTAAGAGTCCAGTCCTGATGGAGATATATATAGAAGACAGCTGAATGGCTAAATTAGTGAATTATCTGCCTGGAACAGAATCCTGTGGTTTTCTAATTTGTATTCTTAAAAGCAACTGATCTGGTCCTAAAGGTCATTTACCAAGTTGGCAGGAATCTTAATGATTTCCACATCAGCGCGGGTATACTCCACCAGTCAAATGTTTGGACACACTTTTCTATTCATTTGAATGACAAAGTGTGTCCAAACGTTGGACTGGTAGTGTACATCTGCTTGTTGACAGCTACATATTTTGTGTCACAGCTCATGAAATCAAGTGACAGTACAAGCAGAGGTATGAAAATAGCATTTGAAGTTTATAGAAATGGTTAATCAGAACAGTTGCCTCACAGCTTTTGATTTTGGGTTCGATTCCCAACCCTGCGGCCTTCCTGTGTGTAGTTTCCATGTTCTCCCCGTGCCTGTGTGGGTTCTCTCTGGCTACTCCAGCTCCCTCCTACAGTCCAAAGACATGCAGGCATCGGTTAGCGGTTGTTTGTCTCTGTGTCTGCTCTGTATTAGACTGGCTGACTGTTCAAGGTGCACCCTGCCTCACAGTCATCTTATATGTATTAGTAATTATCTTCTGACAACTAATATAGCTGTTCGCTTGTTCAGGAAGTAGAAAATGATATCCAGACATGAAAAGCACTCAAATTACAGCTGCAAGAAATTGCAACTAAGAACCTAGAGGGAAATTATTCAACAGTAAAATTTAGGGAGGTGATGAAAAATGCCTCTGAGGCCTTTCTGGCACCTGGAAACACATGCAATTTGGGCCTAAAAATGCCCTTCAACCATATGTTCTCATTCCTCTCTCCGCTTATCTTGTTTTTTATCAGCGTTCTTTATTTTTGTTTCCCATCTCAGCATTTTTCTGTGTCCCGTTTGTTGTTGTACAGTCTCTCTTCAGATTCTTGTCTACTCAACTTGGTTGTTTCTTTTTCTCTGCAAATATTGTAAGCATTGAGTTGATTTGGTCAACTGAGTGCTCTCAGAAACAGGCCGACTTCAGAGAGACGCTGCATTTATCCACAGTCCAGGACGCAGAGCGATGGGTTTGTATTATCTGTATTTGTGTGGCCGTGTTATACACGTGAGCGTGCATTACGCTGCAGACGATATCCTGCTTGATGTGTAGGATCAGGTTATCCCGCTCTGCCAACAGTGCAAGCTGATGCAGGAGGAACTCAGAGTACTCTGGCCATGTGACTAAGGAGAAAGGCAACAACAAATAGTGAGGATGATGGGAGCTGTGCATGTGTCTTCTGATTCACAGCATAAGAGGTACAAGCAGCTTTAAAATGACAAGGATCAGTGAGAACCAATGGAAAAGTCGGCTTCTCCAAAACAAATGGACTAATCCAGATAAAGTGACTATTTCTTCAGAGATATCATTATTATCTTGAATTTGCAATATGCTGGCATGACTAACCCTAAACAGCAAAATCCCCAGTTCAATCAGGAGAGATTAAAAGGAGACAGGGAGAAGGAAGTGGACCACCAAGGAACTGCTAATCTATCCGAGCCATTTATCCTTCCAGGGTTGCCTGGTGCCAATCCCGGCTAACGATCTTGATAGAGATTTATAAATAATAAATTCAGGGGGAAGGATGGATGGAGCATATACAAATCACCAGACACATGGCTGATATTAACTTGTCAGCATTTTCTTATAGACTGTTTCTGGAGCCCACAAGTAGGGAAAAAAGTAAAGCTAGCTTTATGATAAAAGACAAATTTCTTAAATAGCTCCATTTCATGATAAAGAAGTCATGACAGTCATGAAACTTGTGTTTAGTTAAATTTAGTTAAAAACTGATTAGGAGAAGTAATGTTAATGAATTTGTTAATGAATTTGTTAAAGGCAAGTATGCTGACCATGTTTTTGTGTTTTAATGAAAGTGCTGGTTACAAATGACTTGCTTTATGTAATCCTGCCAACAGGGTCCCCCAGTTTGTGAAAAATAACAGCCAAAGTTCAGACAGAAGTTCAGATAGGGACAAGTACTGGCTTTTCAGCACCAGAGCACAAAGTTGAAACTTTAGTTTCTTTGATTGGATTTAAATTAAACTGTAGCGTACATGTGCAGAACAAATAATGTCATCTAGGAACCGTGCAGTCGCTGATAATGGTTTCAAGTTCTACAGTTCTTCCAAGGAACTGTCTCCCCATCGATGTCTGCAGCTACAGTAAGCGATCCATGTCTGAGTGCATTTTCCGTACAGCGATGGCAAAGCCTTTTCTTGAGAACAGTCTTCTAAGAATTAATCATTATATCTGATACCAAATCTATTACTAAATGAATTCTTCGAAGGTTATTTCCTCCTTTGCTCTGTTTAGAAACAGTTCCTGTACTTCATATCACACACATACTGACTGTCATTCATCCATACTCAGCACGTGATGCTAACACTAAGAGGTGAAAATCATGCCATTTACTCTCATGAAGAAAAATCAACTTTCAAAGTGTTAATCTCATAAACATTTTTGGATAAACAGCTGATGCAACCTCATGTCCCTCCCTTCTTTTAATCCTTCCTTTGGTCTCCTTCTCTCGAGCTTTTAAACCACGTCAGCAATGTTGATCGGGTAGCTTTGTAAGACAAATGTGTTTGTATCATTGGCTCCCCTGGGGAATGGCATCTGGTAAGAGCTCCTTCTCCTTTAAACATACAGTACAGCATGAGGCCAGAAACTGGATCCTGGGGGAAAGAGATACACCCTCTCAGGCGTGCTACAGCCAGTTACATTGACCTTCAGGACGGGCTGGATCAGATGATATGGCATGACTAATCACATGTGGATATTAAAGAAGAAAGGAAGGCTGTATGAGTGGAGAGCGAGATCAGGGGCTGCCAGGGTACTTTCACTGACATGGGACTCCTAAAGTATGAGCTATTACCTCGGCTATCTTCTTCTAACCCATCTCTTAAAAGCAAACATGAAATTGAAAATTGGGAGACAGTAGAGCATCCTGCCCAGACAAACAAATCCTGGTGTTGTCTGACATCTCAAGACCAACAAACTATCAGCTTTCACTGATCACATACTGGTGAATCTTTTTACATCCGTATAGAAAGTTTGTTGAATAGACCACGCAGCGTAAAAATAATCAGCCATCAGTATTAATAGCGTGCCGCAAACATACGCTCCCTCTCAGCGCCGGCCAAAGCAAGATCCCAATCATGTCTGTAGGCTTGAGGAGAAGTCCAGTAACTGATGTTCAGCCCAGGCATTGCACACAGGCCCTGAATGGGATAATGATCTGATAATATCAAACATGCATTAGGAATTATTATGCATAGACAGGCACCAAAAAAAAAAAAAAAATCTCTGCATTATCACAAGAAAAAAAGCAGCCAACAGCGTGGAGAAACAGAGCAGAACTGACTCATGAAGAGACCGTTGTTGACCCTGGCAGAAGGAACATCAGACCCAGGTGCTAACTGACAGGCCAGTTCATTACACAAGTGCAGCTTAAACACACCAATCAAGAGTGTAATCATTCATTTCAAACCATTAACCTAACCACAAATAAAATCCCACCACAAAATATAGTCTGTTGAATCACCGCGCGTATTTTTCACATCTTGTTCAGCTTTGAAGAACTCCAGTCACATGTCTTGGTGATCAATTTCTTTTATGACCGCGGCAAATTGTTGTGATTGCGCACTTAAGTGCAATAGTCAATGTCAATAGTCAATTTAATTTTTTTTAATATCTCAGAAAATTGATTTGATTTATTGGTATCTATCTTCCCTTCATATAATGATCATCTTAAGCCATTAGACAGACAATAAATGAACCAAGTGTTCTGAAAGCAGCTCAGTGGGCAGCTGCTAAAAGTTAGTAAAGACTTTATTCCTTTAGATGACCATAATGAGTGTCGTCTTCGTTTTATCATCACATTATCTCTGTGGGAGAAAAGTTAAATGACCGCAAATAATTTCAGTGATTCACATAATAGTTTAAAGAATGTGTTTTGCAGATTTACAGAGAATTTGTTGCCATTAGGCATGTAAGTCTCTGCTTCAAAGCCAGAGCTCTCAAGCGTTCCTGCTCATTTCAACCGACTGAAACTTGATTGAGTTTATAATCTCATACAATTTGTAATTCGTTGTCACACTTTTGCTGCTTTCTTGTGTGCTAATCCACACAAGGCTGATCAGGAACTTTGCTGACAAATGCAGTTTGTGTTGGCGACAGAACGGAAAAACAACCACAAATACCTTCATGTGACCTGCTTGACCTGTATGGCCCAGGGTATAAAGAGCTTTATAATAAACTTGCTGGCAGTGGATAAGAAATGAGTCATTTGAACATTTGAACTCAGAGGATGATCCTGAATCTGCCACAAAACCATGCAAAGCTTCTCTTCACCTCATCAAATGCACAAAAAGCAAAGAAAGTCAGAAATCTGAAGATTAATCTTCCATATATGACACCAATTATTGACCTTGTTTGACTCATAGATAGTTCTTTCACCAAAAGCAAAAAAAAAAAGAAGCTGTCAGCTTATGTAGGATTCTTTTTAGCCTCATTGCCATAAAAGGTTGAAGCCACGTCATGATGAAGCACAGATTATATCTTGAGGAACAACAGGTCCTTCAATATAGACCTACAGTGATTGCGGTTATGTCAGCTGTAACAGCATGTGGCTGCTACTGTTGTCCCCTTAACTGTGTGTGTGTGTGTGTGTGTGTGTGTGTGTGTGTGTTTGTGTCATCGTGGCAAAATGTAGTCCTGGAGACACCGCAGCAGAACCAGCAGTTTGATGTGTGTTTGAGTTTGTCTGCGGACCGATTGTCTCCTTTATGGCATCACGTGAGCTCTTGGAAGTGGAATTTCCCAAAATCTGCTTGGACAGGGATCATTTCTTCAGAATTATAATCATACAGGTACATTCTTTCAATAACTTCTGGCAGTTTCTTTAATTTAAAAGCATCCATTCATTTTGAGAGCGTATTATTTACTCATGTTAATTTATAACATGCATATATACGTACAACATATAAACTCAGAGCTGGAAGCATCGTGATGATGAGAATTTTGCAAGAAAATGCAATAAAATAGAAAGAGAAATGTTTAAATAACTATTTACTGCTCTCTTCATTACATCTTCTATTTCCAAAATAGTTGCGTCCATTGTATTTTCAAACGTTAATGAGGCTTGCTGGGTAATACGGAGAGGCACTGACTGCGGTGGTCTGACCTGCTGCCATGCACACCAAGAAGGACGTTCAAGTGAGTCAAGTGAGCCTCACCAGATCCAACAGGCACATCACAGGCTTCGTGCATCAGCAGAGTAAGAAGAACACTCCTACAGGCAGAGGAAATCCTAAAATTTGCCATATTTGCTACATTTTTCAGGATCTGAGTAACCAATTACACCCACACAAGGTTTATTCCCAGCCTGATCCCACTGTGATTGTCATTAAACACGAGAAAGATTCAAGATCAGCAGCTTTGAACTCAAATCTATTTAATTGGGTAGATATATTAACTTTCAACAAATTTGAACTGAATGCACCGTACGTGAAGACATCTCCAGCAAACTTTGTCACCCCTTAATGTGGAAGACCATAATTGCCATCGTCATATAACAGAGGCAGAAGACAGAGCTGTGAATTCCAATGAGTCATTAAGATGACACACAAAACTTAAACCATTTATACTATTAGACTGGAGAGACTGAAAGTGTGTGTGTACAAGAGAGATTTGTTTTCTTGTGTAATTCAGCGATACGAAATGCAATCATGCCGTCCGTGATTAGTGCGGTTGCCTCAAAGCAAGAAGGTTCTAGGTTTGATTCCCAGCGCCCTGGAGCATTTCTACGTGGAGTAATGTAACGTCATTTATCGCAGCTTTACAGCCACATTGCCGAGGTACTTCCTGAATACCTTCATGAACTTAATGTGTCTCAGGATTTACTGGCACGGTCAAATGAGCCCTTGTAAAGGAATGAATGCTTCATTAATGTTATTATTCACACCTGTTTTTTGCGGCTCACACAGGGAGAAGAAAGAAGCTCGCTGTGAAAGAAACACATGGAGTCACTTTCAGAGACTCTTGAATATTTTTGCATTTGTTTTGCTCATTCAAGTCATAAATGAGAAGAGGAAAAAAAAAAACTCTTTCATTTGTGATTGGAGAAATAACAACAGTCAATAATGTTACCACGCACACAACTTAGCTAACTCTGACAATGTGTGGTGATGTTGTGCACTAAGCTTCTTTTGCTGCTCTGCACAAATCCCAGTTACACCGTCGGAGGCCCCTGAAGGTCAGCTGAGGTCTACAAATCCCCACTCAAGATTTGTGATCAGTACACAACTGTGTTAATCTGAACCAATAATTCATTTGTGCTAACAGATTATCGGTGCAGATATAAACATTTCTTGTGCTGCATCTACTCCAGAGGACAGATCCAGTCCATTACGATGCATAGGAAATAATAGTTCCCATGATGCACTTAAAAATTAATCAATCATGCTCACTTTGGGGATTTAATGATTAACGACTGCGACAGTGTGGCTTGTGCTGTTTTAATTCCAGTGCTTTGTGTGTGTGTGTGTGTGTGTGTGTGTGTGTGTGTGACTCACCAAGTTAAAATGCCGTCCTTAAGACTTGAAGTCACCTTTTGTAGTGTCAGGGGACCCGGTTCAAAGTTCTCCAGCTACTTTTGAAGATTTACTTCAAATGTTTTTATCTGCTGTTTGAGTTGACATTTTTTAATGCAACTTAATCAAATATGACAAATAAATGAAAATCCATATTTTAAATTTAAAACATTTCTTTGTAGCCAAACATATTTTGACTTCGCCTCACCACACACAGAGAAGCACACAAACAGACACACACACACATTTACATGGTGAAAACACCTCCTCCAACACATATGAGCTGCGTCTCCTGGCCAAATATGTTGCTGAAGATACTGAATGGCTTCATAAAGCAGATTCTTAGCAAGTGTTGTGGTATAAAATGTACTGGCAGTTACTCACCCGCTCACTCATCTTCTACCGCTTTTCTGTTTCCGGGTCACGGAGGGTGCTGGAGCGCTGGAGTCCCCGCTCACACTGGGTGGGGGCGGGGTACACCCTGGACAGGTCACCAGCCCACTGCAGGGCCAACACAGACAGACAGAAACCAACAACCACAACTGGTCGTTAAGGGATTACTAATAATTTCATCCCCATTTGAAAACATTGCATCTCATTGCATAATAACTGCTGATTATTTCCAACATCTGACGGTGTCATATCTGGTGGCCCAAAGCTGTGGCTTGTGAAAGTCGGAAACTGTTTGCTAACTCATCATAAAAGTTGCTTTCAGTTATTTTTCTCTGCAAAAGGATTTTGTGTATGAGGTTTAATTACATTAATATACCACACATAATTAAAAATGCTCATAAAAATGGATATGTAGACTCGATATTTTCATATTGAAAATCATCAAACACCTTCTAAAATATTCACAAGCTAGAAATTGTACGATTGATCTTTAATCTTTTAATGGCCAATTCTAAAAATGTAAAGCTCAGAGGGGCTAATCCTGTTAAATACCATAACTTTAAATGGCACATGACAATGGTAAAGTACCAGAAGACTGTAGTTTAGATCACCAGTCACCGAAGTATCAGTCATTCATATGTAAGGACATTTAATTTCACTGCAGTATCGCATTCAAGTGTAAAAACGAAATAAAAAAAATGAATGAAGGTTGAACTTATCCATAGTGTGTTATTAGCACAAAAGGTGCCAAAGAAGTCTGCCCATTACATCCCTGCTGACTTCTCCACATCAAAGGAACTGATTTATCACGTGTGTCGTGTGAACATCTTGCCATCAAAGATGTGTGTGTCTGTGTGAGTGAACTGTGGAGCCAATCCCAGCTCACTCTGGGCTAATGGTTATGATAGGTTTGTGAGTTTGTTTTTTTTTTAGACAGTCTTGCCACAGTCTGCTTTCCCCATAAGCCTGTCTGCCCCACCTCTTCCAGACCATGTGCCTCCCCTTGTTGCCCCAGAACTGTTTTTACTTTATTCTCCCACCAGATGTCCTCAGACTGTCTGCCCATCCATCTCAAAAAAAAAAAAAAAAAAAGCAATCAGGGGACAAATAAACCCCACTTTTACAATTTAGGCAACAAAACCGGTTTAGGTTAGGGACAGACTGGGTTGTGGTTTAGTATCCCAAAAGGCCGTAGTCCTGTCTTTGTCAGCCACAACAGGTTCACATGAAAGAAATAAGCCTCTGTCCCTTCAATGAAAGATGCAATTCTGGGCTTTGCCACTACACTAATACGTTGTAGCCATGGATAAGTAGATCAGTATGTCACTGAGGGGCATTGCAAAACAGGAATGGATGATGGATGACAGGGCCTGCAGGCAGTCGTCACTCTATTTAAACTTCAGCGAAGTAAAAGCCGACCGCCTGCTGAGAAACTGGGAGGAGAGTGAGATGAAGCAGCTGTAAAATATAAAATAAAGACACCAAGAATCCAAAGTATTCGAAAGGATCTATCTTTTTATCTAGTAGGATAATTTTCTTTACCCAGAAACAGATGGAGAGAAAGTGGTGTGTGGATACCAGCAGCAGGACAGTGGATGGAGCATGACTGTGGCAGGGAGCGCTTTCTGCGCTGGGCTTTAACGGTAGACGTTTGACAGATCTGTCGTTCTCTAGCACACGATATAAGTCAGGTTGGTGTCAATTCATCTGATCCTTGGGGATAAAAATATTTGAACACACTTGATTAAAGCAGGGAATTCTTTTTTCGGATTTTGGCTTCGGCCAAAATCATGGAAGCTTTGATACTTTGACAGAGTAGAAGCAGTGCCCTTAAGTAACTGCTTGAGGAAGTGAAATTTGGACTTGAGCAAGAAATTCAGGAAGCGAGAGGCATGCTTTTAGGAAAACAGCTACCTCCCCCTCTAAGCAATTAAGAAAAATGTTTTGTTTTGGTTTTTTTTAGATGAGAAAAATCTCTGCATTGAAGAGGAAAGGGAAAATCATATGAGAATGATTGCTTGGCTCGTAAATAGTGGACAACTATACCAAGGTTGGAAAAGGACATAAAACAGCACAGGAGTGCTGAGATAAACCGAGCCATAACTCCTGCTCTGGCCAAAATTTACAAAGCACACGAGATCTTTGAATGGAGATGATGTGTAAAAGATATTTTAAAATTTACAGCAGCAGCCAGAATAAAGACAGTCCACTGACATGAGTAGGAAATACCGGAGTTGACAGCTATTCTTCTGTCCTCAGTCGCCTGCTAGCCAGGGAATGAGGAGGAGTACGGACAGCTAGGACAAAAAGCTTCCACTCATAATTTATCCGTGGGATTTATTACAGACTGACTAATATATTTCCCGTACATACATATCTCATTCTCTGAATGTCACAAACTTGACGGAGAAAAAATGAGAAAAACCATTTCACCTTCATCGCAACTAAGATGCCACTGCAACATTATTTAAATTGAAGGAGTTACTGTATATGGGCAGCACGGTGACACCCAGTGTGAGCTGGGATTGGGCCCAGCACCCCCCACGACCTGGAAACAGATAAGCGGTTGAAGATGAATGACTGAACAAGCAAATGAGTTGTAATAAAAAAATATATATATATGCATATAAAAATCTCTCAAACTAAGAGTGAGTGCAAGTAGACTGGGTTTCACATTCTTCTGGTATTGCAGTGTTATATATATTTATATTATATTTATATTTATATTATATATAATTATATATTTTTTTCCAGTGTTGCCTGGTTGACTTTCAACTGGCTGAACTGACAACCTTATGCAGTTTTACTGTTCCTCTGAGCGCTGTAAAGGATTTCCTCCTTTGAATTAAACTGGAGGAACTCGGAGCACAGAGCTGTGTCCTTTCGTAGTCCCTGAGTACTTCTCCTAAGCCAGATTACTCCCAGATTTGTTTGATGACCTCTTCTATCTGTCATCTGACTTGCTGATGATTTCAGTTGTTGGCTCATCCAATCCGCGTCGGAACATGACAGTTCTAATAAAGTCATTTCTGATTTAAGGTTCCTCCGTGCCTTCAGCTACCACCTCGCTCACCATTTTTCAGAAGGATCCGGGGCCTCCATTTTGTTGCCGTTTTCACTTGCGCTGCTTTCATTTTGTAACTTTTGCTCCATGACATGATTCTCCATTTTTATTTAGTGTTTTCTTTTTTGTGTGTGGTTTTTTTTTTTTTTTTATTAAAAGTCATTTCCACCAAGTTTGGAGTTTGAATTACTGCCAGTACAAGAACTGTTTTCTATGCTGCCAAGCTGGTTGTCGAATTGCTGGAAGTAACATCAGATGTCAAACAGAGTCACAGCTTTAACTAAGAGGGAGTCAGCATCATCAGCCTGGAGTAAATGAGCGACTGAGACCAAAGGCTTTCTTAAAAGAGGCATGAGTCAAGCTTTCCCACCACTGGGGACCGAGAGATATTTTTTAAAGCTCTTATTTCATTGTAATAAAAGCTTTCCATATTTACTCCAAAATGTACACTTACCACACTCCATTTTCCTGAACTACCTGCTGCTTGTAATTTATCAGCCCACTTTCTTTTGCACATTAAAGCTGAGTTCAGGATTTTAATTTTTTTTGGGGTCTCTCCTCCTCCACCAATTTTACTAATTTGAAT
The DNA here is from genome assembly GCF_900963305.1 of Echeneis naucrates. Classification (NCBI taxonomy): domain Eukaryota; kingdom Metazoa; phylum Chordata; class Actinopteri; order Carangiformes; family Echeneidae; genus Echeneis; species Echeneis naucrates. The sequence continues at coordinate 8,107,130 of NC_042534.1, forward strand.
TTGTTTATAGGTCTCAGGGAGAGCTGTGACAATGAAAAAAGTTGCAGGGTGTGGGGTTAGAAAGCAGTGTACTTTCCAGACATCTCAACATGTTTGCAGAACTGTGGGAGAACTTCCATGATGTTTCAGTTTTGACATTGCACACACTGTGGGATGTGACCATCCCGGGCAACAACTTCCAAGCTTACACCAGGAATTTTGGAGCAAGAACATCCAAGTACGGTTTCCTGACAGTGGACGGCTGTCAGCAAGACTGAAGTTCTATAACAAGAAAATCTGCAAAGTGGAGTTGCAAACATTTTTTTTGTAGAGGGAAGGAAAAGTGATGTTTATTCATGAAAAGAAATGACTCTGATGTCATACCTGTGGTGCTGAACTGCTGCGTCCTGCATAACCAAAAGTCAGAAGTCCATGACTGAAGTGTGATCCAGCAGCAGCAACGCCAGCGCTTGTCAACACTGTCTCAGGCAATTTAGTCACCATTCAACCTAAACATCTATGTTTTTGGACGGTGGGAGGAAACCCACACAAGCCCGGGAACCGAACCAGCACCCGTCTTGTTGTGGGGCAACAGCACGAAGCATTATGCCACCGTGCTGCCCAATAGCAAAGTTGTGAAAGATAAAATTAAGAAAACAAGAATCTAGACTATTCAGGAGGTAGTGTTTTATCTGAGGGTTTTCTTTAACCAGAAACACATGGAGAAAATGGTTGGGTGATGTCAGGACACCAGCAGTAGAACGCTGATAAGTCTTTTTTGGATGGAACATAAGTGAGGTAAATATTTTGGTTGATGCATTTGAAAAAAAAAAAAAAGTGAAGAGAATAGTTTCTGTGCTAGACTGCAGATGTTCACCCTTCTCTGCTTTTGTGAAACACCAGTTCTAAAAAATCTCAAATCTATTGGGTCCAGCACAAGATTATTAATCAACCAATGGTGTCAGTTTATCTGACAGATAAAAATATTTAAAAATCCTTGATTAAAGGAGTTGCTTTTGTTGGTTTTGCCAAGATCAAAGAAGCCTTCACTTCTTGGCAAAGTTGAAGCCGTGCTCTTGAGCAACACCTTGAGGAAATGAAGTTTTGCTATTGAACAAGAAAGTCAGGAAGAGAGACGCACAGTCACGGAAAAACAACCACACCCTGCTCTAATGGACTGATCAAAATGTCTTTCAAAATAAGAAAATATTGCTGAGAGTTCAGCAGAAAAGGGAGAGTGCTAAAGTTAGAGTTTTGAAATCGGTGATCAGCACGTTGCATCTGCGAGGTGCAGAGCATGTGGTTTGTTTAAAATCATATGAATATGAATCATTAATTTTCACACAGTGTAGAAAAAAGCACAAACACGTGGCTGGTCCAGAGTTTAGAGAAGTTATTACCCTCCTTTGAGAGTTTAGTGACTTGTCTTTGTCACTGGTTAGTCAGAATCGATAAGGTCAGTCCTAAATTACACACACAATACAATATTAGGCTGCTTTTTTACTCAAACCTTCATGAGATTTAGGCCGTACTGCAAGAATAATAACTTATCCATATCATTATATGTATTATTTACTATATTGTGGCAATAAGGTCTAATGTATAATCATCAATCTAAGCTCTTTCAACAAAAGGTGTTTAATATCTCAGAAAGAAAGGAGACATGTAAAAAGCTTCATAAATAAAATTTATGATCATTATTACATCTAATGTCACCCAGTAGATTTGGCCCCTGATGGCACTTTGTGGTCAAAATTGGGTTTTTTGTTTCCTTTTTGGCTCTAAGTGTATGTTTTTGTGGACAGGCATCATGTAATGTCAGATTTTATTTATAGAGCCCATTCTCACAAATTCCAAATATGCCTCAGGGGGCTCAAAAATCTGTACAGACTTTCAACACAGTCTTGTCTATGAACCTCAAATTGGATGAGGGCAAAAATGGATGAGACCTACAGAGGAGGAACAGTGGAGGGATGGACAGATGAAAAATTCTGTCATCTACAGAATAAAGAAACAAAGCAGACTTACATTATTGACAATCGTGATGCTTAATGGCCTCCTCTCCGCCATGAAGACCTAAAAAGACAACAGACTACACAATATATATAAGACACAAAACCAACCACATCATGATAAGTCTAGGAGACATAAATTAACAAGAAAAAGAGAGAGAGAGAGAGAGAGAGAGAGTTGTGGACTCTCATGTGCTGGAGGGAATGAACGAGCAGAAGGTAAGTCAGAAGAAGTCAGAAAGAGAAGAGCACAAGACTCCAAATATGAACAAAGTCATTGCAGAATGATGCCCCCTGCTGAAAGTGCAATGTTGTTGGTGGCACCTTTTGATTTACTGATCATACCAGTGAATTCCAGAAATTCATCCTGGGACTTACTTGACATCGTAATATTTGATGACCGAAAGAATATTGGAACTGTATTTAAATTTAAATTGGTTGCCAGCTTTACAGCTGTTATATCAAAATGCTTAGTGGTGATTACAGCCCAGTGCTGAATAATATTCATCCACAACCCCCTTCGACAGAGTCACTGCATCTACCTGCCCTGTAAACTAAGCAGTCAGTGTCACACTGCTCTCCACACAACAGGGCAGCAAACCGGAGAAATCATGTGCGACCTCAGAGCCTGTAGGGAATAACTTTCTTATCCATCTCATAAAACTGATACAAAAGTGAAATTCTCCCTGCCAGATTTCCAAAAACGCAGGACGACTCAACCTCGTGTGACTCACCAGTGAAACCAAATACACATATCGATCTTTTTGGTCGATGGAATTAATCACCACTGAGTTCAGATACAGTGACGCTGAGAGGAGACGGCAGCAGGTCCGGATCAGGGCGACAGTGCGCGCTGTCCTTTCAGCACCAACGCGTTACTTTACGCACGGCCACATGTGTTGTGTTGGTGCAGTTTACACAGCCGTGTGCTGAAACATCACAGTCAGTGATCCAACAATGATGAAAAGGGGGCGGGCAAGTGAGAAAGCTGTCCCAGCCGTAGTCCGTGGAGACTTATCTCCAGTTGGGAGAAAAGCTCGACTGTGCAGTGTAGCCGGATGCCCTGACCAGAAACTCCAGAGCAATCAGCATGAAACCTGCCTAATTAATTTTCAAAGAATCATCCTTAAACGGTGCGTAATTGGGTTTCTATTCCCATGATGCTCATAAAGCGTGCAATGACTCTAAATGGGGGTGATGCGTAAAAAAAAAAAAGGATAAGTGAGTGCTTCCACTAAGATGCCGGTATCATCGGTCTATACGGGGCTGAGTGGAAATTTCATTGGAAGTATTAGCAGGAAAGGAAGACTTCCTGTAAGCGCGGATCGCTCGGATAAATGGAGACACAGAGAGGGGGGGGCGCAGAAAACTTCACGCGGCGTTCATGAGGTCAGTCAACCCGAGTGCACTTTCTGCCAAATAATGAGCGTTGTGATTATTGCGGACACGGCGGAGGAAGCCTCATGGGACGAGTCACCACGTCTGGTCTGCTATACACAATAAAAAGTCAGCCGGACTTAAAGGATACGGATCCGATACTCCAGCCGGGACGCACGCACAGACACCGGGACCTGGACTGCTCCGGCTGCCCGTCCACAGTCCGCCTCAGTCGGCCGATCAGGAGGTGTGAGGCGCGGAGGCTGCGAGCAAAAGTTTTGCAGTTTTCCTCCCACAAATAAGAAAAGATATTTTATTTTATTTTTTTTTAAAGACACACCGGAGCGGACAGGAGCGGGACATCAAACCGAAGTGGCGCGCAGTTCTTCGGCCCCTCTCTGCACTTGATCACTTCCACTCCCCATCCAGCACCATTCAGACCTGAAGGTAACCAAACCTGTCCGATCTATCGGATTTAAGCAAATGAAGCGTTAATGCTGTTAATGTTGTGAGACCGACCCGTCCGGCGGTGATACGGTGGAAATGATCCACGTGTTGCCCAAAAAAAGATGAGAAGCTTCTAGTTGAGGGTTAGTTGTCTTAAACACGACAGAACCGTAAAGCTTTTCATGATTGTTGTAAAAATGGACACATGAACTAACTAAAGATGCGTGATGAGCCAAAAGGCGAAGGAAACCCATTCGGAAAACTCTCTTGGCCTAATTCAATGTCTGAAGTCGTTTGTACGAGAAACGATTCAGCTTGACATTTCTTCCCTTTTCCTGCAGGTGTCCGGTTCAGCTTTCGTCCAGAGCTGTTGGATAACAGTCCACTTTCCCCCTCTCCCTCCTCACTCCATCAGCGCTATGAGCGGACTGCGCAGACACTTCTCTATGGGACTGGTGATACTGATGTGCACGCTTACCGGCCACTGCAGCCGGAGCGCGCCCACCGAGGCGCCGCCGGGGACGGCCCCGGCCGGCAGGGCTGAGAGGCAGCACCTGAAGCGGATGGTGGAGATCGTGAAGCATGTGGAGGATAGCCGGGGCGGGCACGGCGCGCAAACGGAAGCCCCGTGGAGGTCAGGGATGAGAACATCTGCGGTGGAACCAAAGGATTTACGCAACCTGAAAGCAGACAGAGGTCCGGCTGTCGGTGAGTGGCTGGGAGAGACCCTGATGCTGGATCCCAGGAGGATGGAGCCAAGTGGAACATATTTCCTCTCCTTACTGTAAAGATATTATAGACTGATGGAAGTTAAAGCTTTCTGGACTTCAGAGCTTAGATTTTTATTTTTATTTATATTGTAGTTGAACTGATCCTCCGATGAATTTGACCGCATGAAAAACATCTTTCCTGTAATAGAGAGGGACGCTCTTTAAGAAATTAGGTGTCTATTAGACCCTCTAATAAAAATCCATGTCTTAGCTATTGAAATCTATCAGACCTGACACTCCTCTACTTTTTGTGTCTTTGCACAGTTGTGTTCCCAAGAGACCTTGTGAAGAAGGAGAAATTCATAAAACATATAACAGGTAAGAAATCACAGCAAACCAGTGTGTTTGGGTCAAGTATTGACAAAATCTGAGACTATATGTTTTGGCTAAAGAGGACCAAAAAACACATGTGAAGTGCAGGAGGGTCTTAGGTAACAGCTGGAAATATTCTTTAATGTCTTCCTGTTTTTTCTCAGGTCCACTTTACTTTAGTCCCAAGTGCAGGAAGCAGGTTTACAGAGTCTACCACCACACACGGGACTGCACAATACCTGCATGTAAGCTGCACTGACAACATGAAGCGTAACTTTGCCCATTGCAGCATGCTGTGTGAGATGTGTGTGAACTGCTCACGCTCTCTCTGGGTCATCTTCTCTTCCCAGACTTCAAAAGATGTGCTCGGCTCCTCACACGGCTAGCTGGCAGTCTGCAGTGCACAGAGGGGTAGCAGGCACACACAAGGTACTTGAACATGTTCACTTTAAACTCAAACACGGGCTTAAATGTTTTATGCCTCTGAACAGATGATGTTTACATAGAAGTGCTGTTGTGCTGCAGTTGGTGGCTTAGCTGCTCCAGCACACATGCCATTGTGAGAGTAAACATGTAAGATGGTAAATAATTTAAATTTCTAAGTTTCACAAGGGAAGGTAAGTACTGAGATTATCTGCTCAAAGTGAAGAGACAATTTTAACCAATAAAATCCTTGTTTAAACAATTTTACACACTAAACATGATCACTTTATGATGATGCTGCAGAAATGACTCTCTATACAATTTTTAATACATTTATTCGATTTTTCGACTTTGCTACTTTTACTTAAGTAATTCAGGACTGTCGAACTAAAGGCTGAAGTTTACAGGGAAACTGTACATGTGTTGAGGCGGATGTCGAGGTGTGGTAGATGTGTTTCGAGACACACAAGCTGTGGCAGTAGCACACTGAGAGCAGGAGACCTGTTGCAATTTGATTTATCATTTGTGATCCTTTTGGGAAGGAAAATCATTTTTCAAGTGCTGCCAAGTTGGACACAATGCTGAATTCCCAATTCTTCATTGCAGGTTGAAGCCAAACACATTTTCCAGGAAAAAAAACATGGGGGGAAAAAAGTGCCTTGGAGAGTAAGATGGAAGCATAAACTGATATTGGGCACAGGATTGTCCTTCAGTGAGGTCTGTTGTGCTCAGGTGTGGATTATTGCCAACCATCGCTCTGGATGGGCCTTGATGATTTACTTCCACTTCGAGGGAGCGACCAGGCAACAAAACCAGACCAATACAAAGATGGTGAGACTGAGCAGTGGAGAAGGTAAAGAAAGAAGTGGCCAAGAAAACAATCATAAAGACATTTTGTCCCTGCTGGCATCCAAAAAGATGTTGCTTGGGGGAAAAAAAAAAAAAAAAACACAACCACAACAACAACAAAAAAAAAGGGATGACATATTTTCATTTTGTTACTTTCTTTAAGAAAAGATCAAAAATCCAAAACGTACTGTTTACAGTGCCGCTTGCCATCTGTGAGGAGTTTGCTCTGTACGAGGGGGTTCCCTTCTACTACTGCCCACCTAATACACAGACAAAACGCTCTCCCAGACAGCCGGCTGGAAGTCAAGGCATAGTTTCACCCACTCGTTCTCACACTGAGAAAGAACTGTGATTAAATTATTAACTGCATGAGCATTTCTCTGCATCTGTGCAGACATGTTTCAAAGGAAGTGCTGGTTCTCAGTCACAGACCTCCTGTGGATTCGGTAAAATGTGGTACAGTCAATATATTTATATTTTTGAAGTGTCACAAGGTTCCACTGTACATAATGTAGGCCATTACCATTTGTACCAGGAGAAACACACAGTATGCAGACTGTAAAAATCCACCTTTACTCCTTGAATTAAACTGGTTGGCATTTATCAAATGGGTGTGAAATACATATATAAATATATATATTTAAAGATGAAATATATTTAAATAAATTATATGATTGGTACAAATATGAATGGTCCTTGTTGTCTTTCAGTATTGTCTTTAGTAATCCTGTCTTGAAACTAATGAAGTATTCTCTCTGAAAAATCACAACTGGATCAAGTTCTGAGAGTGCAGTTTAAAACGAAGGTTGTTGCAAAGTTTGCAGAAAGTCAATTAGCATATTTCAGTCAGAAAAATATTCACACAGGGATAATGAGCTCCTTTTAAAAGGGGCAGTTCACCAAATAAAGTTCATTTCATTCTGTATGGATTGTCCAGGCAGAATGAAGGTGAAATCAGAAGTTGTTCTGGACAATTTAAGGGAAGTGATCCATGAATACATATCCCTTTGGGAGGGCATTTAGCCAGTATGTGCTAATGACAGCAGGAATAACAAAAAGTGGGGGGAACGAAAAAGGGTCTGGATGTTCTTGGCTATTGCCCTTCCTCTAAAACTTCTGCCATTGCTGTTTAAAGTCACACATGATTTTCTTAGACTACAAATCCAATGAATAAAATTCCCTTAGTCATTGTTGTGTTGTATTATACAGAAACCTCTGTCACCACACCCCCTTAGCAACCGCTGCAGAATATATTTTAAATAGCAAATATTTGGATGGGACAACAACTAGTGTGGATCGAATAAGAACAAAACAGTCACATTACTTGGAAATAAACTACAACATCTTTCAGAGGGTTACATGAAAAGATAGATTCTATTGTTCTGGTACACTCTATCATATTCATTTTGGTTGTTTAAGCTCATAGTGCCTGAGGGAAATTCATCGCTTATGTGACTTGTCTCGGTACCAAAAACGAACCACAATGTCTCCAAAACACTTGAAATCATTGTTCAAGTTATGAAACAGTGAAAAAAAACCCTCCTACTTCTGAAATCTAACTGAGTCAAGTTCATGAGTCTTAAACATCCACCACATCCACCACAGTTAAGCCCCGTTAGCCCCACAGTTAATTCTGACAGTTATACATGAAAACGACCTGAAAACAATTAATCTGGAAGGGAAATCTTCTGTCTTAATTTGGTTCATCTTTCTTTCAAATCAGTCCATCTTTCAAGTTTTACAGCCCTTTTCATAATGATCCACATTTCACTATTGTCAAACTACATCTGAAATTGGGGTGCAATCAAATCAGAAAAGCAGGTCCTTTGTATTGTCAGAGACGGGTCGCCTCAGTTTGAGTAGTAGATGGTGAATACAGAATACATTTTGTGTCTGTTTAGAAGAACAGCATGCCCATAGTGCTGTATTTGCTGGACCATTTCTATAAGAGTTATACAGGGAAAAAAACCCAAAAATGACCCTTACCACAGAGTACCTAACAAAATACCCATGAAGATTAGCATTTCTTCTTTGTCCCCAGTGTCAAACTTCGACCGGTGGACCTAAGATGTTAACTATTATCATTTTCAGTGTGTGTCTATTCAATGAGGAATAGCATACTGAAAAATATAAAAGATGAAAAGAATTTGTTTATGTATTTTAATAATCAGAATTTACAGTCTACACACCTGGCTGCACAACATCCTTGTAAATATATACAATGTTCAACTTGTATAACAACGAAAAGTGATTTCTGCATCATCGCCAACAGTTATAACGATGAGAGGTTGTGTGACACGGCCAATACATAATTACTTGATTATTTGTTTACCTAACAGACTCAGTAGGGGTTATTTCAGGTCAGATGCTCTTAGGGGTTTGCCTCCAGAAATGCTTTGCAGCAGCGAACACACTGGTCGTACACTTTCTCAAAGTCTTCTTGGCTTCCCTGTGAGACAAAACATAAAGATAAAAAAAAAGTAAGTTAACACATTTCAGTCAAACTGCAACAGCACAATCATTGCATTCATCTGGTGGGAAAGAATTGAGATAAAATTAAATTCCTACTCCACCAGTAAATTATTTCTACTATTTGAGTACAAAATTGCTAAATTGTTCTGTAGGGAAGGGATCCTATTCTGATGCCACCTGGCCTAAATGTATTGAATGCTGAAGCACTTAATTTCGAGAACATAGTTTTTAGTATGGGAGCTATATACTGCCCACAGCAGCAAGATAACTTTTGAAGCCCTGGTCAAAGACGTCAAAGTGCAGTGTTTAAGTATCCTGTTATGATCAACCAACAAAAAATTCAGTTTAGAATCAAACCCAAACATTTTTTTTGCAAAATATCTCCAATAGCAAATCAAAATTAGTGGCTGCTGAATATTCTCTTAATGGTTGAAGTGATTCAGTTACCTGTGCCATCTCATCACTATGTGAGCCACGTAACTGTCATGGTTGAAAGAGAGATATTTCACTCATATTTGATGGTGGAATGAGAGGAAAAGCCAAAGGATCACCACAATTAATACAACAGATCCCTTTGGTGACAACAAAAAATGTATAAGTTCAAGATAAATAGTTGACAACATATTCTGTTTTTGACTGAAGTGACGCCATCCCTGGAGGTGTACTACAACATGGGAAAAGCCTGGTGGTGCAGAAAGAAATGGAAAAAAATAACTGGAGGTATTTCATTGATGGCCATAAAACAAATAGTCAAATTCTATAAAGAAAGATCTGTCTCCATTTTTCTAACACATAATCAGTGACCATCTCGCTTCTCACTTTGCTGTCATGTGATGTGGTGACTGGTGAGCCAATGTTGTTTTAGTCTTCAAACCACACTGGCTGAAGGGCATTCACCCGTACTTTTGGTTGAGACGACTAAACAAAGATGCTCTTTCCATCAACACAGAAAGAAACGTGATATTCAAACCCAAAATATGAGACAAATAAATGCAACTGACTACAGCCCCCAAAATGTAGTCAGCTGCAACCTCTTCTTCCTGCCACATAACTAATAATTTTATTTATTTTTTTTTTTTCCCACACAAGAGGCACAAATTCAGTAAACACGACACCACAGCAGTCCACACCGCACATCATTCTCCAGAAAAACCACACAGGAAATAATGTTTGCAGCATAAAACTATTTAATTAAAGAAGAGATATAAATATAATAAGTTTGGGTGTCCCTTGGAAGCCATCTATTTTCTTAATGTCCTGTATATTATCATCATTAATCAAACATTCAAACCTTGCCGTGCATTTACTTGACTTTTCCCACACTCGCTATTTCTCACTCAAAACTCTCAAGAAGATAAAAAGCAGCCTAGGACCCAGTGTCCAAATAATTTGGCATGTCTTAACTACAGGGAATGCACGCAAGGAACAAAAGGGATGAGTGAGCAGGGATGAAAAGGTGAACTGATGTGAAACCAGAGAATATTTTTGCAAAGTCAAATAATTAAATGACACAACAGGTAAAAATTATTTACCTCAGTGTTTACTGGGCTGGAATGACTACTCTCTCTTGATCCATTTATTTGGAACGATAGAGCAAGAACCTCACTCCACTGCATTCGACTGCTACAGTGCAGTTTTGCTTTAGCGCTGTCCCCCTCCCCCCCCAAAAAAAAACCCTATCTGGAGACGATCCCATCTCGTCCTTTGGAGAGTGAATTTTCTCCAGGAAAACCAAATGCACCTGAAGACTGACATGTTTTCGCCAAAACTGTAATCTTTCAAACTCCAAGTGATCCCAGTGTGTAACATTTGCTTTTAGCATTCTTGCTGTTGTCTGTAAACTCTTTCTGATGGTTAACAGTTTATATTCACTATGCACCATAAAATGGCTTTACGTTCTAAAATCTATGCTGACAATCAGCTTCTAACGATGAGTAGGTTTTCCAGACGTTTTTTCCCCCCCTTCTTCTTTTCTTTAAAGAGATTTTCAGTGTTGTGGTTTTCTGGGCTCTTCACACTGACTTGGAGTGGTAGGGAGAGGAAAGGTGGTGAAATTCAATTTTTCGACAATTTATAAGATGAATAATACAAAGGATACTTTCCACCTAAGGTTGAGCAGTGATTTACTATTCATTTATTCTTTTAATGTTGCAATACTTTTAACAAGTAGGATAGGGTTTAATTGTTCAGCATTGACATTGTGATGTCCATCTGCAGTAATTACTGGGATATTTCCCAATACATAACATTAAACTCATTGTCCTGTATCACAAACAGCTTGAATTACAAGTTTTCAAACTTGCTGCTGCCCCAACAATATTTGTCATATCCTCACAGTGGGGTAGGTTGGAAAGTAATAATGCTCCCACCCTTTGGAAACATGCTTTACTTTGCATTAAAAATAGAATTTCATAAATACTTACATAATATGGATCGTTGATGATCAGCTGCTTCTGAGGGTCATATGAACCAAGAAGCTCAATCTTTGCTTTGTAGTTGTTGACAGATTTTGCTTTCCTATTCAAGTCACTGAAAAAAGAAAGCATACAACTCAATATATAAAGCAAAAAAGGAGGAATAAAATATAATGGTAAAGTTTTTATTGGCCATATAGATGAAAAAAGCAATCTTAATCTATTCCTAAGTGTTTAAAAGACTAAATGTGTGTAATAACTTTCTTCTCAAAGCACAACACGTAAAACACAATAGTCATTACAGCTTAGACACTCACGTATGCATAACACATACAGGAGTTAAACAATTGTCGTAAAGGGTTTTCTTAAAAACGACAAAACATGGCCAGATTAGTCTCGGGACAAGGTCTCACTTTATACTCAGTCTGGACAGCTTAACATTGGTAAAAAGAAAAAAAAAATATGTGGGAGAGGGAGTGGAAAAAAGTGCTCAAAAGAGCAAAGACGAGGCATCCAAAGAACTCAGTAAGCTGCTTACAGATCAGGTCTGCCATAAGCATGTGATCTCAAAATGATCCCTAAACGTTCAAAGTAGCAAAAAATATCCCTCCCCTTGACCTCTGGAAAGAGCTTAAAGAAGGATATTGCTCATTAAAAAGAGGCATTCACCTACATACACCCCTATTTCAAGACAAATGTCCTTTTCCTTTTTTTACTTTTTAACCAAGGCGATTGGGACACTTGTCTCCAGTAACTCTGCATCCAATTATGATTCACATTCACACTGAAACCCAACACTGCTGCTGTCGACTGAAATATTGTACCTCAGATTGCTCTGATCCATGCAGAGAATATACTGGAAGCTCATGAAATCTTCCTTGGTCACCTGGAAGAGCAGCAGAAATGCAGGACAAAACAAATATTACTTTTGGCTCAGTGCAGAAACAGTATGGCATGCAGGGTCGCTCTCTGTTGGTAAGACATCCAGTAAAAGTCAGTGTGCTCTTTGAAGTGAAGATTTAAAGCTGTTGTCCTTTAGATGTTCATGAAATCAGATCCCCTCGGATTCTGTCTTATGTCTCAATTTTACGGTTTGCTTCATTGGTAGTTCACTGTTAACATTTCTTTTGCTGTGTTAGAGGAATATTTAGGGTTTCATCTGGACACTTTGAAATGGTTGCAAGTTTTATTTGTCTCGTGTATAATGACATGCATGAACACACATGCAAGGAAGCAGACCTGACGTGACAGACATTACTGCCCTTCTTTTCACACTCCTCCTTTGCTCTACAGGTGGTAAGGCTGATGTGTTCTGCATATGTTAGATGTTAAGGTTACACAAAGTCAGATTTACTAAGTAACATTTTCTGTTGAGATAGTTAATAATGGCTGTTTACAAACAAACAAAAATAACAATGTGGTTGCTTTTATTGTGACACAGTCAAAGGAAGTGAAATGTGTTTGCCATTTCTTCTTTAATGTATCGTTTTTAATTATGAAAGGAAATAATAAAACATGAAGGAGCAGCGTGCTGTTTAAAAAAAGCAGTTATGCCCCAGTGAGACGGGCAACTTAACTGGGCACTGCTGTTGCGTGGAAAACTACTTGAGCCTTGCACAGCATGAAATCAGATTAGGTTGCAATTACAGCCATCTTAGCTCTTAGATAAATAACTTTGTTTGGCTGTGGCATTAAAGATACTCCAGTGGCTCATTTTTTTTTCATTTCAAGTTAAAATATGTTTTGGGATTAAAACAACTATTGCTACCATGACTCCTATGGGTGTAGTCAATTCAACTGAGACTAAAATCTTGAGGTTAATAACATTAATATTATTCTGGACGCATGGGGATATCTGGTCATGAAAGAGATCTAAGCTGCACATCTGCAGGCAAGTGGGGGAATGTTGTGTAAAGTGTTCACTGTTCTTGTGATAATTTGATGGAGCAAGCACCAATATTGGAAAAAGGAGAAAAAAAAAAACACATCCAGACTTTTCAGGGTTTTGAGAAGCCATGAATTAGAATGCTGGGAAGGCAGCAAACAGACAAAGAGAGAAAAAACAGACACAAAACTCAAAAAATGTACCAGATGTTGGGTAATGGATTTATTAAACCACAGAGACATCTATGGTCAGTGCTGTAATGGCAAAGTAGCAAATAAACAGACTGTGTGAGCCTGCGGCCATTCACACTCTCACACACACAGTGCTAATCTCAGGCGATGGTAATCACAGGGTCTGCTGATCTCTCATGTCCTGCCACTCTTACGCTTTCACACCGACAGTGGACTAGGGGGGATTTATGGTGAATGAGAAATGAGCAGAGAGACATACATAAGATAACTCAAGTTCAGCAGGTTCAAGACACCATCACCCCGAAAGACCTGTTCTATTAATCTCATCTAAAATGGAGGAGTATGAAACTCAAAATTCAACTTGCTTAAATCTAACGTGTAGTTATTTGGGCATACCATTGCATTTAAACAATGTCCCACTCTGCTGGGAAAATGGCAGTGACAAAAGTTCCAAAATAAAAAAAAATTGGAATTAGGGGGCTGAGCATAAAAATTTAAGGTGGGAGAGATAAAAAGGAGGAATGAGGTGGAAAGGTGGAACGAGCAAAAGCTTGTCAAAGCTTGCTGGGTTTAAACCCAAGAGGTTGAGCTTTGAGGAGATTAAAGGAAACTCTGGCTCATTGGTTTTGCAGAAAGACAAACCAAAGCGACAGTAGATCTCAAGCATTGAGCAGCGCTTTAAGGGCACAAGGGAGTAGGAGCTGTACTGAGGATAAACTAACAACTCGAATGCTGAAGGCCCTAAATGGACAAGCATCTTTGTGTAATTTCAGCCTTGTTTCAGGATTTAAAGCACCTTCTGTAAAGTTCCTTCTTCTAGATTTCATAATCATCACAGTTCCCACAATTTTACACAGCAGTATAAACACAATATCGGCCACACTGTTTCTCACTTTCATGGGCAATCAAACATACACAAGACACAGAAATTAAAGCAAACTTAAAACGCAACTTAAACTCGTGTATAGATCTAGAAATTGGGCTTAAGCCTTGAAGTTAGTGTGAAAATAAATATATCAGTTTCCAGCAATAGTCAGATTGTTTTAGTATGTGTTCAAACTGCTTATTGGAAATGCTGATGCTGGTGTGGGGAAAAGAGGAGAATCTGCATCCAACTGCTTCTGTAACTTTGCAAAATGACTTCCATATGTGCACAGGTAGGAGAGGAGGCAGAAAATCCATTTTATTCTTTTTTTTTTCTCAGTTTTTCTAGACAGAATTATTTCTGTCACTTTTAATGAGGAAAACCAACTAAAACACTGTGACTGTCTTCCAGGAGCGTGTGGTTGTTCAGATCGCATATCATGACTTGATTTCATAGTGATTGGACAAATGTCTTACAAACTCCTTCTGGCAGAGCATAAGACCATGCTGATCCAAAAGCTGTTCAACTGAAAAGAGAGCTACTGTCTGGTGTCTACAGCATAGCACCAGCATCGTTTCATACAACAATCAAGTCAGCTCCTTTTTTCCCCTGCCAACTCCCTCCAGCTTTTCATTTTATTTTATACTTCTGAATATCCACAGTAGGAACACGACTACTTGGAAGAAATTTGCTAATTCTTATGACAATTGACAAAATGACAGTTTAATGGTCATGTATTTTTTTGTTTCTGCATAGAAAAAAGATTTCAAAAAGAAAGCAACTGAGAAGTTAAACATTTTAACTGCTGAAATTTTTCTGACTATTTTTCTGACTTGTGTGCTAAAATTAAACTTAAGGAAAACTTTAAAATGAAGTTGAAGTTCATATCATAAGAAAGTTAAGTGTTTGGCATTGATTGTATGACTTTTTAAACCCCACTGTTGGATCCTTCAAAAGGCGAACCCAGCTGCAGTGCCCTGCAGAGTTCATCTGACTGTGACAAGAGGTCATTGTACTGAGGTTTGACCTGCTGAACACACTGTATTCTTAATATTTAGTAGAAAATTTTGTCAATATCTTCCACCAGATACAAAGCATCCAAGACAACACCCATGCAAATGAGAAACAGATGACTGAATCCGTTGCATCTGTGTGATTACTAAAGCCATACAAGAAAAATTCAAGGCAACCAAATAACAAGCACAAAGCACCACACACAAATCTGGTTCATCTAAAGAGTATATCTCTTAGCCAAGCCAAAACAGATAGCAGATCTATGTAGACTAATCAATTTTACCAATCATGAATACATTTTCAAAGCAACCTACTAATCACTAACTAATCCGAACTGTTGGTTTGCATTTTGCCTTTGAGAGCAAATGAAACATGCCAACAGACAAATTCAAAAAACATCTTTATCAATTGGATAACACACGTGGTGCAAATACTCTCAAAATGACCAAATACACAAACACAGCAAACACTCGCAACCCAAAGTAGGTGTTTCCAAAGGGCATAAAAAAATTGTTGCCAGGAAGTCGTTGTGGCACACTGCTTTGTAGAACATTTTCGACGAAGGTGCAGTCACAACCGCAATGAACCGCATGTCAAGTTGAGAGAGTGAATAATGCGAATAACCTGCCAGGATGCACTTGATAAAGGCGCATTATAGTACATGTATTGAATGTTTTTCCTTCAAAACTCACAAATTATTGTGCAACAAATGCATCCCAGCCACTTTAATCACTTTTTAGTGTTTCTTGGAAACACTTGAATTGTGCCATGAATATTTGCAGCATATGTGCTGCCGAACTGATGAGGATGTTTTATGAATTTGTTAGTGTTTTGTTTCTCTGCATGTGTTTCATGTAGCTGAAGGGTGCTGAATTCTCAGGCCCATTGAACCTTTGAGCTGTTATTGAGATATCATTAGATCATCATAATTTATCATACTTTTATCATACTTTAAATACTACTGTAAAAAGCTACTTAACTTTTTTTGTGACAAAAACAAAAACAAAAACAAAAAAACAGTTAAACTCAGTAAAATAACACTTGAACTGGGTCTGTCTTCAACTAAATATGTAGTGTCTTCATGTTTTGCTGTGTGTCAGGGCAACTGCCTCTGATTGTCTGGTCAGCATAATCTTACCATCTTCAGTCATACATACAAATATCAATCAGGTTAGAGGAGCCATAGGACAGCTGGTTGTACCTGTCGGGCCCTGTGGCTTGTTTCAATGCCATGTTTCCTGAGACATGTCAGACCACGGGCGTCCGGTGAGCTGCCTATATTCCAGTCAGATGTGGCACCACTGTCTATGACCCACTGCAACAACAGAGAGCAAGAAACTGCTACAAAGATAGGGGAGGGGATGGATGCTCATACCTGCCTGGCCACATGCCTCATTGGCACGCTATGTCTCTCCATGCATGCTTGGCCTCGGTGGTCTGGAGGGTTTCCTATTTCATAGGTGGAGGTGGCAGCACTGTCTATCCTCCACTAGGGAGAGCAGGGGACGGGGAACAATAACAGCAATAATGACTCATACACTCACATGAAGAAAAGTTCTCTGTAATTAAATGTCTGCAGTACAATTCCTTGCTATTGGACAAAACTTAACAGCTGAGCTGTTAATATTTACAGTTCCTGTCCAAAGTTTTGACTACATTTTTTTTTGTCATGTTGGATTGGGACTGCCATCAAACTGTTATGTGTAATTAGGTCTGACAATGATTACCTATTTTACTCTATTTCAGAAATGTTATTTATGGCCTGTATTTGGCATCTCAGTTCCAGCACCATTACAATTATATACATTATATCCATGTATATACAATTATATTTATGAATATTGACAATTTGTCAATAACCAGGTGTTGAACAAAATCTACAAAAAAGGGCCTCCAGAACCATCAAAAAATATTTTCTGATTATCATCCAACACAATTGTTGGGCTAGATTCTAAATCTCACATAAATAACAATATATTATCCACATATATTACCAATTTCTTTCCTGTTAATATCAAATAGTTAACATTACTCATAGAAGCATGCATTGAGCAACAGTGCATTATAAATGTATTTGTAGTAAGAAACAACAGAGAGAGAAATGGTTTAGTTGTCACACTGTTTCTGTTGTATGATCTCAATAATGTGTATTATTTCTATTGCTAGTTCTGTCAACACTAAATGGCCTAAATGACAAAAGAAAATCAGTCTTGTACAACATTACCTTGTCAAGAACACCAGCATCCGTTGCCATCTTCCTGAAGACTGCTTCAGCGATGGGGGATCTGCAAATATTCCCTGTTAAAAAATAAAGAAATAAATACATGTAATTTAATTATTCAAATGTATCAAATCAGGTAATTGCACTTACAAGCTCAACTAAATTACATAGAACAGGGAATAAAATGGCATGATTCAATTAAGACGGTTACTTTATCCAGCATTTTCCTCACTCTGCTGTTCTTGTTTCCACGTAAACAGGAAATAGTTTCTAACATACTACAGCAAATGTCACACAAAGTCAGGTTGCATCAACAGGAAGAAAATGTAGGAAAAAAAAACTACAACAACAACAACAACCCACTAACACAAAATAATTTTCATGTAGAAACTGTATCTAAGACTGACCACAGTAACTCTCCAGCAGTCTTCCCAATTTTAGGCCATGAATGGAGTAATCAGCACACTGTCATGAAGTGATTATTTTTAGCCTGCAAGCAGCTGTAATTTATCTCAAACCTTCATGCGATCTTCTGAAAGAGCCCATAATAAAAACTAGAGACTCTTTTTTAAAAAATTATTATTATTATTATTATTCTTGGGGGATGTTTGCTTTTATTTCGATGACAGTGAGTGAGACACGTGCTGCTCACGGGTTTGTGTACACAGCTTAATAAACGGAACTACAACCTGTTCACTTGAGTAGCAGACATCTTGCATCGTCACAGTGCTGACAACATCTGGACGAATGATAACTAAGCAGCTTTCACAGGATGTACTTCGACCTGTCGTAAACTGACCTGGCCTGGCTGGCATTATTCCGCATTTCTTATAAACTACAGATATATATATATATATTTATTTTTTGCCTCCTGGAGCTGTCTAAATGGGAAATTTCGCTCATAACGCGTCGAATCGTTAGTCTGGTTTTGGCTTGCTCAAACACTTCAGTTAGAGAAACTAAAAAGGCGTAGCACACCAATACAACAGCAAAAATGCGTTTAATGGATTATAACTGTCTACCTGAACCCGAGCTTGTTAAAGGATTTTTAAAAACTTGTCTTACCGAGGCAAACGAACAAGACCGAATTCTTGCCGGTGGCCGCCATTTTGTTCTGAAGGGACCTGAATGACGTCATAGATAAAGACCCCGTCACCGCCTGTACAAAAAGACTTTTTGAAACTCATTGCAGAAATTGTAATGACAATACAATTTAAGTATTAAGGTTAATATTTAAGTTTTAAGACATCTCTGTGTGGATTGGAAAATTGTTTATTATTATTGTTAAAATGACTGTGTGCTCACTTACAAGGTAAACTCTATAGTGGCGATGAATGTTGTTTATTACCGTTAATTAACAATTACCATAATTGATTTTGAGGTCCCATCTATTCAAGAGCGTTTTTGGTAAATGTTGCTTCGCTTGATTTATTTCAATTTCGCTGTGCAGAATTTTTTATTTTAAGAGCTTGACATACAAAGGCTGTTTTCTAATGAATCTAGTGGCAGTGGAAAACTTTTCTGTGCTCATCTAATCAAATCTAATCTGTATATGGAAAATTTAAACCATCGTATCAACAGGCTACACTGACTACTCTCGGACTAGAGTACAGTTGCTCTCATCTCAACTCTCTTTGGATAAATATGACCTGGATGAATGACAACCTTCACAGACACATTTATTCCTGTTGCATTGTTCAAGACAGCCCATTGATATTTTATAAATACTTTTAAAAAGATTTTTGGCATAAAGGGAAAAAACACATTTGCAATAATTTGAAACATATGAAAATCTGTTTTACTAGTATGTAACACACTCTTTTATTTTATTGCCAGATTAGTCACATTAGTCACAAGTTTTAAAGTGCTGATACTAAATGTTAGTTAGAGGGAGAAAAAAAACTTTATAATCCCTTGAAACAATTCCTGATTTATCATTGATTTAAAGATAAAACCTGTCTACATTTATTCCATTCACACATATAAATCAACTCTCATGTTTAATGACATCCAGACATTCATGACGTCAGTGTACAACATCACAAATTGCACGATGGGATTATAGTTACTTCAGACCTTTGAATAAGACACAATGTTCCCCTGTTTCTGAATAATGCTCAGTCCTTGCATGACACATACAGGTCATGAGAAAATCCTGGACAAAGATAGACATTTTCAACAGCTGATTACTGGGAGTTATACAACCTTCTTTTTTAACCCATCACTATTATTAAGTTAAAAAGGGTCCTAAACCCTGTTTTATATTCTAGCCTAATTCAACAGTTTAATCACTACATCCTAACCCTTTCAACAGATGTTCACACAGAAGTGGGATTTTTACATCTGCTTAAAATTTTTCATTTTGGTGCTGGTTTGCGTGATTGTCTAAATTCTGTTTGCATGTTTATATTCAGCAAAATCATTTAAGCTGTTAAATGTATTTTTAATGTGACCACCTTCGGGGTAAATCCCATCAGGGGCTTTCATAATTATGAAAAGAAATCCTGGTGACTGAATAAATACAACAGAATATACTGAACTTTAGCACCAAAACCTGAATCTACGGCTTGTAGCACTGACAATAGAAAGTGATGAGAGTTTTGGGCCAAAGAAATGAACTTGATAAAAACATCCAGTGTATTCCCAGTTGTTATGCTGTGAGAGCAGTTCAAACAAAATAAGAAATTGTAGTGTTATGACAGTTTAAGCAGCTGTGGCTGTTGCTTTCCTTTGCCCTCCCTGGTGTACTTACCCTGGCTTCTCTTTGTCATGAGATCCAATGTAGAGGAGAAGAGAGGAAGTCTGAAGCACCTAGTGTATGAAAAGATTCACAAAATGCACACATACGTACTATACACTTTTGAAAAAGATGCATAGAGGATTGTACGATGGGAGGAATTCATTGTTTTTTATAGCAAAAGTATTCAATTTATTACAAGTTACCTTGCTGCTTGTGGCTATCTTTCAACTTCTGATGTACATAGTTTCTTACCTGTGATTGAATTTTGAGGAATGTCTGAGGATGACTGTTTGTCTTGTCATGTGTGTTGAGTTGCGCATTCAATAACAAGATACAGATGCAGAAGATGCAACTATATTCAGTAGAGGTTCCTCCCTAAAATCCCATCTTCCCTGACAAGCCTGTCCATGCATGGGGAAGCAAATTAGATGATTATATTTTTTCACCATTCAAATCAATGAGTCAAAAAGATCTAGATTGGAAAAACCTCAGGTTTGTTGACAAACTGCTGAGCCCAGCAGAAAGGCCTGGTATGATTGTGTCTCATAGGCTTGTGAGGCATTGAGTACCTTTTAATTTTAATTTTGGTACAGGAGGAACGAAAATATTACACCCCGTAGAAGGTCAAAAACTGTAAAGAATTAAGTTTGTAGGTTTATTTGAACATACTCATTATAAATAAATAAAAAACACAAGTACAGGATTTATGAAATCCTGACTTATGTTTTATGGAGTGGATCCAAGAGAATAATTATTGACTTCGGTTAATGTTAAAATGATGGTAGAAGATTTGAGAACTCAGTGCTATGTATAGTAATTCAATACTGCATTATTTGTTCTCTTTCTCACAAATGGCTCTCATTATTTTCAAATGTCACTGCTTTTTAACCATTATGTGTTGTGATTTTCTTTTTATCACTTCAGAATGAATGCCAAATAAAATGTCTTGGTTTATTTGCAACTACAGTAGATTCACTGCAGAATTTCTATATCAATTAATGTGGCGTTATTTTTTTAACATTTGGTAGATAAGGGTAATGAAGTCATGATTAAACCAGACTGTCAATGTTAGAAGTTTTATCTTGATTTTGTTATTGTTATGATTGTTACTATCTTTGTTTTCTGTGCCTCTGTGGATTTATAAAAATAAACAGTAATGCCCCAGTGTTAGTTGCCTTTTTTGAGAGACAAACACTGAAGTTGCATTGAAACAAAACAATAAACTGTAAGATAAGACAGGATTTGTAGACTTGCAGCATAAGGTGGTAATTCTTTGTGGGTTGAGCAGCATTCACATTAAATACAGATCAGATCAATTGCAACCATAAATTTATCGAAACAAACACCATCTGATGTCCATTTGTTTGTGAATGGAACTGATTCCCTTCATGCTGCTTTCTGTCCTCTGGCCAAAAACACAAGAATTTAAGTTAAAAAAGAAAAAAGAAAACCAAACTATTAGACTTACCAGGAAAAAAAAGGATTCAGTGCTTCATAGAAATACAGTAAGATGGACCTTGGACACATAAACACTAACATCAATTTAGTGGGAAGTGGTGGTGACCTTATATTCCAGGTAATTTGTATGTATTATGTATTAGTTGCATATATAATTACCAATTATCAGTTACTTTACATAACACTCAAACAATAACTTGTAAGTAAATGATGCCTGCAGCAATTATATCAGGTAATTTGCAAACCATTTTTAATTGAGTAAAGGGATAAATGGTAATTATTGTGAGTGACGTAATAAAAACACAATTAGCATATGATGCAGTCTCGCATTAAAGTGTAGAATATGTTTTTCCAACTAGCAGCATGAGTTAAGAATGAAATAGAATTCAGAGGGCTCATGGGGAAAGTGACTAATGTTGTCAATGCTCATGTTTCATCTGCTCTCTATCATCTCAGAATCTGCTCTCTTTTCTTTTCTCAAGTAATACGAAACAGAGATAACATATTTTATGGGGAATTTGGCTTGCAGCTGAAACAAACTGGAAAGCCAACTGTGACATATTTCAATTTTCAATTTGACAAATGTAGTATCAGACACTTGTCTACTTACAGCTAAAGTTGCAATATCATTCATGAAAAGGGTTAGGGTTAGTTGGTTTGAAAACAAAATGTAAGTTTACATTTAATACAAACTTTTTTTTTCTTTAGCTAATTTTCACCTTTGTCCTTTTGGGGAAATATCACTCATACACTAAATGTGACTAGGCTTGTCTATTATTATTCATGAGAATATTGTTGAATAAACCGACAAAGCACAGCTGTTGACTGTAAAACCAGGACAATAAGCCCAAAGACACCATAAAGGTCCACAGAGATCAGTCAACCAGCTGAGCCTGGTGATAATTCTTCTTTTCATATAGAAGTTGCCTGCGACCTGTCCATGGTGTACTCAAACCAGCTCACGCTGGGCGAGGCCGCCCCTGGAGAGTTAGACTTTAGGGAAACCAAACTAAAGAAAACCAGAAATGCAAACCACACAAAACCCAGATGTGGTATGATAATAAACTGCAATTGCAGAAAAAGTGCAGTTTGAATGGATTGGAGCTGCATCAATGAAAAGGCCGTCTGGTCATCAATCTTTGTCAGTCAGCTTTTAGAAGAAGTAACTAAACAGATAGAACAGAGGCATCTTATTTTTTATGTTGGATGACTGCAGTAACGCATGTAGTAGTGATTTTTGCTCCTCAAAGTAGGCCCTTGAATGTGTTTCACTATGGGAGGTTGATTAAGGCATAGGCATACTTTGTATTCCAGTGCTGCCCTCTGCCTTTTGAACACGTAAACCTGGTGATCTGGTAACATTAAGCTTCAGTTTGTCCACAGATGTTTCAGGTCCTAGTTTAGCAGATGTTTTAAATTGTACAAGGAAGCAAAGAACAGGGAGTCAGTTGTAACCGCCTTATTTTTGTGATGGGATTTGCCTTTTCTTTCTTTTATTTCCATCCATTGCAATCAATTTGGTTCTTGCAGCTATTGCAAGCCAAGATGGTTTCAACATAGGTGCTGAAGCATGTCAGTGCTGGAGGTTTTTAAAGTTTGTGGGAGTGGGAGATACAACCACAAAAGATTTCTTTAAAGCCATTAGGAGAAAAGGAAAAAGGCCTGGGAATGGGAATGTTGACAGATCAATCATTCATCGTCCCTCCTGCAACACTGACCTTAGGAGAAACTAAGGGCTGTGGAAAACCCCATAGTTGAACCTGTGGTCAGAAAATTGCCAAATATAATCGTTCTCTCAGTCAGCAACACTTTTGGAGAGTATAAGAAAAAAGGCAGAAAGCCTTCTTTCTTGATCCAACTCTCCTGTTCTGTTATGCACATGTGCTTGATTTGTTAGATCAAGATCTTAGACTGCAGACACATGAAAAGTGTATGTTTACAACAGAAGCCATGTCACACTATACAACAGAAAACAAATTCAGATTATTGCCTTTTATCCCTCATTATTTTAACAAGTAGGTGGAGATGTTGTAAACCTTCAACACTTATGTCTACTACTTCTACCAATAAATTTTGTTACTGCTTTGTCAAATTAGGATGTTTTATGAGTGATTTAAGCATTAAGAATTCAATAAAATCTCAGAATAAAGACAGTGTATACTCAAAATTCAAAAACCTTTAAGAACCAATAGAATCCAGTAAAAGCAGAAAAAGAACGAACAGGCAATAAAAACCCATCAAATCTCATCACAATTTCAGCTTGTGGAATTGTGCAATACTGTTTTTGTGGCTTTTGAGACAGTAAGCACATGAATGAATCAATAATGACTAGGTTGGGGTAAACAGTTATTGCGCAACGTAGACACTCAATGATTGTTGCGCCCATTTGATTTGACTCAGTTCCTTGAGTAAATGAGTCTGTAATCATTGACAGATTCTCAGATCAATAAAGACAGAAAATAATTTGGTGCAAATATAAAAGGTTTTCATGCAAGCTGAGGAAAAGAGATAAAATTTTCCACCAAGACAAGACTGAAAAGATATGCAGCAGTGTCAACTTTCACCATTCCTGCTTGAGATGGTATCAGGTGTACTTTGAACAGGCCTGTGTTTGGCTAGTCCTGGCCTTGCAAAAGATGGGTGGAGTAATGTGATGTCTGTTTGAACAGACAAGGTGAAATCTGTTGTGATACGTGCTCAGGCAAAGAACGGACTTGTATGGAATCTTCTACCTCTTTGACTTGAGAGGCTACACACCGAAGGACTACTCACTTTTTGATCTTAACCGATTTGAATCTCGATCAGGAAATAATGGAACCCAGTGACCCCACCAAAATCCTGGAGAAGGGTCCTGAATACCTTCGAAAGCAAATGGAACTGGAAAGTGAGACAAAAGGACGCATGAGTGCTGTGCAGAGACTTGCTGCAAGCAAGCCAAAATATGTCAAAAGCCAGCAGGTGGTCAGCACGACCCAGGAACCGATTATCAGTCTCGGATCAGCTTCTGTGAGTAGTACCGGGTCTTCAAACTGGAGCTCAAACCATGGTGGGAATTCTCCTGTGGGGAGTAACTCGACAGAGGCCACGGTCGGTTCACCAGTATGCTCACCACGACAGGTACGCCAGTCCAGCTTCAAAAAACGACCAGACTCTCTCTTACTTTACAGACAGAAATGTGAGCTACTGAGAGGTGCAGCAAATGACCGGAAACACCATATAACTCGGAAGGTCCTGCTTAACTCTGTAAAGAAAAATGCCCTGTTACTTGAGACAGCTGGCGAGGAATTTGAGCCTGACGGCATGAAGAAAAAAATCACCAGACCTGAGGGAACAGCAAAGGTATGTAGTCCACATGCTGCTCATTCAGAGAAGAGGAGGAATGGTATTGCTGAACACAGGACTGAAAGTGGGGATTCTGGGAAAATGGTGACAACTGATCTCCTCAACGTTCCTGTTCCTGAATTTCAAAGGAGGTTTGGCAAAAGAGTTAGTCGTTCTCACTCTGACATCAGCTCCAGGTACTCCAAAAACTTTGCAGACTTTGACGCTTTTTTCAAGTATTGTGGGCTCGATGGTGAGGTCATCGAGTCTTTGGGGAAGGAGAACTTCTCGGCCCGCTCAGATGAAATTGCTATAAACATCCGCAGTATCAGCGTCTCCACGTCAGATGACGGCTTCTCCAGGAACAGTGATAACAGCGATGGCTTAATGGAGGATAAGTTACATGAAAAGATACGTCAGAAGACTTCAGTTATTGAGCGCAATGCAAGGATTATCAAATGGCTGTACAGCTGCAAAAACGCCAAAGACTCT
The DNA here is from genome assembly GCF_900963305.1 of Echeneis naucrates. NCBI lineage: Eukaryota > Metazoa > Chordata > Actinopteri > Carangiformes > Echeneidae > Echeneis > Echeneis naucrates. The sequence goes on from NC_042534.1 coordinate 8,132,372, forward strand.
GGGAAAAAGTTACGAGACCTCGACTGAGAGCATCTCTTTTTTTCTTATGAAAGACTATGCGGACACATTTTATTCATTTATCACATTTCAGCACACACCATATCTGACAAAGATGATATTCTAAATGCCCAAGAATTCACTCAGATCTCGCACAAAACCACCTTCCAAAAATACTTCCTGGCTTTTACTTGTGGAAAACAATGGTATTTGCCAAAACAGCTGGACTATCAGCTGAAGTGTCTGTGTGCGTGTGTGTGTGTGCGCCTGGGGGACACATGTATTTGTGGGTGCAGAGATAAAGTGCAACAAAACAGCCTGAGGAAAACACAGAGCATACAAGAAAGTTACTTTCCCAAGAAATCCAATGCAAAAAACCAAACCTGCTCATTTTACTGAATTTTACCAGACAACAAGACTGCCTGAACACGTGCAGTCAAACATAATAAAACACAAACCCACATCAATTAATAATACTGTCAAATTTTGGAATTTGAGTTCTTTATCATTTTACCTAAGCCATTTGATAACACTGCAAAATCCTTTATTCATCAGCTACACATATAAGCTGCTAATAAGAGCAAAATTGGAGTTTACAGGTTAGTAAATTTAAATTCGCTGACATTTCTCTTTTTCTATTTGCTAATTATTCTGATAGCAATAATGTTAATCCATTAAATGTGTATAAGTGGATTTTTATTCAGTCTCTCCACCAGGAATTAACATGCCCTTCAATCACTGAATGAGATTTTTAACATTCTTATAACTGAACAACTTTCATATCGATGAATTATAGCTGGTCTATAAAGAATTGCTAATTTTTTTACTATCCATTTAAAAACAGAAGGGATTGGTAGTGACCTTAAATCACAATTTATGTAACCTGGCGTTAAGTTTACAATACAATGAGTGTATTCTTGTATTTCTCAGGTGTTTCTCTGCAGGTTTATAGTGTACCCATACATTTACCCTCACTCAGACACACACACACACACCCAAAAACCACAATTTCAGGTGAAAAATGCTATAAGATGGTGAGGTGGTTCTCATTTATTGTTTAAACCGAAAACTGTACTGTACAGGAAGCCTAACAGCTAAAATGATGTTGTTCCTTCCCCAGAAGTCACGCCCAGATTCCTGTGTGAAAGGAATTCATCTAATAACTTACTGGGCTTATATCCAGTGACCAATTTTAACTGTATTACTACTTCCCACCATCTTCTCTCCATATGTCTTTTACTGTCTTCCACTCAATTTGCTTTTGCTGACCAAAGCTCAGATGTTATCAGTTGGGGAAAAAAGCAAGATACTGTTGCTATTTCATTTTTCAAAGAGAATAACCTTACACTGTTTCCGTAACTATATTCATGTATGTATGAGATTGTGTGTACTCAGCTGAACTTCTGTTGTTCACACACATTTAACTATACTCCATGAAGTGGCAAGTCATGTCTTGTCCTCTCCACTTCTCTGTTGCCAGAATGTAATGCGCTTTTGGGTGACAGTTACATAAAAATTACACTCAACGTTTGCATTGTGTAGATAGTGTAGAAGAGTAGATAATGTGATGAGGGACTGAAAATATATTTCATTGCATTTTTGTGTGCTTCTAACATTGTTCATTGTTTTTGTTTTTGTTTTTTTTTTTGTGAGAAGTATTACTCCCAGACCACTTAACATTTGCTTAAAATGACGGTAATAGCTATGATGCCAAACAAAAGTCAATCCATCACTTAAAAGAGAATTTATAGAGATGCCTGTATGACACAGTTTTATACTTAAGTACCATAAAGTATGTAAAACGTCTGCTACATAAATACTGTTTCTAATTGGCTTTCTTTTTTTACTAACAGCTGTTGAACATTAAAATGAATATATACATATAGCATACAAGTAGATTCAATAAAAGTACTTAAAGCATTAATAGACAGTTCAGTTGTATGTAGAACTTTTTTGAATGTACTCTATGGAGCCTATAGAGGGCAGTATCAAACAATAGGACAACCTGATAACTGCTTTGAACTCACAATGTTGCCTTGTCAGTCAGTCATACTAAGCCTTTTCCTGCAAAGAAATAATGATTTCCTGATGAAAAATGATGACACCTAAATCAGTCTAAATATATGCTTCATATGAAGTTCTGCTTTTAGTTTATCTGTGAAGGGCAAAACAACACTTTTAGAATTATGGCCTACAATCAACAACAGTGACATCAGGCCTTGTTCCCCATGTCACAAGTGAACATGCATGAATAAAATGGATTCAAAAAATTGGGCGAAATCTTCACAATAAACTTTACAGTTGTATTGTGTGCACAGTAGAGCACAACACAAAGACAATCACCAAAATTATGATGGAAATTTGGAGACTTGTCAATTGCAGGACTTGGTTGCATTTTACTGTTGAAATTGTTCAAGTTGTGGTTGTTACTGTTGGGTAGTTCAGGCCCGCCTTAGCAATCAATAGAAAATAGCAACCGTGAGATGATTGATGTGAGTAGATGGAAAGAAAATAAACATATTCCTTTTTTCTTTTAATAAGAAATCTTTAATTATTCTCACTCACTCTTGTGTGGGTAGATTTGCTTCTTAGAGAGATGCTCTTCGAGGCCGTCCAAACAAAACACTTTTTTGTAAGGAGTCACAACATTGATTGGGAGCCACTGAATTCAAATTTGTGATGTGATGTGCTGAAGCTTATTTGAATTGAATAAATGTAATTTATCTGAAAGATAAGATAAGATAAGATGTGCTTTAGAAAGATACCAGTGCACTCAGGAGCTACAGGTTCTCAAAAGTAAACAGTTACTTAGATATTAACTCAAAGGTCTTAATGATATAATGATTTGAGTACATGTTCCCATACTGTCCAGTGGTCCAGCTCCCATCCCCCAACCCTAAATCAAAACACAAGTACATGTGCGTAGTGCTTGGTCACGTGTAAGACAAAGCCCCAACAAAACAGAAGGTAGAAAAAAGAAAGTGATGGACGGCAGCCGTAAGCCAATGAGCGACCGGACACCGGGTAGCAACAGGATAAATACAGACCGTCCATCCAATCAGAGCGCAGCGGGGGCGGGCCTAACAGCCAGGCTCCGCACCGTGTTTACTTCCGTCAATATTTCCAGCAGGGGGAAAAGAAGAGGCAGAAGTAGAGACAGACCATCCAACAAAGGAGACGGCAGCCTGTCAAGGTTTGTGCACACATGTTCCACTGAAATATTTCATTTCCACACCTGTCCCTGCCAGGTTGAAAATCCTCATTGTCTTTCTGTCACGGTTTTACGCGCCGAGGCGACTGACAACTTTGTCTTGTCTTGATTTCTTGTATTTATTTAATTGCCTGTAAATATGGAGAAGGACTTGCATTGCTCACGGTGGGGAAATGTGGAGGGTAAATGCGTCACAGTCGCTGTCAGGTGTCTCAGCCGTGCACGTTTCTGCGCATTTTTGCATCTCAGTGTTTAACCGGCAATAGGTCAGACTGTCTAAATGCGCTGTGCGTAAAAATCTACCGGCCCTGTTGTTGTCAGACGATAAAAATAAATGTGAGATCGCACAGAGAGCCAAGCAAAGAAGGCCACGGTGGGGTTTTCTCATTCCTGGCACTTTATGTTGAATTTTCATGCCCTTTCACTGAAATGTTTTGCTTTGAAAATCAGAGTTTTTATGTTATCAGAAGGTCATTTCAGCTGGTGCAATCCAAGAAACTGAAAAACTGAAAAAAAGTCTTCTGTCTTTAGTCTTTAATTTGAGCTGATCAGACCTGTCAGCAGCTCTAATGGTCAAGTTTCACATCTGCTTGAGTGAAATTTGCTGTGTAATTTTTACCAACCTAAAACGAGCAATCACGTTTTATGTATGACTTAAATTCAGTTCACTTTATACTCTCACTTTTGGATTTCACAGGAGTTCGCTTATTTCCATCTTCTTGATTCATCTGCCCATAACATTAAAAGCATTATGTTCTTGTTTTTGTTTTGTTTTTTTTTCCTCACCATGTTAACCCTCCAGGCAGCAACCCTCTCTGCTCACTGCTGCCCTGCTGAAATGCCTTTCTTGGGCCAAGACTGGAGGTCTCCAGGATGGAGCTGGAAGAAGACTGAGCATGGCTGGAAGAGGATTGTCCTGTATGGACACGACCTGGAGGACAACAACAGAGAAATAGACATTAAGGAGTAAGATCATACCTTATTCACCGAAATATGCCTTTGCTATTTCAGCAGTCTGAGTCAAATCCAGACAGTTTGACGGTTAACAAACTACATTTAAATGTTTTTCATGTTTTTTACCAAAAATGCATTTAAATATGAACAGCCTCCACAGTCTGTTCTCTTAGGTGCTTACATTCATTTCTTTAAATTACATAATATCTTGATGACAGAATCATAATGTCTAATATTTTCTGCGATTAAAATTAATGATTTAAAGTGAACTTTAATTAAGAATGAGTTGGTAAAATTTTCATTTCACATTCTCAAAGTTTTGTCTGTTGCAATTATTAGTAGAAAACAGTTAATTGCATTGAACATGAACTAGTTAAATATTTGTCTGATATTGTGATTCCAGATCAATTACCTAGTTTTTTTGTTTGTTTTAGCCAAGACTAGATCTCATTAGATCTTTTTATTCAGAAGAGGACTGAATACAGCTGATAGGCTACGACAGCTCGCTCTAAATGTTATCAAATGCTGTCCACTTTCACATAATATTAATAAAGTGTTTTGTTAGTTACTGAACTGAGAATAGAGGAAGTCTAACAGGAAATTAAATATAGATTTGGTGTATGACATACAACATGAAGTGATTACACAGTCAGTGTGTTGAACACCAAGGCCACTAGGAGACCATGATTGTGCTGACTGATTATCTGTGTTGCCTACTGACTGCTGCTGGCTGCTGAAGACAACTGGAAGACATGTTTAGCTGAAGTTGAACAAGTGTGAATCATATGAGTGGCCAGTGGTACAAATAATTAATGGACCAGGGTGAAAAAAGGAACTGGCTGAGGGTAAGTTCCTCGAACAGTTTGGCTCAGAGGGACATCATTAAACCAACGCATATCGGGGTCATAGCAAGAGAGTCTTTGATGAGGCGATTTACATCCCGCATTTACAGTCTGTCTCTGCCAGTGGGGCATCATGGCAACAGACAGTGTTGAATATAGGGCTAGTTAGAGAGACTCAAGAGGGTAATTTTATAGAGACCAACTTGCGGATGTATCGTCATTTCCCAAGATTCAACACAAAGGTGTTGCGGACTTGAATGACAAGTTGTGTGTGAGCAGTTGAAATAAACACATGTTCAGGTATTTGTAGTCTGCATTGGAGCAGGGCGGCAGCATAATGGTTATGCTGGGTTGTTGGTCTCTGTCTGTCCCCGTGTGTTGGCCCCCGCGATGGACTGGTGACCTGTCTAGGGTATGACCCTTAAGGATAAGCGTGAGAGTTTAGTGAGAGTGAGTGGTTTGGACTGCATGTGCCCTGTGTAGTCTGGGTCATTTCCCAGTAAGAGGCCTGGCCATGTTATCTGCAGGAAACAAGAACTGTTTTGATGCATGCCAACTGGTCACACAAGGGCAGTCTGCTCCTGCTTCCTATAGTATGTGTGCTATGTTACTCTTAAAAGTGACTGTTTGTTGATACAGTACATGGTTTAGCAGGGTCATTTGACAGTTAATAGATATTTAATTTGAGTCATTGCAGTAAAAATGCATGAATGGCTTTAATCTGTCTGTTGTTTTGTTTTTAACATAACTAGCACCGTTTGCTGCTTGAGAAGGGGTCAACATGCATGATAGTTACGTCTCGTTTCCAATCTATCTGTGAAATATTGATGGCAAGATAAAATTCTGGCATTGGCAGGGTTGAGGGTGGGCTGGACCAGTTAGTGATGTCGCCGTCAGACCACAGCGCCACATTTTCCATTGATCAACCAACAGTACCTCACAGTGTGACAGATGCTTGACAGCAGTCTTTTTACAGAAGAGCTAAGGGCAAGGCAACACAGAATCACTGGTGACATCATTTCTGCAGATTGGCTGCTCTCCAACCATAAACCTCAGTTAGAAAGGCCAGTGACTTCATGCAGCAGAGGTACATTTGCGAGACCAACACATGTAGGTCAGAAAGAAAGGGGAGCATTATGATAGCCACTGGCATGGTACGCAGTGTTACAGAAGTAGCTTAGATGATCATGTTTCTGTGAATCAACAAACCACTTATTTTCTGCAAACATTGTGACAGATGTTGGATAGTGCAATACAGGTCCTCAAGTGTCATCTGGTGATTTAAACCTCAGTTTGCTGTTGCCATCTTGCAAAAGACACACAATAAATGCTGCTACAAAACATCTGTCCACAATTACAATGAATAAGATACATCCCAATAATTTATCTTCCTCTTTCATGCTTTGTTTGCTTCCTTCCTTTTACCTCATATATTTCAGGATACAGTTTATTGTCTTTTATTGGTTCTGTAGAGTTCGGTGCTTTGCGTGCAACCTGTGTAAAAAAAAAAAAAAAAAAAGCCAGGTGATCGCATTCCTCGCTTTTAACTCAGTGTGACAGATTGCTGGGCTTGCATGTGTGTATGCCCGTGCAGTTGGATAAATGGATAGAGACGAGGGATTACTTTAGAGAGCTCATTCACCCCGATTAGCTGACTTTACAGTCAATGCCACATCTTCTCTTATGATGCTGAAAAATAACAGTTTTAGACCAGAAACATCTGTGATGAAGTCACCCACATTGCGGCTGATCATTCTGGTGAAATGAAAATTTCCTCTAGCTCCTGAAAGCTCAAGCAAAATCCTAAACCCTTGTGTTTTCATTGGAGCAAATATTCTGTTGCATGTCCTCTGCGGGCCTGGCATGGTGTAAAATGACAACGTGGCATTTGTCGCAACGATTTTATCTGATGCAGAAAAATCTTAAAAGCCAGTCTGATAAATGAAAAGAGAGCAATTTTATGTGGGAGCAACTGACAGATAATTGCAATGTAAAAATGACCAACACTTCACCACACAAATGTCTTTTCCTTGGCTGAACAGAAGTTGCAGTGTTTTTTGGTGGGAAACTCTTGAAGTATGATGTTTTTGCTGCATTAGTGATGCCTTTACTGAACCAAAGATCTGTTATCATGTTATCATTAATCTGTTGATTATTTTATTTTTTTATTTTTTTAAATAGGGTCAAGAAAACAGTCTTGTGAGAGTTTGGTTTGAGTTTATACCCTTAAATTGACAAAACCAAAATCATGCCTAAAGTCAAGTATATTCAACAAATATATTGACAATCACATATCACATATGCAGTGGGGATTTTTTAATAACGGTCCCAATAACAAGTAATACATTTTTAAGCTATTGTTCAGCATGATCAACTGACCAATACATCATGCTGCCCCAGTTGGTAAAGATGCCAGTCAGGTGCTCAGTTTAGGCCAGTGGATTATTAATGCTTGGGGAGTCAATTATCAATCCAGTCCAGCTCTTTGATCATTCAGTTCAAGGTGTCGGGAAAATGGGTTTATAGAAGAACAAGTCACAGTCTCTAAATGTACTAAATGTAATTATGTTTGTAAGGGTGGGGTTATTTGAGTTTATCAGAATGTTTTAGAGATATTTCAGTTATGTTCATCACAGTAACAATGGTACAAACAAGCATTGCTCATATATCCTGATGATTTTTACAAACATACACATGTCGATAATCTATATACAGTATTTTAATGTGCGCATATGTTTTATTTGGGTTTCTGTTGGAGTTGAGCCTTTTCAAACCTCGTCGTAAATCTAGTTGAGTTTAGCTGCCAAAATACTAAGACATCTTATCAGAAAAATCACAGACATGGTCACTTCAATTATTCTGTCTCTCAGACTCAGGATAAACATTATGTCTGCCATCTGTCTCCTCCTTCACGACAGTCATTGAGAGTCATTAGAATTTAACATCTTGGCTCTTCAGCCTCTGTTTACATCTGTCTGATCAGAGTTTGTTCAAAAGGCAACAGCCAGATTTCCTCATCGGAAAATATGTAGGTTCTTCTCAGAGGCTAGGACATCAGTAAAAAATCACTGAGTCCCACTAGGATCACATAACAGTTGAGCAGAGCAGCATTTTTACTGTGGTTTGTAATTATTTTGTTTTTTTGTCCATTGCTCTTACTCATTGTGGTATTATTAACAAATTCCTCCCATGCTTTCTCTGTCTAATCAGGCTCTGCAGTGACAACAAAGAAAACCTGTTTGTTGAAGATGTGTGTGAACTCGCCATAACAAAGAGGAAAAAGGACTTTTACAACAATAACACCAAATCTCAGTGTGAGTTTCAGCAACACATAATCACAGTTTTCACTGCATGAAGAGATTTTTTTTTGATAATATATAAAAGGTTCTTTGTGCAAAAAAATCAAAAATAAAAACTGAGCTAAGTGAAGGCCATAATTACAGTGAAGGGATGAGTGTAGCTTTGTCCGCGTGGCAGTTATGGTCATTTATTAACCTTTTCACTCTGTAATTTTACCATGCCGAAATTTACAGCATTGCATGTGCAGGCTAATCTTAAACTTTACATTTATTGACAATGCATTGCAGCTGTAGTGTTAAACAGTGATATATTTTGAGTGTTTTGACACTACTTAAACATTCGTGTCATGAGTGAGTCATTCATCCATCCACAGACAGAGCCTGTGGGAAACATTGCTCAAAACCGAAATCTTCCTCAGCCATGAAGTTTTGTCCATAAATGGAACCTGGCTCCTTTTTTCTACTTTTTCATACGTGAAAGTTAGTGACATCCAGCAAAACAGTCGTGAAAGACCAAAGTATATGTGCTAAGCTGCTTTCTACTTATATGTCACCACATTTATTTAATAGCCGTCGTTATTTTTCATTCAAGAATTACATCATGGTACTTAAGATATGATCCTTTTTTCATACAGTTTAAACTACCCTACTCTGTATGAAGTTATTTCACAGTTGCTGTGACCTATTACAGCATTAATATTCTGTTACATTCTGCTGCATAATGAGCCATATTACTTGTGAACAAGTTGGAAGGGTATTGGATTGGTTTGTGCGACTGCACAGATGCTTGTCATATTTTGTAGACCACACACAAACACTGTTTTTTTTCCTTGTTTGTTGTTTTATTTAGTTGTCTACAGGGATAAATGGATCTATGTGCAGAAAGGAAGCACAAAAGAAGTGAGTACTGGAGCCAAAATTTTCACATTAAGGATTTATGATGTTTGTAACCGCTAGACATATTTTTATTGAACTACACTGTGTGTGTGTGTGTGTGTGTGTGTGTGTGTGTGTGTGTGTGTGTGTGTGTGTGTGTGTGTGTGTGTGTGTGTGTGTGTGTGTGTGTGTGTGTGTGTGTGTGTGTGTGTGTGTGTGTGTGTATGTATACAAACAGCGGCATGGCTACTGCACGCTTGGCGAAGCACTCAACCGTCTCGACTTTTCCAGTGCCATTCAGGACTTGAGACGATTCAACTATGTTGCAAAAGTGAGAGATGGTGATCTCACAACATGATTTAGGGTCCTTTTGATACCATTGTATGACTTGCACAAGCCACTTTTTTATTCTTATTTTCTGTCTCTCTCCCACAGCTTTTCCAGCTGATAGCCAGGTCTCAGCTGACGTCTTTGAGTGGAGCTGCCCAGAAAAATTATTTCAATATACTGGAAAAGATTGTGCGAAAGGGTAGGAGGACCTAAGCCAAAGACTAATTACTTATACATCCCCTACCATGTTAGTGGCTAGCATTAACTTTTTTTTATTTTAAAGACACAGCATTGCTTTTACAAAAGGCAAGGGTCTAAGCCACAGAAGACGATGTTTCTCATGTTATTCTGTGACATCAGTCTTTTCATGAGTGCCAGACCACAAAACCAATAGAACCAGTGTGCTCCATAATTATGGGATTGCATTTCTCAGAGGCAACAAAACAGACCTAGATCAAGTTTCAGTTTCGCCTCACGTTTATGAAGAAATTGATTTTCCTTTTGATTTGGTAAAATGCCTGTATCGTTCTGCAGTGTTTCACTGGGGGAGACTGTTCATCAAATAGACCAATAGTGGTTCTCTTCTGATCAATTTTCCTAAAAATATTCCACCTTGTTTTTAAAATTTGTGCTATAGTCCTCGAGGACCACTACAACCCTCGTCTTGTGAAGGACCTGCTACAGGACCTGAGCTCAACTCTGCATAGTCTCACTATTCACGTTGGCAGATGTGTCCTTGTGGGCAACGTCAATATCTGGCTGTGCCGACTGGAGAACATTCTTAATTGGCAGCAGCAGCTCAACAACCTGCAAATTCCCAAGGTAGAGATAGTGGTTTGTAGTATGTGCGTGCATGAGCATGACCCCATCCATAAACACTGTATTTATTGTATTGACTTTTCCAACCAGGCACAGTGCCGTTGCTTACTTGCTATGCTACATCCACCGATAAACTGAAGTCATTGAACCCATAAACCTGAGTAGAAAACTATTAACATGATATGATGATGATGATGATGATATTTTTGGGGGGTTTTAATCCATCCTATACTTTCCAACTATAACTGTATATATTGTGCACATTTCCACAGCAAATGCGTGATGGCATGTCATTCAACGACTTGCCAGTGTACATGCAGAGTAAGATCCTTTCCAAATTGTCTGATGCTTATGACATCATTAACGTGGGACAGGCCACACCTACGTTGCACATTCTCAGTGAGAACCGGACACTATGGAAGAGACTGTGCCACTTTCACTTCTCAGACAAACAGGTGAGAAAACAAAACCATAAATCGAAATAGGTTGAGCCGTGACACTCTGTGTATTTAAAATGTATCATCATAGCTACTTTCAAAGTGTTCAAAGAAGTGACTGTCTTAAAAGCTGTTAAGGGCATTTCCCTTGTCATCCACTAGAGGGAAGAATTGTCACAGTTTGGTCACATTTCACAGGATCATTGGGTTTCTTTCAGCCCTACGCGCACACACATCACACGAATAGAATAGAGGACTCGCTCAGCGTTGGTCTTAATGAGAAATTGCCCTCAGTTATAGTTAATTACCCTATGTTCCAGTTATAATTACATTCATGTCCCCTGTGTTTTTAAATGGTTGTGAAACGGTTTCAAATTAAGTGCGTGTGTGTTGGTGTGTGTGTTCTTGTTTGTGCGGGTGCACCACACAAATGAAGTTCTGTAGGAATCTGGTCCTGCCGAAGAATGACAGCGTCGACTGGAAACTGATGTACTTCACCCTGCAAAAACATTACCCCATGAACGAGCAGTACGGAGACACCTTGCACTTCTGCAAACATTGTAGCATCCTCTTCTGGAAGGTAAACAAGGAGATTAAACAGACCTACACCACAGTTGTCAGATGGATACTAAACCCATAGAAAACAGATCGAGCATGTGTGTAACTTAAACCTGCACTGTTCAAAGAGGTGTTCCTTACAGACCTGATATCTTTCGAACTGGCTCAAGAGACAAAACACCTAAAAAAAAAAAATCTCAAATTCACTGAGCCTTTCTCACACTGATAACTTTGGCAGGCAGTGAGTGGAGACATTATCATTTAAATCACATCCATAGATTGAATATTTCCAAGAAAGATTAAAACCATGGTTTTCAACAACGTTGCAATTAGTCAACGTTGAACAAACAACTGTTGATAATGCGAAGCATTGTGCTCCATCAGTAAATTGAATTTCTGTGTCGTTACAAAGTGAGAGATCAAACAAGCGACAGGCTTCACCTAATCATTTGTTTGTCATATGACAAATGAGAGTTTATCTCTAAGCACGTGTGACACAAAGATTTGGTAAGCCCAAGGAAATCTTTCTATGTAACAGAACTAACTGTACTTGGATTAAATGTCAGTGTTCCTACAGTATCCAATCCCAATTTGTTCCACCCCGTTAGATTATTTACAACCTGCTGTCTTGTTGTGCTTGTTGGCTCTGTCGCTGTACTGTTTAACCTCTTCCCTTTCTGCATCCCTATCCTTGCTTTTCTCCACTCCTCCCTGCCTCTCCAACTGGTTCCCTTTTCCCCTGATTCCCTAAGGATCGCCACCTGGCTTTGTTATTCAAGGTACTTCTGGACCCATCGCTCTCTTTTTTTTTTTTCCCTTCGGTTCAGAGCTAGTCTTTTTTTTCCCCCTCATTAATCTGATTTATAATTTATCTATTTTCGTGTTTGGGGTTTTGTAATCTGTTGGTCTGTATTTCACTTTATTTAATAGTATTTAACTCACAATGTGCTTCGTGAACAGCATATTTCTGTTCATCTGTTCATCACATTGATTACATTCTTTAACAAATCGTTTGATCATGAACTCCACAGAATATTTATTTAATGTTGCTAAAAGAAAAATGTCATTTTTCATTTAGTTTAACACAAATGTGTATGTTAATGTCCAGGATTTTCTTCCAACTATTTAGAAATCTGTCAAGTTAATTTAAGTTAGAAACTTCAGGCTAGTTTCAAGAGATTGATTAACCAATTTGGGTTGCACCATTACAACTAAATGCTTGCTCAGTCGTCTGCACATACTGTAAGAACTATTAAGAGTGTTGTTGTGCTGTCTAATCAAAGGTAGTTAGCAATTGTATGTAACTGAGGTTGAATGACTCTCCATTCGCCGTTGCGTCACCTTGTTGACTTTACTAACACCTGATGCACTTGACTCCTGCGTCATACGGTTTCTCCACTTCCTTGGGAATAATCTGATTGTCGACTGTTTTCCAGGACTGTGGCCATCCTTGCACAGCCAACGATCCTGACAGTTGCCTCATGCCCATCTCCCCACAGCACTTTATCGACCTCTTCAAGTTTTAAATCCTCCGTGTGGTTCTTCAAGTGAAGCAGCCGTTTACCTTCATTCATTCATTTCTACTGCTTATCCATTTCCGGGTCGTGAGGGGTGCTGGAGCCAATCCCAGCTCACATTGAACAAGGGCAGGGTGCAGCCTGGACAGGTCGCCAATCGATCACAACGTGACAACCACTCACACCCAGACCTATGGACAATTTAGAGTCACAAATCAACCTAAACATGCATGTCTTTGGACGGAAACTGGAGTACCCAGAGGAAACCCACACCAGCGCAGGGAGAACATTCAAGCTCCAGACAGGAAGGCCCCAGGCCTGGGAACCAAACCTGCGACATTCTTACTGTGGGGCAACAGTGCTAACCACTATGCCGCCCCCATTTACCTTCATTCCCAACCCAAAAACGGAGGAGACTTTTCACCCAAATACAAAGGGCTTCAACCTTAAAACCTGCCTTTTTTTTGTCTTCATTTCCTTGCGCACAAATGTTATCACAAGACATAGGAGAGATGAAATGTGTGTTTGTGAATGTCAAGAATTTTAGTGATAGATGAGATATAAAGAAATGTGTTTTTTCTCTTTCCGCATAGATGTTTGTATTCTAAACAAAAAGCTACTTGTGGCAATGGAAGGAAAAAAAATATGGGAAAAGTATTTTGAAAGGATTTATATATAAAAGAGTTGTAGCATGCCTTTGTTAGGTGTGTGACAGTCAATAATGTGTAAAGGTTTTTTTTTTTTTTTAAGTAAAACATAAGTGTGGGAGAGTAACAACACTCATGCTGATTGCGTATTTATGGGGTTTAACTATTCTTCTTGTTGCTCTTTTTTTGTTTGGATGGTATTTCTCTGCTATATCTGAATGCACGTGTGTTTTTGTTTACATACTGTATGTTGTCCTTGTGAATCTGTGCTGTGTACACTGAAAAGAAAATGTAAAACTCCATTGGCAGTACAAGTTTTTAAGATCTACTTTTGACAAAGCTGTCAAGTGACAGAGACAATGTAAAGCATTATTTATTAGGGGAAAAAAGTTTTGTATCCTTCCTTCAACTTTTGTAATACTCTTTAACTGTTCCAATACTCTAGATGGTACCATCATGACTTTTATGGGACAAAGAACTAGCTGATAATAATTAAATATTTCCGAAAACCAGTCTTGTCTTTTTGTGGTGGGTATCTGCGGATGCTTAATGATGTGGGGGTTTTTTTCCCCTCTCCTGTTAGTTAACTGCCAAAATGCAAAGTGTTGAAAGAAGTAGAGCCAGAGAATCAGACTGGAGTTTTATTCTGCTTTGAGTAAATGTGACCTCATCTTTTAGTAAACACATACAGCATACAGGTATTCTCAGGACATGGACCTGTATCTGTGTTCACTTCTGGTTGCAATGAAGCAGTTTTCACTATCAAACAAATCAAGTGAACAGATTAAAACAAAGGAAAGCAAATAAGAGAGAAGCAAAGACCAACAGAATGAATTTCCATGAATTTCTCATTCAACCAAAAGAAAAAAAAAAAAAAAGATCATTGTAGAAATTAACTAAATGTTACTATTCATTGTCTCAGTCTACCTAGAGATATTACCGAATCATTGGAAAATGAATGAAAGATGGTGCGGCAGAGGTGTAAGCTGGCCCACCTGCCCCCATGTGGATGCTGTGATGAGCAGGGCAGTCACCAGAGCCAGTCTGTTCTTCCGAAATTTCCAAAAAACACGACATCCGTCTATTCACACAAGGCACTTAACAGGTGCTTGGACTAACTGCTTTTCTTTGGAAAAAAAAATAGAGACCTATCTTTTCATCATACAAGCTTTATAAATATTCATTATTTAAAAAAAAAAACACAGCAAATGCAAAAGACTTGTGAGCATCCACATCATCAAGATGCAGGCTGCATGATTACAGTTTGAAATTGGGTGATTAAAATACTATGCAGTATTGACATAACTATAAATGGATTGAATTGATTTTGATAGAGGCAGCACGGTGGTGGAGTGGTTAGCGCACAATAAGAAGGTGGCAGGTTTGGTTCCCGGCCTGGGGGCTTGCTGTGTGGAGTTTGTATGTTCTCCCTGTGATTGTGTGGGTTTTGTCCAGGGTGCTCCTGCTTCCTTCCACCGTCTAAGTGATTGCTGACTCTAAATTGTCCGTAGGTGCGTTTGGACAATTTGGTGTGAGTGTTTGTTCGTCTGTGTTGGCCCTACGATGGACAGGGCTTTCAAAAGATGTCTTGAAGGGATTTTTGTCGTGCTTAGTACACCTCCTGTGTCCAAATTTCGATAGGACAAGACTTCGAACCTTGTCTCCAGTGTTGTGATATACTAAAAGACGCTTGTGTGCATGTCCATCCACAAATACACTTGAAAAAGTGTCTGGTCACTCTCTCCCGCACATTCACAGACAGGCCAAAAGTATTTCATGTAGGTCTCTGCGTAGATAAGTGAACTGAAAATCACTGGATTGTTATATAGACTTCAGGAGGTTTGCATATTTTCTGTTATATGAAAATCATTTTCTCATCTATACACACCAGGACGTTGGATATCACAGTTCGGTACAGTAGTTTAAGACTTTCATCTGATGTAGCCCGTTGATAAAACTGTTGTCTTCATGCACATCAAAGCTAAAATAGTACAGGCAAACTTCATATGTTATATTGAGGGCGTTTCTACAGTGTAACATCTCAACACCAGCTGACAACAACCCTGGTTTTGTCCAAAACTAGACTACAGAGACAATCAAATATTTGGTTCAGGACATCCTCTTTATTGTTGGTACACAGGTGAGGAAGGAGGGTGGGGTATCAAAGGTTAAATTGCTACTATTTAAACCCCTCCCACGCACCGTCCGACACAATCCCTCTGCTCATCCTGCTGATGCCGGCCAGCTTGACTTTGGCACGGGCTGTCCACCTGACAGGACCCGTTGAATCCTTGGAGTCCGACAGGTTTGCATAGCGAGAAGAGTCCTCTTCCAGACCTTGACCCCCCCAGGAGGCCAATTCCAGTGGAAGACCTAGAGACTCCGAAAAGGACATCAGAGGGAGCCCTTTCAGACTCTTGTCATCGGGGGCTTCATCAGTCACAGTCTCAGCCAGGTTCTTCAGCTGTGGCGGCTCCCAGCCTTCTATCTTCTCCAGTTTTTTGGTTGGTGAAATCTGCCTCATCGTCATGGTAACGCTCTCCCAGAAACAGTGGCCCCTCTCTTGTTTGTCCTTCTTCTCTTTCTCCTTCTCGTCATCTTTGATTTTCTTGTGAGACCTTTGAAGGAACACAAAGGTTGAAGTGAGATATGAGATATACATGAGATATACAAATATATAAGTCTGTTTAAAATGCAGGTGGCAATTATTTGTGCCACTGCTTTTGTGTTTGCGTTCAACCTGCCATTGTGCTGACCACATAAATCTAGAGATATAGATATAGAAATAAATGGTAAAGAAAGTGAATGTATGTAACCTTACCCTCTGCGGTCAGCCAGCTTCACTCCAGTCAACAGGAAGTGCTCGTCATCTTTAGAGGAGAACATCTTCTTAGCCTGCCTCTCTCTCTTGGACATGATCTTTTTCACTTTGGCCTCCTGACAGAGAGGAGCAGACAAGAGAGTATTAGATTTAGAAATGCAGAACATAAACAAACAACCTCATCTAGTTCATCTTAGCTTCTTATCTCTGGTGGATTTAAGTTCACGGAAAGGAAATATTTCAAAAAGTCACCTCCACAAGAATTTAGAAAAGCAGTATTTCAGATTAATATGCACTCTTACAAAGCTAAATAATTTAGCAGTCCACATATACACATATTTTATTTAATTAATTAATATGTATATATATTTTATTATTATTATTATTATTTTATTTATTTATTTATTTCAGATTTTGAATAGGGCTATTAAAAAGAAATTATCAACTGTAAAGTGACAGTTTTCACATTTAGTGACTGATCACATCACTCTAAATCAGACTAATCAGACAGACTTTGGACAACAGGTTGGAACAACAGTTCATTCCCTGAGACTCAGTTACTAACAATCTTGCCATTTCTTCCCACATTTCCAGTCATCTGCTCCCCCAGTTTAATTCTCTTTCTAACAATTCCACTTACTCTGCCACACTCTCTGTATTCTGCCATCCCAGCTGCAGCATCCCAGCCTTTGCCTTTTCTTGGCTGGGTGTTATTCTGTCTCTTTGATTCTGTCCCTTTTTGATGTAAGCCAGGTTAGCTGCTTGCTCCTGATTTAAGTCCCTGTGCTGTGATACACTAAACCGCTGCTAGCTGTAGGCTTATATTGAACATAAATAGCACTTCAGATGAACAAGCTTTTTTATTACTGTTGGACGAGACCCTGAAAGTCATCAGTTATCAGCCGATGAACAGATAGAGACGGGGGGAAAAAGACGGCGTTCGAGCGGCATTGGCTTGGCAGTAATATTTGGCACATTCCAGTGAGGACCCTCCACTCCCTCAGAAACTCCCCCGGACTCTCCTGTCACTGCAGAATTCCTCCCTGCCCTTGCAGCTTTTCCGCCGAGCACAGATACCACCCTGCTCTGTGATTATGGAACAAACTTTTGACTCAGTTTCTCTATGTGCCGGGGAGGAATTCTCAATGTCATCTGTTAAGGTCATAATATTGACTCCTACTTTACATCCATGGTTGCGTTTCCTTTACTATTATCAAAGCATTCTCAGTGTTATTTCAAGAAAGCACCCCCTTCTTTTGTTTCTGTATTTTACTTATCAAGGAGGTGCTCGATACAATGTGCTGTGTGTGAGAGCCTCTACAACAAGCAAACAACTCACTGGACATGAAAGTAGGCACTCTCAAGCCAAACAGGAACACATACAATACGATCTGTTAGCAGGCCTGAGATCAGGCTTCAAAACGTCACAGTTTAGATAAGATGGACCTTCTCAGAACTGTTTGTCCTGTTTGTGTATACAAAACATACACCCTTCATATTTTATCTGAAACACATGAGAATACTCCTGATTCCACTCCTGCTCTCCTCTCATGTCCAAACTATGTGATATTTGATCGATTTCGCTTTAATTAGATGTCTCACTTTTGTATCTCATAACAGGCACTTCACTGATAAAAATGAAAAAACAACAACAAAAAAATACAACTTCCTCTCCTCACCTCATCATATTGAACATTCCTGCGGACAAGCACACTGCCAATTTTTTATTTTTTTTTTTCCTTTGGGGGGGGGGGGGTTATTTTCATCAAAATTATTGGCAAAATTTTATCTCAGATATTTCAGCGTCCTGTTTCAACTCATTATATCTCTCTCCTTGTTCGCCTTCTTGGTTCCAGTGTGCCATCAAGTGCATACTGCGAATCAGATATGCATTCTCTGTATTCTGAGAAACCAGATATGCCAAAAAGGTTTATCTGTGGGTGGAAGCATCTGTGTGTCTGTGTGTGTAATGTATCTAAAGTCCACCTTTGTATGTGCATGCATGCATGAGGCCTGCCTATTCACCATTCACTTCAGCATTAACCTCCAGGCATTTAGAGCCAAAGCTGCTCAGTGGCCAGTAATCTCTGCAGCCCAAAAGTAGACCCAGTAAACCCAGCAGCGCACTGAGGCCGATTGTGAGGGGGAGCTTTACCTACAGCTCCACACTTGGCAGAACAATAGAGCTCCTATTGGGCCAAATTCTTCCATCCATACCTCTGAGGTAGAAGCTGAGGGATTAAAGACTCATTTGATTTTGGAAATACTGTACAAATGATCAGACATCACTATTCCAGCTTTTTAGAAACAGCTTTTGCTTTTGAACTCTTTGCTTCAGTATTGGTGGCTCACAATATTCTGGCTTCATATTCATCCATTTGTTCATTTTTATCTTTCTCTGTGTCTTCTTACTTCATACTATGTTCTTTGGCTGTATCCACTTCCATCGTGTATTTTGTCAATCATTAATTAAATAACAGAAAATAATAGGAAATTGCTTGTCACAGCAATAAGATATTTAGCAAAATGCCTGTGGCAGCAGTGCCTGATGAAAGCCTTCCTGTCTAGAAATGGAAGCAGCCTTGTGCAGCTGAAGGTAACTTCCACCTCCAGCCCTCCATGTCTGCCTTGCGTGTCCTAATATGAGCATAAAACAACCGACAGTGAAAGAGTTGTAGCCTTCCACGGTGTTAGAGCAGTCTGTGGCTATTTTCAGCCTTGTTTTTCTTCCACAGTGATTGTTCCACTCCAAAAGGCCCAGCTCCTCGAAAGAATGCTGCATTTCCTTCCCTTCTCCAGCCCGGCCACCCTCGTCCTCACAAACAGCCCAGGTCACGAAATGTGCCCGGTGGACAAAGTCACCTATAGCAGCTATACATGCAGTGGGAAGGCAGCCACAGTTCAAAGACAATAGCCTGTGAGCGTGTTAGCCTTAAGCTTGACACGCTCAGAAATGTTCAGACACGGCTGCACCTTTGAACAGAGACCGGAGATACTTTATATATATATATATATATATATCCCATGAACAAAGACACAGCACATAATCTTATTCACACGCTCGACACAGCTGCAGATATGGCGATAAAATCACCCATATCATAACACCCTTATTTACAAATACATTTTCAGGGATGATGATAAAGCAGATCTAGCAAGATTGAAAGATTTTCCCTTCACAATTTACAACCTTGAGCACAAATGTGAGAATTGACTTAACCATGAGCTGTTGGTGGTTTGACAAATTCTGCATCACGTAGCATCAGCTATTTGGAAATCCTTTGCAATATTTTTGTGGGATGTCCTTCCTTAAGGTGCTTTCATAAACCAGAATTATTCTTGAAATCTTGCTCATTCATTTTCATTGTTGCGGACGGCACACAAGTCTATGGCCTAGAAAACCTCCATTTTGTTAAGGACTGCCTTTTAGACATTAAATACTGAATGTCACAGACCTTCCTCCTGCTCAATCAATCCAAACCTGAAGTCCCCCTTTGGTCCCCCTGAAATTACAACTGAGCTCCAAATCAATCTTGGCAACCTGTCCACTAACATTAAGTCTCAAGCTGACAATCTAAGAGTGAACTTTGACTCTGACCTCTGCTTTGACCTACAGATAAGCACGGTAAATCAATCCTGCTTTCGTGAACTACAGAACATTTCTAAAGTTAAAAAGTTTCCAACCAAACAAGATGATAAAGTCATCCATGTATTCATCTCTTCCGTCACCAGCCTTGCAGACTGGTGCAATGCTGTGCTGTAGAACAGCCTACCCAAAGAACTCAGGCTAACAAGCTCAATATCCTTTTTTTTTTTTTTTTTTTTTTTTTTTAAATCACCTTAAAACTTACTTTTTGTAACCCTTCTTTTCTTTCTTTTATTTTTATTGATTGATGTTAAGTCAATGTTCAACACTGGATTCTTGTTTTATCTCGTGTAAAGCACTTTGTAACACTGTTTTGGAAAGTGGTATATAAATAATAATAATAATAATCATAACTGCAACAGTGGAACTAGAGGTTTACTGCAGGTCCGCACATAATGACCTCACCTCCCAGTTCAGAGTTTTTGTATAAGGATCGGGGTACTCACATAGATGGACTATGATGACAAACCCTAACCTAACCCTGTGAAAAGGTCAGTTTTAAAGTAAAAGCTGGTAGCTGAAGGCTGATATGTTTACAGATAAATGCTGCAGCCTCAGCTGTCCTGACCAGACAGTGTATCTGTACCTCAGCTGCAAGTGAAACACTTTGTCATCATCTGACAGGATATAACTGTTTTGTGTACGTATGTGTGCCTGTGGGGGTGTGTGTGTGTGTGTGCGTGAGTGAATGTGACTGAGGATAAGTGTGTGCTGGACGGGTGCATATCTTTAAGGAGTCATTGTCGGACGTAAAGCAGTGTACCCTGAGTGTCTGGGAGCAGATAGTGTGTTTGTGTTTGTGTTCACGCCAAGTAACAGTGTTTAGTTGTGCTGTTTACCTTAGATATGCCAGTGGCAGCATCCTCTTCTTCTTCCCCTTCTATATCTTTGTCCTGACACACACACATACACACACACATCAGTGGTGAGTTAACACAAATAGCAACCTCCCAACACAAGCACGCACGCACACACCGTCAACCCTTTACAGCAGGGATGTGTGAGTGTGCGGCGTGTGCAGGCTTTCCTGTAAAAGAGAGGGAAACCTTTTTAGACCTGTAACATAAACACTGACTGTTTGGAGAACGAGATGAAGGGATGGAGGGATGGAGGGACTTGGGGGGAGACAAAAGGAAGCCAAAGAGCTCAGAGGGCACATTTAAACAAAAGAAAAAGAAAACAAATCCATGACCCATTTCCATTCACATTACTATTTGGATACATAAGCAGAGCTATTTTGGTTGCATTGTGCTTCAGTGAGCAGCCATTTTTCCATTTTTAATGGATGCTTTGCAAAAAGTTTGCTTTATGCTATTAATTCCAATTATTTCTTCTTTGAAATGAACAGGTTATGACCACTCCATATAAATTTAGTTAGATGAGTTCTGTGTGGAGAATTAAGAATCTGTATATTTTTAAAACCAAAATCAACCTTATAATGAAGCTCACCAGATAACGGCTGTACATCCATAGGCTGTCCTTAAATGTATTTCAGATTTACATGTCCATAATAGCGCCATAAACACAATAAATGTGAATGCCCGCATTTATCACGAATGTTCTTTATAATCTTTTAATGCCTTTCACTCGTATTTGCCATCGTCTGATTCCTCAGTATGCCTTTGAAGACTTCTGACTTGCCCCACAAGCCTTAAAGACATTAAATCATAAGAGGGCAGCAAGAAGTCATCAGACATGCAGCTGAGCCTGAGATTACTGAAGTGGAGCCAGAATTCCTGTAAAATGATCAAAGCTCTAAGAACTTCTAACATCTTACACCGAGAGAGAGAGAGAGAGGAGGAGAAATGGTGGTTGGACGTGTCTGAGCAAAGTCTTCTGGGTCTCTGCCACCTGAACTGATCAAAGACACACACACACACATACTGATTGCTGACTACTGTTAGAGCGTAAAAGCATTAACAACTTGGAACAGTGAAGGAAAAAGAGGGGGCAGTCAGAGGGACAGAGTAGTGTTTGCAGGGGGGGGGGGGCTCTGCATTCTCCTCTCATGGGGGGGCCTTTTTGTTTTTTTACCCGTCTGTCTTTCTTTGTGCAGATTTTAGGACCGAGTTGTCTTTATAAGTCAGATTATGAGGCAGTAAAATGCACAGTGAATCTCAATATGGAAGCACCACGGCGATCACATACCAAACAACACAATACACCACATTCTCCAAACCCGGTGACTAAGAGAGTGTTTGTGGCTGCAGTCGCTCGCTGGCACACACTAACGTTTCACTCAGTGTATCTGAAGAAGCGGGCAGTTGGATGAGAAGATCGACTTTCTTGTGTTTGTGTGCTAAATGTGAAGCCGAAAAACGAACAGAAAACTTCCCTTTATTCTGGCCTGAGAGAGTTCACATCGCGCACCATGTCACACTTCAATGTCCTTTCTGTTTTTTTAGCAGTTTGTTGAGTAAAACAAGACACTAACCAACTGCACACAGCTCATTTTAAATTAGCGAATTCGTTTCTATTAGTCTTAATACTCAGGTTCATTATGCTGTTTTATAAGTTTTCTTGGGTATTTGTTGCTTTTTTCATCACGTTAGACCTCATCAATCATTATCACTGTAAGAAATCTGATATTTCCAACTTGCAGTTACCAGTTGGAAACAGATGTGACCAATTTTTCCGACTTAACTGCATGTAATTACAATTTGAACAATAGAATGAGAGCACAAGATCTGTTCAAAAATAGGAAAATCTGCCCTCTGGCACCCCTAAAGCTCACTGACTGACAGGCTATATCTCATTTATCATCACAAAAACAATATGTGGTGGTTTTGCAGGCATAAAAGACAATCGGGAGCTTCTAGATAGAACTAGATTATTTTTTACACCTTGCATCCAGCTTTCATGGCAAACTAAGCTAACTGTGTCATGGCTTGAGCTTCATATTTTATGTGGAGATATGAGAGTGGTTTTGAAATGTTTGACTCCCCCCCCCATCCCCTTCAACAGATGATCCACTCTATCTTTTCCTAATGATTAAAATGTGAGGCTGTCTGACATGCTCAGACCTCATCTGTACTTTCATGATCCCACTTCACAGAGCAGGCCCCGACAGTGGAATAAGAGCTGTATTCAGGTGTATTACCACTTTAAGCCATATGCAAACATTGGCATCCCCTGTGAGCTCACAGCCGCCTATTACAGCCTCCTGAACTTCAATAGAGGGTGAGCAGTGAGAAAGCAAAGCTACAGCTCTCAGTTCTGCTCTGGTCCTGGCACACTGGAGAGAGAGGAAAAGTATTGATTTCAAAATGTGGACATTGCCTCCTTTTCTCTTTCAGTCTGGCTGGCGGTCTCTGATTTACAGTTTTGAATGACCATATTGGTAAAGCATCCTCTACAAAGAGGTAACTCTGAACAAAACACAAAGGGAAGAGGGCCATTTTATCCGGTTCTAACAACAAGTACACGTGGCATTTTGATCAAGTGTTTCAAAAAATACTACTGGCAGAAGAAATCAGACAGAGTAGCGGATTTAAGATAAGAAAAAACATGCCTGTGACCAGAAAATCCCAAGTTCAATCCCTGGATGCCCGGGGTGAATGTGGGTGGAGCGAGCTCAAGAGCAGGGCTTGAGGTGCCCTTGATTTAGGCCTTTTATCCCAAACTATTCCAGTAACAAAGAGATCCCATTGATGTCACTCTAGAAAGCGTCCAGGTGTGAATGTGTGTAAAGTGAGTAAAAGTATGTAAGTGATACTTTGCTTTTCTTTGTCAGAAAAGCTGCTGAGATATTTTTATAAGGATAGAAAAATGGTGTAAAGATTATGAGGCGATTATGAATTACAGGGGAACCCAAAATACCATGATCTCAATAAACCACAGTATCGTTAAAGAAATCCATTTTCTGTACTTTATTTTTGTCTTGAACAAACAGCCAATTGGATCTTCTATTCTGTATTTTTGGCAAGTTCACAGCCCGTCACACTATCATGAATGTTTGTTCCTGACTGACAGACTGAATCATAAAATTGTACGACTGATTGAATGGTTGAAGTTTCCCTCGTGGCTTTTTTGCTTTCAAAGAACCAATAAAAATTATCACTGGGTCCTCAATTTCACATATTGACTGACCACCCACAGAATAGGATTTGACATAATTTTATTCCCTGATTAATATGAAAGGCTTCAACTAGCTGCTTTCCTTTAAACTCTGACCTTCCATATTTCATTTTAGGTAGCTTGATCAAACATTTACTCACCACATTTGATTAACTCTGGTGATTCAAAGCAAAGCTAAACCATTATAATTGTAATGCTGCATGGATCAGTGATTCTTTCTTCTTCCTTCTTCACTTGCTGGGTGAGTCTGACCAGCTACCGGTGCAGCTACTGCAGTTTGACTAAGGGGGAAGGAAAACACTGCATGCCCAGACTGTGTTATGATAGCATTTTATCCTGGCTTCATCCTGTATCACTGCTGGGTTAGAGCTGCCTCTTCACTTTGTTTACAACATTTTATGATCCCACCCGTGACCCCTGAATGTGCTTTACTGCCGTGGCAACTCAGGGTGGACCTCCTGACAACTTTCCCAGGATTTCTCAGTGGACGTCTCCAGTCTGTCCTCAAATCGGCTCTTATCAACCAACTAGTCCTGGTCCTCAGTGGGGGCAGAGTTAGAAACTGCTCTGAAAGCAGATCTTCAGAGGTTGGGCTATGTACGTTGGTTCCCAGGGTGGAAGTAAAGAATTGCTAATAAAAATCAGCCAAGGGTTACAGATTTTGACATTATCACAACAAGAGATGAAAAATGTTGTTGGTTGATATTCCCAATGGCCAACTTTAGTGGATGACATTAATACATCTCATGACAACTGTAACACTGATCAATTTATAGTAGTGTATAAATACAATGAATAAAACCTCACATTTGTGTATCACAAAATCACAATTTTGAAATGTTAGTGGGCATTTTTAAATATTTAAACCCCGTTAAAATGATGTGATTTTTTTTTTTTTTTCAAAACTATTGCTTGTGTCTCTCTTCTTTCATTGTCCCTTATGAGCAAATTTGTTGTTTTACAGATTCAAACACTGTGGAAAAAAAAAACCTCTAAAACCTCACACACAATGGTTTATTACACGTACTCAATAAAACTGTCCCCTTAAAACCTTCATTCATTGTACAGTTTAAAAAGAATTTACCACACAAACAGCTGATACCACAAACTTTGACCATCCACTCTGTAGATCTCTATTGAGGTCGACACCGATGACTTCAGCATTCAAATTTTATTGGCCACTTTGTGAAGGTTAAAGGAAAATGCATGTTAAAGGGGTTTTACTCCAAGCGGCTCAAGCAGTAAACATGCCAGATTGTTATTTTCTATGAACGATGGCTGCTGCTTGCCTCTCCTCGCATGTGTGTGAGTGTGTTTCTTATCATAGATTCTCCCCCGTGCCCTGCTAACACCTTGACAGACCCCAGCTGCTTGTGGGCGCTGATACAGAGAAACTTTCGCCCTCCACAAACAACTGCTCCTTGTCACCTGGTATATGGTATCTGTGTGTTTGAATGCTTATGTCTCCCTGTTTGCTGTGACACTGTGCAAAGCGAAGCATTAACAATACTTATCAATGCCACTGGCCAACTCTTGCAAACGGATTTGAAGCTCACAAACTTTTTATTCAGCTTCGTACCTTAAATGTAAACAAGAATCTCTTTAAACCTGTGGCTGACTGGTTTTGTGCCTAATTTAGATGCTTAATTCAGTTATTATATTTTTTACTTCTGTTAAAAAAAACGTACTTATATTCTCCAAACAAGTAAATAAATTGGAAGAAAATGCTTTTGCTGTTAGGGTTATATGTAAGGAGGAGGCACCAGAACCTGATTTTGACACAGACACTTGTTACTGGGTGGGAATAACACCACACACTGAAAGAAGTGGAAAAAATAGGCTAGATCACCAGAACAGCCGATTCAGTTAAAGATTTATACTTATAAAACTACTCCTTTAACCTAGTTGTTTAAGGTAGGACCTGTAAAACACAGTTGTTGGCAGTGAAAAGCTGTTTCCTTTCCATCTATCTCTTTATTACCTTGTAGGAGTGATGATAGTGCCAGGACATGTCGTCTTCCTCTGACGCATAATCCACCAGCACTTTACTCTTGCTTTTCTTGAACATATTTCCACCTGTTGCTGCTGAAACAAGCCGTTTTGCTCTTTTTTTGGATGAAAAGTACAAAATAATAAATTAATAAATATTGGAAGAGTCCCAGCAGTTTGGTCCGTGTTTGCTGCGGAAAGGTAACAGCGACGCACCAGCCGAAGCGCGTTCCGCTCTTTGGCGTCTTTCTCTCTCCAGCAGGAGATCCAGGAGGCTGTCTCTGAACACAGCTTATTCATTCATGGAGGTGCCAGGAGCTGGGGGGATAAAGCTTTTTCTTTTTCTTTTTTTAAAGAACGCTCACTACTCGTTTCGTAAGTGTTTGGCATGTGTTTGGTGCGTCTTTTTACGCAGACTCGACCACCTGGACCTCGGACCGTGGCTCCTCCCACATCCCCCAGAGGCTGTCCCCCCCACCCAATGGAGGGAGGAAGGTCAGAGGTCACATGGCTCATCCGTGGCAAATACAAGCATTCAAAGCAAAGTAATGAAATTTGGATTTTCACATCCTGAACGGTGAAGCGTGTAAACAAGACAATTATTATTTGGAAGTCGCCGTGAAACACTTCCGCTCAGATTCCAGGCAGACTGTGAGGTTTTTGCTTGTACTTGAATGTTCTTTGTGTTTGAATTAAAACACTTATTCAGTAGTGGAGGGCATTACCTGGTCTTTTGTCCTATTTGTTTGAGAAGTATAAAATTGAATTATCCACCACAAGCAGGAATTTAATTAGAACTTAAGAAAGGATTTTTTTTTAATTGTGGTCAAAGTATAAAAATAAGGGCTGCAGGTTATTATCAAGTAAGACATTAGTGGATTTATTTTAACCCTTTAATGTCCTCACAAAAAATGCACATTATCTCTGCATTTTTTATTTTCTTGGGGCAATAATAATATCAATATAACTTTTTTTTTTTTAAGTTTTTAAAAGTAGGAGTAGGACATTAAAGGGTTAACCTACTAATACCCAAAGATGTTGTGTTAATGATGCAGCTGGCTAGATGGCGCTTATGTTATTTACTTTGTGTGCTTTAAAGCACCTTGAAATCCTAGTTTAATCTCCAGAGTCAATATAGTTTTTTCTTTTTCTTTTTTTTTTTTTTAGATCATAAATCCAGAGACAGTCCATGTCAAAAAAGAAACAAAACAAAATCCAAACTGACTGATTCATTTGAACTGGTTCATTCAGTCATTGTTACAGCAACGTGAAACAGATCTGCTATTTTGGTCAAAGATCATGTCGGTTGACTTTCATTTCACAAACTTCGAATTGAACTAAATATTCTAAGAGAAATCTACATCAGATTACTGTTAAATACTGTGATTGACAAATATAAGGTGGAGCTCATATGAATATAGAGAGAATAAGTTTTTCGTATACAATCCACAAGTGAGGGGTTTTTTAATCTCTTCTGCTTTTCGTCTCTTTCTCTTTCCTCAGAGACCTGTAACACCAGGGGAAACAAATGTTACATTATGTTGTTGGGTTGGCCTCACTGAGCAGCTGCAGTTTAGCTCCTAAAACCATTCACCTGATTCAAAGGTCCTTACATTCCTGCTTTCAATGTCCACACTGTACAGTAATTCAGTTGTTGTATGCGTAAGAACGTCCAGGAAAGAAACACAAACATACACTGTTTTTGAACATTTCATCCCTATTTTTTTGCCAAGAGAAATAGTTGTTTTGACAGATTGACGTTTTTATTAGTTCAAACTGTTGGGAAATGTTGTGCCCAGAGTATAATCTGGATTTAATGATGTAGTAACTTTATAACCACTGCTGCAATCAGCATCAAAACAGAATCCAGGCAGACCCATATTGAAAACATTCATTCATTCATCTGTCTTCTACCACTTATCCATTTCTCAGGCACGGGGGGTGATTGAGCGAGTGCAGGGTACACCCTGGACAGGTCACCAGTCCATCATAGGGCCGACATATAGAGACAGAGATGAACAACCACTCACACTCACAATCACACCTACGGACAATTTAGAGTCAGCATTCAGCCTAAACATGATGTCTTTGCACGTTGGGAGGAAACCGGAGTACCCAGAGGAAACCCAAGCACGTGGAGAACTTGCAAACTCCACACAGAAAGGCCCCAGGTCTGGGAACTGAACCCGCAACTTTCTTGTCGTGATTGAACAGCGCTCATAATGAAAACTGTTGTTTTTTTATTGCATAAATATCCTTAATAATCTGTTTCAAATTCTTCTTCTGTGTGTGTGTGTTTCTTTGTGTATTTGTATGCTTGCATGGGTGTGACCTCATTCAGGACTGTTCATAATTGATTTCTTTTACATTATTTGGTGTCAGCTTCTCATTAGTGGCAGCTGACACAAGCCAGGAGTCGCTGTTAGGACATGTCTGTCAGCTGTCAATAGGCAGGTCAGTGACCTTTAGCAGTTCAGGTCATCACTGGGTCAACTGTTCATTTGAAACCCATTGTTGGACATGCATTCCCACAGTATCTCTGCAGAGGCTATTTACAGTCGAGATGGTCAACATCTACTATAGTCCCAACTTGGAATCCCTAGATCAGGCGTCACACCCTAACATGACACAGCATGACCTTCATCCTGTGTGAGGGACATGAATTAGTGCCGTGGTGTATCAAAATTACATCAACTTAGCAGAAGTTTTAACTAATTGCATGAGAAAAATTTTCACTCTGCAGCCGAGAATTTTCATGACTGCAGTGTTTCACACATTGGGTGAGTTTCAACATTTTCTGTATTTGTTGTCTGATCATTTTAAGGAAAATCAAGCTGAATATGACCTAAAAACAAAGCTGGCTCATAAAATCTGACCAAGAAGGTTCCAGCTTCATCACTTAATTACAATTCGTTAGTTGCATTGAAGTGAACTTCAATTAATTGTACAGTCAAAAAGAATATGTGTTAATTAAAAAGATATTATGACCAATAACACAGTTGTTCTACTCAACTTACACAAATTGCTAAAGGGCTCATTTTAAGGCTCACAGCAGTTTGTCCTCCTTAACATGTCATGTGATGCCCCATGTGTATCAGCAGATGCAGTATTATGAAGGAGCATATAAATCACTCTGATCATTGAGACATAAGGTTCTGATGGGGTCAAACAGCCCTGGTTAGATACGGCTGGGATAATCCAGGACAGAGACATGCTGTGAGGATGACGGCGCTGATCAAGGCCTGAAGAGCAGATTTAACGTCTTCACTGCCTTACTGATGTTCATCAAGTTATTTGGCAGTAAATGCAGTCAAGCTGCAAGCCCATGTAGAATTATTGATCCCATTATTGGCTCCAGATCTGCAGAAACCTTTTTCATGTCTCTCGGCCCATTGTTTTTGCTTCATTGTATCCACATTTTCTTCTTTAGTCCACTCTCGTCCCACTCAGCATCCTTGTCAACCACGTCTGTTTTCAGAAAAAGAAAGAAAAAAAAAAAGCCCATTGTACACCCTCTGCCCAGCACCACATGGCAGTCACACAAAGTTACCAACTGGGTGGTGAGCATTGTGACACGATTAACAACTGACAAGTGTAATATTTCAGGCAAAAGCAAAGCTAAAACAGCGTGAATGCTGAACAGACAACACCTGAGACTGTTGCTCGATATTTACCATGTACAGATGTTCAACTGTGCCCACATTGTTATGTCTACAGCGTTTTTCCTGCCGCCCCCAAGTGGTTAAATTAAATTATACTAATTCTACAAAAAGACGATTAATCTTCAGTTGGCAGGGTTAGCAAATAAATTATCATTTAAATAAACTAACAATTAAGATTAAAAGTGAATTCTGGCCCATCCATCTTTTTTAAGCATATTGTTACACATAAAAGGGATCTCTCTTCCTCATGTGGTTACACAGCAAATGGCAGAAGCCAGCTGAGATTAACTGTGACTCATCAGCTATCTGATGAGATTGACAGGTCACAGGGTTCTCCTGCGCAAACCCACGAGACCACATCAGAACTTGTTAGCCAAGAACAGAGATTAAAGCCTTAATTATGTTCACAGGCCAACTCTCAGAGATGTTCCTCAGAGACTGTCCACTGAGTGTGGTGGTAGCGTACAGGTCGTGCCTGAAGAGTGTCCTTAAAGTGCTATAAGGACAGTTTGTTTGTTCTGTGATCATAGTTTTGAGTTTAACATCCACAAAATATACAATCAGACAGGTCAAAGTAGGACACAGTGCTTCCTGCTCAAACGCTTCTTGAAAAAAAGCTTTTATTTATTTCACTGAGTTAAATTCCTAATGGTTCTGGAAGTCTTTTAAAAGACTGAGCTTCCTCCTTTCCCTCTCTTTTTTGCTCTCCCTCTGTGTTTGCTTTTTATCCTTGCCAGGGAAAGGCCTAGTAAACGCTTCTCTCTGTTGGATCAGCAAGCAGAGGAGAAATAAAGAACGAAACTGGAAAAAAAAAAAAAAAAGAAGTAGAAAAAAAACAAGTGGAAAAAAGGTCAAAGATAGAATGGTAGTAAACAAGTAGAACACCCTGGGGGGTCTTGAAGCTGAAGAGCAGGTAGTTTGAATGTTTCACACATTTGAATGTGAAGTGCTGAGTCATTAACACAACCATAGCACAAGAATCGGAAGCAAATGTTTGCTCTTTTCGTTTTGCAGCTTTTGCAGATGTAACTGTTTTCCTCTGTGAGGCAACACTGTACAGTAGTACAAACTATTGAGCAACTCTAACGAGCTTAATTTCAGTTTCATACCTGCAGCCGGGTATTTCATTTGCTGGTTACCGTCAACACAGGCATCTGTTTACAAGGTAATTTTCAGTCACACCTCATTAACTTTGCACAGCAGACCTAAAATAGACTGGATTTGTCTCAGCATACACGTCACCCTGTGTTTGGCAACAAGCTGTAACAAGAAGTAACAACATAAAGTAGGCAACATCAAGAATCCACACAGCTGCTATTTCCCCAGCTAGTCAATGAATTAGCCCAGAACACAATTTAGAGAAAACCAAATACATTCACAAACTAATATAATTTATATTTTATACTTCTAATAGGTTTATTTGTGTTTGTTTCCGGTCTGTGTGTGTGACAGCTAACACAAGCTCTTGCACACGAAAAGGTATTTTCATGCACTCCAGGTAGAGAAGACATTTAAAACAAGGCTAAGCTCTTCCGTCGTTTAAGAACGGGAGGAAGAAAATGTTGCGTCACTGAGGGCACGCATTCAAATCCCTGTGGGTTTAAAAGGAAATATGTTTTATCATGCCAGAGCAGTGCACGCAAGCATTTATATGTCTGATTGATATACATGAGAGACAAAACTGCAGTCCGAGAAATGTGTTGCCTTGTCTAATTGTCAAAAGTGTGACCTGTGGTTGTTCTGTGGCCATATTAGCTCCCCACCAATGTGTAATGAACTTATCTTCACTAATTGAGACTGTCCACTGGTGATGGCCTGAGCAATTGAAATGCATTCCACCTTGTCAAACGTCCATGACCATAAACACCACGTCTGAAAATATAATGTGATATTTCTGGACGGATTCTTCAGAGCTGTTCCAGAGCGTAACACAGGTGCGACTGTGCACCATATCAGGCTACTCTCAGTATTTGCTCCTACATGAGACAGGTATGATGCTGTCGGAGTAGAATCTTAGATATGATACACCAATTAAATAATGAACACACATGAGCATGATACATTAAAATTCAGGCACAGGCAGTACTGATATTAAATAAGTCCAGAAGACCTTGTGGATTTGCTTCTGACTACTTCTCATCCATTTATTTGGCAGCAAAGACATTCAGCTCTTTGTTTTTGGCCGTAAGGGATGGTAACAAGAGCCTCCTAAGGACGCAGGACTGGAGCAGACACACAATGGACCCCTGTGTATGTGTGTGTGTGTTCGGAGAGAGTGAGGGAGTGTAAGAAACGTAGTATGTCTGTCCCTGTAACTCCTGACTCGTCTCAGCCCTGAGGATGGGAACCTGATAAAAGACCGGGCAAACAAGTGTGTTTCTCTGTCCCAAAGGCTTCTCACAAATGCAGTGATGTTTGCTGTGTTTCTAAGCGTCCAACTAGTGGTCGAACACATGTTCAAGCTGTAGGTGTTGGGATGTTGGGAGCTCCCTGTATATTTCCACACATTTTACATCTCCCCATAAAGCTCCACTCTAACCTGCAATTAAATCCGGAGGGGCCCAGCTGTAACCCTGACTGGCCCCCACGAGGCTCCCAGAGGAGCTTAGATATAGAACTGGGTCAAAACTCTGGGTCTTAGGCCTGACCATGGTTTGTTTGCAGCTAGTTAGCAACACTGGTGGCAATTGTCTGATAAACAGATCGACCTCCTGGATTGAACTCCACAGCCAGCAAGAAAAAGGCAAACAATATTGTTTAGTTTTTTTTTTTTTTCGCTGCTACCTTTCCAGGGTTCAATCAGGTCATATCTGTTTATGGCCTTTTCTAGACTGCCATCTAGTGCCTGAAGAAGGTATTTCTTCATTACATGAGCCACATTATACTCTACAGTATTTACAAAGTTACAGGAGACAATTGGGAACATTTTTATGATTTATTTATTCATGGAGAGCAGTGCAATCATAAAAAATAATACGTGTTCAAAGGTGCTTGGTTATGCATTCATAATGCTTCAGCTCACTAAGGTAAACCTAACACAACCATACATGAATTGAATTCTCCTGGACTCAAATAAAACACAATTTTCAAATGATTGTGCTATAAATAACATGAAAACACATGTATGTCTTCAGATATGGTCTAGAGAAAGCCACAAAGAAAAACGTAAATTTATATGATTAGGGTTAATACATAATTGAGACATTTTATGTCTTTCTACCACAGTGAGGACTAACAGCGAAACAAACTGCTGCAGTTAAGCATTAAAACCTTGTTAAACAGCAACAACGAATAAAACATGCCACAACAAAATAGCTTTCCCATTCATTATGTACACCATAATATCTTCCACTGGTTCAATTAAAAGCCCAGTCACGTGGTCAAACGGTATAAATAACCTCACTTCTTGCCGTGTCATGCCTGTCACTATTTCAGGGTTACCCCCCCCTCATATGTAAGCATAAGCTGGTCTAAAAAAGACCAGAGTATTATAAGAGGCTCTATAAGGGATCACTCTTTCGCTGAACTTCCCTCAAGAACCGTTTACATGTAGGGCAAACCCTTTCTCCGTTCAAACCAGGAGATTAAGATAGAATCCTCTTTACAATTACAGTTTTAACTGCTTATTTTTATTCCTCATTGGTGATACATTCATATGCTGTCAAAGTTATTTTTTTTTTCAATATATATAAATATATATATACAGCAAAAGTTTACTTATGTTAAGAGACCTGAATGGTCATTCATCTACATTCGTCTTGTCTGAGAGTGGAGTGCCACTAGGAGAGATCCGGGTGGATTCACTTGTTCCTTCAGGTGGTGTCCAGGATGGCTGTCCTGGATCCTTTGCCTGACAACAACACAGCAACACTGTGTGCGACAATCCAGCTAGATGTCGCCCAGTCCAGCTCACAACACAAGCTGGGAGCACTCCACGTCATGCTCTACTAATCTCATTCAGCATCAAAGTGATATGTACACATGTATGTACAAAGTTGGTACATACAAAAGTGCAAAGGAGCAATGTTCTCACGTCAAAAGTCACACGACACGTATGTTTCCATTTGTAGTATTTTCTCTGTGCATTTCTTGGAGTTGAACAAACCAGATTGAGATTAATTCCTTGTTTGCTCTTTTAGCAATGTGTCATTCACACAAGGGAGAGAAATATAATCTGTTCTTCAACTCATACTTTCAATTCCAGAAACAAGGATACAATTAGACAAAAGTATAAACACTTTGAGTCTCTGCTTTTGATTGATCACTGTTTCTGTGTCATGCAATCTTAACAAAGAAATGCAGAAAAAAGCAAACAAGTCAAGACGTCACAACACTGGCTGTCCTCTGATAGGGAGGGACCTGGGAGATCTGTGTTACATCATTGAAATTGCTGAAATGCCAGAGGAAAACTAATGGTGATCAGAAGACTGAGGATTTTGGAAGAGATTTCTTGAGGCTAAGCTCAGCTACGTTTCTTTAAAGGTTTCTTTAAAGATGCATTTAAAATATACTTTAAGTTAAAACCTTGCCATATTAATCAATTTTGAGGAGCAGGTAAGCCTGAATACTCCCATGATAAGGCACGGGACATGAGGACAAACTGTGGTTCAAGTGCAACATCAGCCATGTTCAGCACAAACACTGAAAGTTGCCTTTCTCTTTCAATGCATATCAGTCACATTCAAGCCAGAACTGCACTCTCCTTAAGTGGAGAGGTAGATTTTTTTACCCTTAACTGCAGTAGCTGAGCCTTCGCCAATAATCTGTACATCTCAAATAACAAAATCCTCATCAATCAAGAACAAAGATGACATCAAACTTAAACCGCATATGAGATTAACAACAGAGATGCACAAAGAAAAATGAATCAGAAACTTAACAGAAACAGGAGTACAGAGTTTTCATGCTCTCCACATGCTTGCGTGGGTTTCCTCCCACCGTCCAAAGACATGCATGTTTAGGTTAATTGGTGACTCTAAAAATTGTCCGTAGGTCTGAGTGTGAGTGTGAGTGGTTGTTAGTCTCTGGCTGTCTCTATGTGTTGGCCCTGCGATGGACTGGTGACCTGTCCAGGGTGCAGCCCGCCCTTACCCAATGTGAGCTGGGATTGGCTCCAGCATCCCCCGTGACCCGGAAACGGATAAGTAGAAGATGGGTGAATGAACTGAACAGAAACATACAGCTTCCCTCAATTTTGTTGGTCCTTCCATGTTACTCCTAATGCAATGGTGCCTCTTTTTTAAACATGAAGCTACATAAACTACAAACGAACACAAAGAAGCAGGGAAAGGACATTCCACCTACCACCTGAAAATTCACCTAGCAGCACCTTTGAACCTCACTAATTACTAAGGTGTGTGTGTGTGTGTGTGTGTGTGTACACGTCTGCGTGTATGCATGAATGCGTAGATATATTGCCCCTTCTCAATCCATCTCATCTAAGCAGGTGGCTTGACGGCTTGTAGTGCAGTGTGAGTTGGCGCGAGCTGTAGCCCGACATGCCAATCCCCATGAGGCCCATCAGGAGAGCCATGCGTGGCATTGCAGGGCCCTCACGGCTCTGCAGCACTGTCTGGGCTGCCTGAGTCTGAAAGAGATAGCAGGGGTCACTGTCACCACCGACAAATACGCAACAACCAACACCGATCATGATCATCACCAGGGATGATGATTACCAAGGCAAGCGTTAAGCAAAATTCCTCCTGGCCCTCAGAGATGAAAAAGTGACCCTGGTCCCGTTAAATCTATCTACACAATCAGCTCAAGACATGCCACTGGAACATTTTGCATAGCTCATCACCGTTATGTTCAGAATCCAGAGAAAACCAAAGGTCTCCAAATTTGTAAATTATAAATTTTCATGATTGTAGAAATTTCTGTGGATAAATAAACCATTAAAATCCCCCGAGATGATCTCAAAAGGCACGTTGTCTCAAAGATTACATATTTCTCTTAGCTAGTGAAAAGTCTGTAAATCAAAGATTTACACTCCTCTACAATTTTATCTTCTGGTCAATGTTAGAATTCTTTATATAATCTTTATAATACACAGTTTTTCACACAGTGAGAATGATCTAACATGGACTCTAATGACTGGAGGTATAGATAAGGAGGTTTACACTGCCCAGATTCAAAACATAACCATGAACAAATAATTTAGGTTTCAAAATCCAGCTGTAGTCTCTGAAATACCTATCCAGGGTGATCGAGAACATGGACCTCAAGCTATCCCTTTGGAGATCCAATTAGAGGGCCTTTACCTGACCCTGTGGAGCTGAGGCATCTTTGATTCAAATCCATTCAGAGACAGGCTGCTATAATCCTCTCAATTCCACTGCGACACACACAAACAGGGAATTGTATATGTACCATGAGGAGTCAGCTGTGTTGATTTAAAATGAGCTTTTAAAGATTCAAAGTAATAATTCAGACAAAATGTATATTTATCCTGACCTACTCTTTAGGCATCCCCCAGTTAGTTGTTACTGGAGGCTATATTGGATATATATATTTACTCAATGGTGGTGCCACTGCAGATTTCCTCTGTTGTCCAAGACTAATCATTAATCTATCTCAAGAAAAAAATCACCCTAAAGCATCTTACGCACCTGAAGGTATCTAATATATCCAGGGGTCAGTCGAGGGATGCGAAAAAACATTGTTGTTCTCTCCAGTGCTTCACAGCTGAGACCACAAATACCCTCTCTGCAACCAGCCCTGGAGACTTTCTGCCAGGCAACGTCCCTTTGCTCTCCTGCCTGTTGCGTCTATTGTGTCCTCTGCCCGGCAGGTTGAGCGTGGCAGCTCTCCCCTGTGTCCGAAGACACTGTCCTCCCTCAGATAAACCCACGCACCTGCACCGTGATGATCTCCCTTAAGGGAGTCCAGTCCCCATAGGCCGTATATAAACCCCTGGCTTCATTGCGTAAGCTGGTCACATGGTGCAAGACTTTGTGTATGTGACTGTCTTCGTGCGTTGTATTTGTGTCAGTGGTGGATTAGCAGAGCCAGTGGAGTTGTGGCAGATTAATATACCTGTGAGAGAAGTTCCAAAACCATTGGCTGACATTTATGTGGGTAAGAAATCCCATCAACGGATGACAAGGCAACAGTGTAATGATCTCTGCAGGGGTCACTGACAGTCAGCTTGACAGTTAGGTACAAGTCCAGGACCACTGCCTTCCAATAGTGTTAGGGATTCTGGCAAAACTGATACATGGAAGTAACTAATAAAATGCCAAAATAAAGATGTCTCTTTGAAGCCATCCGCAATATCCTTTTGATAAAAGGCCTAGTTTGTGAAAGACGTAGCTAAATTATTTGTAAAATTTGTCAAATTTATCTGACGATTGCTATTTTCAGTACACAGTTTTGCTGCTTCCGCTGCTTATCTCTCTGCTGTCACGAAAACATGGACTTGACACGGTGTCTTCTAAGAAGGATTTCACAGAGTCATCAAAGGAGGCATGCGATGCACTGACAGGTTACAAGATGCATCACAGAAATAAGGGCATGTCAATGAGGCACATTAACCAAATGGTATCTGGCTCAGCTCTTGCACTTTGAAAATCAGTCATGGAAATTACACATTAAAGAGAGTCTATCATTCTCTCAGAAGAGCACTGAGAATTGCTAACTATTGTAAAATACTACTGTAAATAGTTAAATGATTGTTTTGATGTACGGCTCAGGATCTCTTACTTCACATGCCAAGAATGGATTAGCCCAATCTAAAAGACACGCAGGACTGCTCTGTGGTACATCTAATCTTATCTAATCTAATCTGATCACGCAAAAAGAAAATAAAGCAATTAAAGTTTTATGCTCCCATCTTATTTTATTCAAAAGCACAAAAAACACACGTCCCTTCGTCATCCCATTAAAAACAAGGACATGAACCCGTCTACGTCATCTCCAGTCACACACTTGTCAACTTCACATTGGCATGGGATGCATGTAATAATCTGGTCTTTTTTCACTGACTAGCCTATTTTGCTTTAGCACATTACACACATTGGCGTTTTACTGACATTTGCTGGGATGGTCGACATATAAAATAATACGTATGGCATAAATAAATGTTGCATATATTTTCTGCTGCAATGATATATTGCTATTTAAAATGACTTGGCTGGTCAAGCAGGGGTAGTTGGAAAGGAAATTTTGTGCAGTTGCTGCTTAACAGCAAATTTATTTTGTACTTTTCTAATCATTATACAGGACAGAGTCAAATGATCCAGATAAGTTATCTGTCTGCACAGTCTATTAAACATTTTTTCTCTTACTTTATCTATAACACGAAGCCCTCACACCTGGTCGTGTGGTTACGACTTAATGTAAAAGGAAGTCACCAGGGGAAACATGTTCAATAAATATACAATAATAAAAAGCAACATAGGGGGTTAAAAAATGCAGGCACTTATCTGGACAGTCGATACGTCACAAGCGTCATTCCTGCACGTCATCAGAAAAAGAAGGACCCCTTAAGGCTCTAAAAACAGAACGCGGGCTAATGTAAACTTCGAAAACAGTCTATTTATAACCACAGTTTCCTTTTGAATAAAAGTCAAAGAAGGAAATTTCGACACATATGTGGAATTAACGCCCTGTCGATGCTGTTTCATCATAGAAGAGTGAAGTTGTCCTTCTGAGCTGGTAAAAAACTAGCTGGCTAACGTATCAAGCTAACAGCTAAAGCTGTTAGAACTGCGCAGTTTCATTTCAAAGAAAACTCCGAAAACTCCCACACTGACTCTGTCTCTGCTTACTGTACTCGTATTTCGCTGCTAGAACATATTTTGGCGAGTGGCATGGGCCGACTTTACCAAACTTTGGTAGGTGACCGCTGCTAGCTGCAACAAAGCAAAGAGGTAAACGTTCATGTTTGCAGCAAGTTAGTCAGATGTTGACGTTTTAGGCATCAAGTTGTTGCAGCCAGGATGAACGACACAGAAGTCTCTTGTGAATGCGATGCTATAAAAGGAAAAGCTCAGGCACTGGATGATCAAATACGGTGTTTCTATACGCATCTACGTGGAAACTCGTTGACCAGTTTTTGATGGCTGTGCTGCTTTGTCCAACACCTCATATCAAGACAAAATAAAAATTCACACCCAAACATGCAGCTTTTGCATGGTGCTTGCTTAATGATTTCGAAAAATAAGAACCTCGTACATTTCTCTTCATCAAAACATCAAAGAGGAAATAAAATTAGCAATTTTTTTGGCATGGCTCAATGTAAACAGTGTTTTATGAGCAGACCTTTGGAGGCCCTGTGCACTGCTGTCGTTTTACCCTCTCATAATCCAAACCTTCGTGTAGACGAAAAATGAAGTTGCTATGCCAGCCAACAGACCTACATTTAACTGGGTTGCTTGTCTTGTCAAGTCGTAATAAAAATGTCAAAGCCTGAAGTGATCCCTTTAAAATTTGTTAGAAACATTGACGTTATTTTAAAAAATGAGACAAAGTAAACAATTGTCATTTGAATTTAAGCTAATGCTTTGCATTTTGTTTTATGAATAACCTGCACTCTATATGCAGTTGTATAAATTTGGGTTTTCTAGCCACCTGTCAATAAATCGACTCATCCTCAGCTTGCCTGTCTCATGTACATGGATTGTCATACTTGCCATACATGAAGGTTAACTCTGCCCCGCTCTTATTAGATCTCTTATTAGATTAGAGTAGCACACAGTGGGGTATCTGTCAGACTCATTCATGTTATTTTGTGTCCTCTGAGTGCTATTATCCTGCATTTGTCATCGCTTTATTTCTTGATTTCAGTCACAATGAAGAGAAGAGCTGAAGCAACATCAGCACCACTACAGGGGGTAAAGCGCCGTTGTGACGATAGCAGCTCAGATGATGAATCAGAAATATCCAGGAAAGGTATGTGAAATTATTTGCCTTTTCTTAACAATATGTGGGTCATGCAAACAACTTGATTTACAAGTTAGTTAAGGAAGATAACTATTTTACAGAATCATAAATTTTTTTCCTCTACTGAGGGTGTTGTCCAAGTATTGTTGAGTCCCATAGGATACCTTAAGGGTATGATTTTATCTAAGTAGTATTTAAGTTCAGTTGAAGATTATAGTGAGTAAGCTTTGCGATCAAGGCTATTAGAAAAGGTAGGTTTATTTTAACATATCTCTCTGCTCTTGTTCAAAATGGTTTTTATCACTGTTTGTGTGGATGTGTATGTGTGCATGCGGTTTGCTACTGTCAAGACTCCAGCCAAAATGACTCCCTCAGTGATCAGGAGGATCACCGACCAGGGTTTTCCATGCCTTCTATATCATCTTTTGATGATGCCCAAGACACAGACAGCCCCACACAGACCTCCTCCAAGTTTTCTATGTACAACAGTGTGTCCCAAAAACTCATGGTAATGTACTGAAATTGAAAACCTGACTAAACCAATATGTGTCTCTGTTAACTGTATCAGATTTTGCATTGTAGAATTTAAGTTTGTATGTGTAATTGTATTAGATTAGAGTTTAACATTTTTCTTTGCAAGAGATTCACAACTTATATGATGTTTCCACACTTTTTCCTGTTGGTTTTTATCTTTTTCACCTTCAGGCAAAGATGGGTTTCCGTGAGGGCGAGGGTCTGGGAAAGTTTGGGCAGGGACGAAAGGAGATTGTGGAGGCTTCTACACAGCGGGGTAGAAGGGGTCTTGGCCTCATGCTGCAGGGCTTCCAGGGAGAGCTCAATGTCGACTGGCGTGATGAACCAGAGGTACGGTAGCATGTAATAAATATGGAATCTTTTGCTGAAGTGTCTTGAATTAGGTTTTGCAGTATTATCCAGGAATCAAAAAAGAGGTACTTGTAATCAGTGACATGATTTTTATTCATCTGTCCTGTTGTTTATCTGACCAGCCCAGTGCTATGGAGAAGGTAGACTGGTTCCCAGAATGCACCACAGAGACCCCAGATGCAGATGAGTTGAGGGATTGGATGACTCTGGGAATTGTAAATATGAAACCATGAACACTAACGTAGACATATGCATAATAATTACAACAGGTTTACTCTTTTGGTTGATACTTATATACAAAAGTTTGGTTGTTTAAAGTTTTGTTTTCATCTTCTTATAGAGAAAACTTAAGATTGAGGATGAAACAGAGTTTTGTACTGAAGCTCTCCTGCACACCCTTCTCAGGTGCAAGGTGAGTTATGGTATAAAATATCTATTGTTTGTCCCTTTTTCATATTAACATGTTTTTTAAATATCGAATAACATAATCTACATTAAGAAGTTTATAATGTGATGTGTTCACCTTTGCATTCAGATGGGCTAATGCTGACTAGCAGAAACGGAAATTGTGTGTTTGTGAAGTTTGGTTATTTACCTTCTTGGTTTAACTACTCAAATCATATTACAGTATTGAAATATCCATGAGTTGTGTCTGTCTGATGTTCAGTCAGTTTTTGATGACTTGGAGGGTGAGGAGATGAGGAGAGCTCGGACACGTTCCAACCCTTATGAAACAATCAGAGGTGGCATCTTCCTCAACAGGTTGGTCCTGTGAAACTTAAATTGGACAAATTAATAATGTGGATGATAATGTATTAATCATTTGCTAATTTTGAGTTTTATTCAACTGGCTGTTTTTGTGTTGACACGCATTTGTATACTATACTATACTAGTGGTTCCCAATTTATGGGCCAGACTTTTGAAAGCAATGAAAAGTTGTTCAAAGTGCTTTCTGTATTTAGAGCTGCTATGAAAATGGCAAACATTGACCACTGCTTCGACCATATGTTCACCAACCCAAAGGACTCACAAGGGGTGAGTGTGTCAAAGGGACTGCTGATATGGATTGCATGAAACTTGGATTTCGGTACAACGGCCGATATAAACAGATGGTGAGATGAGCTGAAGTCTTTGCTCACTCTCATCATGTAGAAACCTCTGACAAAGGATCGCGAAGGTGAGCTTCTGTACTTTGGTGATGTTTGTGCGGGGCCTGGAGGCTTTTCAGAATATGTACTATGGAAGAGACGCTGGCATGCAAAGGGCTTTGGCATGACTCTGAAAGGACCCTGTGACTTCAAATTGGAGGATTTCTTTGCAGCGCCGAGTGAACTGTTTGAACCTTACTATGGTACAGTGCCAAAATTTGCACATCACACCCAGATGTGTGATGAATTCTTAAATGAAAACCTGACCTCTCTGCATCCTAGGTGAGGGAGGTGTTGATGGAGATGGAGACATCACTCGCCCAGAAAACATGACTGCTTTCCGAAATTTTGTTCTGGAGAATACAGAGAGAAGAGGGCTGCACTTCCTCATGGCAGATGGGGTGACTAATTACACTTTTTTTTTTAACTGCAATGTAGCTTCTGAAAAACATCTGAATTCACATGAATTCACAACAGAATGAGCTTTCTGTTTGGTGATTGGATCACTGTGGGTGTGATGATTATTTCTGTCCCTGGCAGGGTTTCTCCGTGGAAGGCCAGGAGAATATCCAAGAGATCCTGAGCAAACAGCTGCTGCTCTGTCAATTCTTAACTGCTGTCTCTACACTAAGAACAGGTATATGTGCATAAATTAGTGGGTTGTCTCGTCAATCTGCCTGACTGTCCATCACTTGTTTCTCTGTTAGAGAGGACAGCTTCTGATGCTCCTTAGCTCTCCTTAAAATAGAAGCATCATATTAAGAAATGATACGTCTTTACCATAAACACTGTATGTGCTTTTTTTGCACATGTATATCACAGTCTTTGCTTCTTTGTTTCCTGCAG
The DNA here is from genome assembly GCF_900963305.1 of Echeneis naucrates. Lineage (NCBI taxonomy): Eukaryota > Metazoa > Chordata > Actinopteri > Carangiformes > Echeneidae > Echeneis > Echeneis naucrates. The sequence continues at coordinate 8,174,816 of NC_042534.1, forward strand.
GTGGCCACTTTGTCTGTAAAACTTTTGACCTCTTCACGCCTTTCAGTGTGGGTTTGGTCTACCTGCTCTACCTCTGCTTTGATAGGATCTCTCTCTTCAAACCTCTCACCAGCAGGCCTGCCAACTCTGAGAGGTCAGTTTGATTTTTTATACAGGGGAAGTTGGTTGTTATTGTATTTTAAGTGATTGATAATACAACTAAAACCTCTCAAGTTTTGGATACTAGGCATGTTTGTCAGACTAATATCTACTTAAAATATGGAGCTAATTTAAAACCAATCAAAAGAATGTAGTGGGATTTAATATTCCGGTGTCGATCTGACGAACAAAGCAGCAAAATAGAGTAGTTGAAAACTTGGTCATAACCACATCTCATGCAAATGTTTTCCCATATTTTCAGTGGTCCATTTTGGCTAGAGATTTAGAGAGATTGTTAATCTCCTCCCATTGATTACCACCCACAGGTACATAGTGTGCCGTGGTCTGAAGCCCGGTTCGGACGCTGTCAGAGAGTACATGTTCAAAGTGAACCTGAAACTGAACCAGCTGAAGAGCACAGACAGAGATGTTACAGAAGTGGTTCCCCTGAACATCATCAAGGACGACACAGATTTCTATCATTTTATGGTCAACTCCAATGAGAGGTAAAGATGGTTAATATTCAGAAAGGCCTTTGTTGTTTCATGTCAACCTGAGTGACTGACAGAAAGTGGATTTTATCTTACTGCAGCCTCTGTGTAGTCCAGATCAAGGCCTTAGCCAAGATCCATGCCTTCGTTGTAGACCCGTGAGTAACTGTTCTAATATCCATTCATCTGTTCATCTCCCAGTCAATCTCCATCCAGCATATCTGTATGTGCAGGATTGAGTTTGTTTGGTGTTAAACTGTCCAACTGTGTTGACATTTTCAGAACCCTTTCGGAGCCAAGGCAAGCCGACATCAGGAAGGAGTGCCTTAAACTCTGGGGAGTGAGTGGAGAAGCTTCAGTATTCTTATTACTACAGTTCAGCTGGACTATAAAAGAGTTTTTGTCAAATTAAAGGAGTTCCATTCTATTAATCTACTCCTATCTACCTATTTTGTCTTTTTTCAGGTCCCAGATAAGGCCAGGGTCACTCCTGCTTCCTCAGATCCGAGGTCAAAATTCTATGAACTAATCAAGGTCAGTTTGTAAATCTTGGAGGAAAGAAAGACTATTGGGAGTGTGCCATGCTGGAATATGTTAAATATTACTGTAGACTGTCGGTGGAGGTGTGCTGTGAAAAAAAAAAAAAAATTCTGATACAAACATATATAAATTAGCTACTTGATACACCCTTGACCACCTTTGCTTTTCAACAATTATTCTCCTTGTGTCTGCATAACAGAATTCGGATGTGGAGTCTTTTCAGTCCAAGCTCACACCCCTCAACTCCAGCACACTTGATAAGCTGCGACATATTCTGGACCACAGGTGCATCGTGGGAGGTGGAGAGCAGATCTTTCTTCTAGCATTAGGGGTGAGTCCCTAGGAAACAATGTCAGTGTTGAACTTAACAAACTGGACTTAGATGCTTTTCAATCTTTCTTTTTCTTTTTTTTTTTTTTTTGACTCTGCCTTTACCCACTTTTTCATGCTTTTTTAGCCTTATCAGTATATTATTAAAAGCAGATGCCCTGGGCTAGTTTAGCTCTTTATGTGCAAAATTATTCTAATTTCTTCTGTAAAAGATAAAAAGAGCTGAGTCTTTATTCTCTACTTAGAAGGTTAGTGGTGCATTCCAGAGAGGCTATTTTGTTCCTGTGCAAGAATATCTGTGCTTGAACCTGTTCTCATCTTATCTGTTCTCTTCAATAACTTTTATAGAAGTCTCAGAAATACACGTGGGATGGGAAGATGCCTGTGCGCTGGAGGAAACTGGAAAATTTCAAGTTAGAGTTGCCAAGAGATACACTTTTAAGTGTGGAGATCGTCCAAGAGCTGAAGGGCGAGGTCAGAAAACCTCAAGTTTAAGGCTAAGCAAATAAAATATGAATTTTTTAGTGTTGCTCTAATGATGAGCTCAGTTTTTTTTCTCACAGGATCTTGTTTTCATCAGGAACTTTTGTTGTTTGTTGCTTTGATAATTTTATGTCAATGTTGGGCCAACTCATCGAAAACTCTAAGGTCATCATTATGATATTCTGTGAAACATAAAGTAAAGAATCTAGAGCTAAATTAAATGACTACCATGTTATCACAACAGGCATTTTACCTATTGTTATACTTCTGAATTTGTGCGTGTATATATTTCCTCTTCAGGGGAAAGCTCAGCGTCGAATCAATGCAGTTCATGTAATGGATGCACTAATACTCAACGGCACTGATGTAAGAGATCAGCACTTTAACCAACGGTAGGGCAACAGTACCTGGATTTAGTATCAAACATTTATGAATGTTAAACATCCTGTCTGAGCTGGATTGGCCCACTATTCACTTAGAAACTTTAGTTTACAGAGTTGTAGTCCAGGGTCCTCTATTGTTTACTAAATGATGATTGTTGTATCAGAATTCAGATGGCTGAGAAGTTCGTGAAGGCTGTGGCCAAACCAAGTAGACCAGACATGAACCCTATCAGGTATGAATTGAAATGAATTCATCTATTTATTTTGGATCCACCTTTGGAATCTATAATAGCATTGAAAGGTTGGACAGTCTGAGAACTGACCAATGGTATTAATGCCAGTGGTAATAATGAGCCTATTTTTCCAGGTAAATTCACTTTTATCCAAATTCTACATTTTCTCATTACTGAGGCTGCCAATATTCAACAGGCCAGTTTGACATTAAGATCAAACACTGTCTTTGCCTTAACAGGGTAAAGGAGGTTTACAGGTTGGAGGAAATGGAGAAGATCTTTGTCAGGTGAGAAATCACAGGTCTGTCATTAGTCATTATCAACATTTCAAGTATTTTTTTCAGGTTAAAGTTAAATTTGTTTTCTCCCATAAAAACAAAATATAAAGAAAAAAACTAACATTTTAATTTGTGAGTTACTCGTTTTGCTCATCCAGACTAGAAATGAAGGTGACCAAGAGTTCAGGAGGAGTCCCTCGTCTGTCTTACACCGGCAGAGATGACCGACACTTTCTTCCCACAGGCCTCTACATCATTAAGACTGTCAATGGTTTGTATGTCTGTGTGTGCAGCTCCTCAATATCAGACAACTGTTAGATTTAACGTTTTACTGACCTTGTGCTTTTTAAGCCTTTAATAAGTTTGCAAAATATCTTTTCCTCACCTCCCTCACATTGTAGAGCCATGGACGATGGCATACAGCAAAAACTCAAAGATGAAGTTCTTCTATAATAAGATCACCAAGGACTCCACCTATGAATTGCCACCAAACTCTGCTGCTCCCTTCCAGTAAGTTCTGTCCTCTATTTGTATTCAAACTATGTAAATGTATTATTTAAAATGTACTTATTTCTTTCTCTTGTTTGGTGGTGTGGATATTTTTTGTTCGTGTTGATGGAAGTACACTTTGCAAAACAACCTTAAAAAAGTAAAAAAAAAAAAAACAAAACATGATAAATTTTTGTTTATCCCCAGTGTCTGCCACTCTGAGCGTCTCTTCTGGGCCTGGGTAGATGGGGTCATAGTTCATGATTCTCAGACCCGAATGGATCCTGAGAAACTTTCCAAAGATGATGTTTTGTCGTTCATCCACCAGAACTACCAGCCATGAAACATCCATGAAGCCCAGAGTTTGAGCAGCTACAACCTGAATACAGAATACAGTAAATCGTGGACATAGAGCCTCTGGAAATGTTGTCATGCAATTTATTACAACATAATTTGTTTTGATAATGAAGGGAGGATTTTCAAAAACACATAAGAGCTTGAAATTATGTGTTTGTGAATCCATGTTTTTATTGTCCTCTAAGCATCAATGAATAAACCGGTGGACCTTTCCCATGCTCCCATAGTTCCTCCTTTTTACGTTGCCTAGAGAAATTGTCATCAGGTTGTAACTGCAGTTCTGGTGCTTCAACTTGTTTGCCCCGTTTGCTGCTTTTTCCAGCAGTGTAATCTAGACCCATTGTAAGTGACAGACACAAACTACTCTATCTTTCTGCCTTTTCCACTGCCTTTGGCTCTGAATTGTAATGAATGAGAAACACTCATTGGACAATATGAAGACAAAAAGCTGGTGCCATTGTCTGCATTAAATTGCATGTCCCTGTAGATCCAGTTTTTTTGTTCCCTAGTCCATGCCATGCTTTTGTGTGTACGCATTTACCACATTAAGAATGACAGGTAGGGTAACTGGATCCATGTCTGTAAATGCATCTTTGCTCGCCTTGCTCTACATCTGCTTTAAACAGAAGTGCTCGTCATTTCACCTTTTTTGAGACAAGCATCTGTTTGAGAGTTCTTACACACAAACAGGCTCCTTGATGTTGCCCCCTGCAAAGTTATGGCTGAAGCCTAAAAACAACAAATACATTGTGCTCTAAATGATCCTTAACATCATTTTCATACTCAAACCAAATACAGATGTAGCAGCTCTCTCCCTCTCATGCCTGATCTGTCATGGAGTGTGTGTTTAAGATCTAGAAGGTGTCTTAGTTTTTAGGTTGTTTCTCCCCCGACACCTCTGTCATTGTGCCTAAAATCGCCTGAACTGTGTTTCTTAAATGCTGCAATTTATTGGTTATTTTTCTCTTGGAAAGTTCGTTATGAAACATTTGATGTAAATAATGATACAGTAAATAAATGGGAGATGTTCATCCCACAACATGCCCTCAACTGCCTGATGAAATGTCCTTTTATTGTTTATTTTAATAACCGATCAGCTACACAAGCATTGCACACGGCACAATGTAGGTGGCAGCTTCACATCTACAAACTGCTGTTGTATCAACAGTATTATGGGACGACCTGCTCCAGGTTTTTGAACAGCACACAACCTTAAATGAAAATGAACACTTTAGCACATCACGTGATGAATAGAGCTCTAGAGTAATAGCACAGTGTGGCGCTGTAGCTGTCATTTGTTGAGTAATGACTGAAGAGAAACATGGTTTGTTTCACTTGGCATATAATACACAAGTTTCCTTTTATTAAACTCTTGAACACCCTTTTGGGCCAAAGCCTAGTGAAGCTGAAATTACTGATTACTCTAAATTGTCTGTAGTGTGAGTGTGCGTGTGTGAGCACAGAAAATGTTGATGAATGTTGATGAATGGATTATCTGATAACATCTGTGTCTGTGTGTCTGGGACCTCCCTCCCAGAGACCAGAGACTAGAGACTAGACCGGGCCCCTCCAGAGACCAGAGCGTAGACCAGACCCCCCGCCCAGAGACTGGATCCTTCCACAGGCCGGACCCCTCCGGAGACTGGAGACAGCATTGGTCATGTTACTGCTGTAACTGCGTGACTAATGAACGAAAGACCCAAAGACCAATAGTTGAGCCACTGAGCGTACGACCAGGGAAAAAAGAACGAATCGCCCACTGAGATGACTTGTTACTCCTGAGTCATACAAAAGATTAGATCAAAATGAACGTATCATTCATGAAAGACACATCACTACTACATGATGTGTTAGTCTATTAACGTTTCCCAAATCCAGAATTGATCACATATTGGTAAAACTTTAAAAAAATATTACCTAAAGTTACTTTCAGGTTTGTACAGTAGTTGTCTTTAAACAGAAGTTTCGTTTGTCCTCCCAGTTACTCTCACCTTTCCGTGTTTCTTGCACAAATTGCTTTATTTTTAGGCTCCTCACTCTTTATTTACTGATCACACCACCACATCAAGACTCTTATTTTGAAAGCCGATCTCGCTCAGCCAATCAGATTTCGGCTTCGGATAACCGGAAGCAGTTAAACTTTACTAACGCGCCTCACTCCTCGACGGCGGCGAACAAAAAGGTGAATTTGTAAATTTACAGGTAATTTAAGTCTTTCACTGCAGTTTTACAACCAGCGAGATCTGACGTGTGTTTAAGAAAATGCGTTAAGTTAAAAGCTAAATAAAAGAACTGGGGGGGGGGGGGAAGTTGTTTCGTAAGATAAGGAGTTGGAGACACAACAGGCGTCACGTGACCGGGCTGCGGTCACTCACCTGTGCGGGGTTTAAAGTGTCTGCTTGTGCTCTGCAGCGATCGGATAGCGTCCCTGAGTGTCGTTTGGCGGAGAGTTTGCACAGCTGCTCGCCAGCCATGCTGAAAGCTGTGGGACAAGCCCTGTTCTCCACCGGCCTGCAGAACCCCAAATTCACGGCACACGAGAACAAGGTGACCGTTTTACCGAATCACGTGGCTCCAACCTTTGGCCCCGCTGTGGTGGCACAAATAAGCTACTCTGTCAGTAAAATCAGAAGAAAGAAGAAGGTGCCAAGCTTAAGTGACCAATATGTGTAGTCGATAAACAATGCTTTGACAGTGGATGGCACAATATAACATGAAGGATAACTGGGACCTATTAAATTTACCTGGATCATCCACTTTATAAAGTAAACGCATTTGTGTTTTTGTGTGTGTGTGTGTGTGTGTGTGTCAGTGTAGCAGCAAGGTTACAGTGAACAGATCAATGGCCTCTGCCATGCTTAAAACTGGATTATTGTTTCATTGAGAAAAATATACTCCACTGATAAATCCATAGTAAGCAGTCAGCATTTTTCCCTTTAATTGGTGTTTTTCTGTGCTTCCAGGAGAAAGACTATGAGATCCGGACCTACCATCCCACTAAGTGGGTGAGCACATCTCTGAGTGAGATGCAGCTGGATGCTGCCATGAATACTGGTTTCCGCAGGCTCTTCAAATACATCCAGGGCAACAATCAAAACAGTACGTCTGAGCAGATTTGTCTCTTAAATTCCACTTGTAGTGCTCGTATTGCGATGGTTGCATCTTGTGTTGTTGTATGACATTTAATTAATCAATCAGTCAGTTGAGTAATGTTCAGATGGTGCAGAATGAGGATATGGATAACTTTAGTTCAAGACAGGAAAGTTTATGAATAAAGGCAAAGCAGAGTGTACTTTAATGCACGCTCAGCAGTGTGTAACAGGACTGCTGCTTTTGTCTTACTCAGCAGTTTACGTTGGCATTATTTATGAGAATACATGCTGTTTGTGCTGTTGACTGGTGAGGTCTGCAGTGTAAGGAGAGTGTAATCTACGATCATGGTGTTTAATCCACAACATCTGGCATTGTGCTTGTATGTCCACCATCAGTTCAGGTGTCAATATGTACTCAGGTTTTTAATGTCACCTGGCAACTGAGGATTTATCAAAAATAGCCCATCTGTGAATGTTTTTGTGTTAAACACACTGGTTTTATTTATTATTTTCTATGGTTTTTTATTATGTTGGTCAGATTTTTATGCTGTTTTTTATTTATTTTTTTTTTGTCATTTTATGTTTGCTTTTTTGATTAAAAAAAAAAATGTATTTGTATTTGACTTTAGAAGTCAAAGTGGAGATGACGGCCCCTGTAACATGCCTTGTTGTCCCTGGAGCTGGCCCTGCATGTGAATCTAAGTTCACAGTGTCCTTCTACATCCCTGAGGAGCATCAGGCCAGTCCCCCAGAACCGAGTGACCCAGATGTGTTTGTGGAATCCAGGAAAGAGTTCACAGCTTATGTCAGGTAAAGTTGCACCTGTGCTAGTTTTAATGCCAATGCAAGCAGATGTATAATGTAGATGTACAAACATGTTTGACAGATTTTTATTTATTTATTTATTTTTAAACTAACTCTTTCAAATGACAACAGATGGCCTAACACCTACAGCTATTTCAAAGCTAATTTCAAGGGTGAATTACAGATTCAGATTATTTCCATATGTAAAAGTAAGAATTTTAGGATGTAAAATACTGATAAAATTTTAAACCCAAAAACTATCACTTTGTTTATGTGCATGTGAAATCACAGCTTTATTTCTCCTCCTCCTGCAGGACATACGGTGGTTTCTCAAATGAAAATATGAAGCGTGAAGAGAGCCAGAAACTTCAGGAGAGCTTGCAGAGGGATGGCGTTCCGTACCTTCAACAGCCATACTACTATGCCGGGTATGACAGCCCCTTCAAACTGACCAACCGCAGGAACGAAGTCTGGATCCTCAAAAAGGAGGAGTAGCAGTAGAGAGCTTTAAAGGTCAGACAGCCCACTGCATCTTCAAAATGATTGAGGGATGAAGATTTTTCACACGATAATTTCACAACATTTGATAAGTCTCACAGTTTGACAGCTAAATGAATGATGACTAAAGTTTGAAGTACTGTTAAATTTCTCTAAGTGTCTATTTTGACTAATAGTTACTGATTTAGACTCGTTCATACTCACTCATAGTCTGAATGATTAAGAGACCAAACACATCGTAAATCTGTCACTGGTCACTATTTAGAATCAAAAACGAGGGAAAACTAGTTTTAAAGGGGGAAGTGGCCACAGTGGTGAACTGAGTCCAGCAGAGGGAGCCAAGTAGTCTGGAGGACAATTCTCTCATTTGGTGCATTTCATTAGGACAAAAACCACCAAGCACCTCCTTGCTTTTTAATAATTGGCTTTTTGAAAATACATAAATTTGATTTTTTTTTTTTTTTTTGGTACACATTATATTAATTTAACAATCACTGAATAAATAGCAAAATAGTGAGTGTATTACAAGAGCCTAACCCTGAGAGATGTCAAAATAAGGGAAATATAAAGTTTACATTTGCCTATTTGTATATTAAAGCCATTATGACGCAGAGAGCACTTCCTAAAGCAATTCCAACAGAAGAGATGGAGGAGTATAATGAAAATGAAGCTTTAACTGTCTGAACTAGACAACTCAATAGTCTAATATATCTTCTTTGTGTTACTACAGCCCAGGTAGAAAACTCAGAATTTTACAAAATTTCTTCTTATTCTAATTTTTTTATTACACTGCTTTTACCTCTTACATCATGAATATTTGATCTCATTTAGCTCCTGAGGTAGTAGAGTTGTGTTTCCAGTTTATTTGAAGGGATACTGCATTGTTCTTAGTATGAGAAAGATGACATAAGCACTGCACTGATATATGAATCATGGGAAATATTACTTACTTCTAAATGATGTTAAAGAATGTTAAATTTAGTATCTCATCAATAATAAATATAACTCATCATGAAATGATCGATCGCTCTGAGCATTTATTACCTCCATCTCTTCTGTGTAATTATGTTTTTGTCATTCCTATTTCGTGACAGGATTGGGTTAGGGTTTTTTTTTTTTTTAAGAGGCTAATTGTGAGTTGTTGATCTAATCTGCGTCGTGTTGTATTCAGACCATCGTCCGTACTCTGATGGTTGTGACCTTTTTATCAGTCAGATGAAATCCTCGCCACAGTACAGCCTCTGCCCTCCCTAACCTTCTCCTCTCTCACCCTCGTCATCGTCCATGCTGCTGAGTAGTTTGTTTTATTTGTGGCAGAATTGTTCCCAATATCATGTTCAGGCACTCAGCAGAAACAGTCAGATCAATCTCACTGGTCGTGCTCTCTGAGGTGAAGCATCACCGCTGAGGGAAAAGGCATAATGAGGCTCAGTTTGATTCTGAACACAACAGTCGTATGTTTTAATTTTATCTGCCCCCTCCAGGCTGCTGGAAGATAATGTGTAAAAATATTTCACTGACAAGACTCATTTTCTGGTGACGGATACTAACTCTGAAGTGAATGTGCAGGAATGAACAGCGGCACATTGTGATTCAGTTTTTTTAGTTTTGGTTTCCAATTTCTTCCCACATCCCATATTGCAAGTTAGAGTGTGGAGATTCTGCACTGCCAAAACAGTGGGTGTCAGAGAGTCACTGTGTTAAATTTACATTGTTGGCAACTATTTTTTTTAGAGGTTTTGGATTCAATTAATTACAGCCCACTGTGAGTATAAAAAAAAAAAAGTTTTCTTTATATCTCAGTTAATTGCTTAGTTTCTGAAAGAACCTGAAGTTGAGTCTTGAATATCATACGAAATGTGATATTTTTGTTTTCCCGTCCAAAACGGAAACACGTCATGATATTTTTATCTTTCCCTTTGATGCATGATTTGATTCGTCATTTCAGTTTTACACAAAACTTTAGAGGGATTTGTGTTCTGAAAAAAGAAACAGACATTAATTTGCTTAATAGACAACAATCTGGCATTAAGATTGGGGAGAGAAGTGCAACCTCTGTGTTGCTGAGAAATTTATAAACATTCGTTTCAGTGTTTGACACTCAAGTAGACTAAAATCTTAGAAGTTGGAGCTTCCCTGTTCAACAACCTGTCCAGTGTTTTTAAAAACCAAAAAAGGATTTCCTGCAAAGGATTGGTAGGTTTGTTTTAGGCAACATCCGCGTGTTCACTTTTGATGTGGAATGATTGTTTTTTGTGTGTAAGAAATTAGATTTTGAAATGACTTATTCTTCAGGCACTCTTTTTTTTTTGCACCAATGTCAAAAAGTCAACAGTTAACTTCTGTCCCCGACATCTCTGCTTGTCTGCAGTTGATGTGGTTGTCGCCTCATGCAGCTGAGTCTTTTAAGGTTTGCGTTTAGAGGAAAGGGGAAAAGCACTGGTGTGTCAGCTGAGTAGATATGCTCGGAGGAGTTTGTATTGATTTCTGTTTGACAGCCAGATGGAACCTGCTGCTGTGGGGCGTCAGAGGACAGGTGACGGTGCTAAACAGGAGGCTGTCAGTGTTTCTGTGCTAGGAGACGCTGAGAGATGAAATGAAGGGAATGTCGAGGGGCTGCAGTATAGAACTGCAGTCTGATCACAACTGATCAGCTGTCCGACAGAGGAAGGTCTATTATGGGCTGTGCCTGTGATTCTGTGTGTGTCCTCATAGGATGTCCAGATGGAGACATAACTGATGACCCAGTGGGGGTGGGGGGTATAAACGGTGGCCTCTGGAGTTTTCCAGATGACCGACGAGAGTGGATGCCATGGCGATGGCGCTAATGAGGCAGAGATTTGGGGCGTTGGGTGGGCAGATGGCTGTGAATCACTCAGAGGGAGAGAAATGACAGAGATCTGGCTCTTTACATATCACGTTTTTTTATTACAGACATACACAAGATGGTTAGCAGCCTGCCTTCAGCTCCACTCCCACTACGTCACCTCTCCCTCCTTCCCTCCATCTTTTCACAAGCTCTCTGTGATTGAGACATTCTCTCTCCAGGAGACAAGCTGGGGCCCCAAGTGCTCAATCATGTCAGGCGGGAGCTGGGGGCGAGACACACTTTGGTCACAGGTGATTAAACCACTGGCTGTTATGGCTGTTAGGAGGTTATGATGTCTCATGCGTGTCACCTCAGTTCATGTCTCTGCTGAGACCACATTTACTCAGCTTTGAGCACCAGGGTGAAATTTGCATGAACCAAGATTAACGGCAGTAGAGGGCTAAAGCATAAATACGTAGAATATTCCATCTTTGAAGCACCTTTATATGGAAAAAAAGGACCTGGTGAGACAAGCAAAGTAAATGTGGCCCTTGTCCCTCCTCAGCCTTTGCTCCCCTGTGCCTGCATCACCCAGCCTGGAGACTGAGCAGTCCACTGTACTATAACCCTGCTTTGTGAAAATAAATAATCTACAAAAAGGAAACCACTCCCTTCCAGCAAACACAGGGTGCTAAAAATGTACAAATCCTTTGAAAATAAGTCAAACTGTTAATTACTCTTCTCTATATATTTACATACAGAACCATGTAAAACTGCAAAGGGATAAAATTAAAGAAATCACTTAAGCCCCAGAAGGTTCTAATAGGTCTCAGCAAACTTAACAATGGTGGGACCATATGCATGTGGTGTCAGACAAGTGATAGCACTCTGATTGTGTTCACATCCAGATTTAAGGTCAGCTACGCTAAATTTTTTTCAGCTCTTTGGTAACCAAAGTATGAACTAAAGCAAAATAAGCTTTTTAACTAATGTCTTTTCTGGCTTTGCATTTATAAATTCATTCTTATCTCCCAACACAGGTTGCTTGTTTAGTAAAACAGTCTTTAAAACATACTTCTTGATCACAAAGGAAAGATTTATGCACAGTGCTAACTCTACAAACTAAAAGTTAATTAAAACAGACTTTTTCATAGCATTTAGTTAATTTGGCTGAGCTTTCGTACCCCCAGCATTGTCCACTTCCTGCTTGTCACTAAGGTGGCAGCACCAAGCCCTCTGCACTTTCTGTGGACCCTTTAATACACCCCAGCTCTGCAAACAAAAACCACTGACCCATCAGTGCCGAAAAGCCAAAACCTGGTGATAACTGAGTGAAGTTGTACCGTGGTGCTGTACCTCATCCTTTCCATGTTCTTTTCACAACATGAGCCGTCTGAAGCCGACATCGGCGGGCAGTAGTGCTCTCAAAACACTTTCCAGAGCCAACAGGAGTGAAGCAGAAACTTAGATGATTTACAAGATGAACGTCTGGCACGTCTTTACCGTCTTTACACTCCTTCACTGACTAGCTCCCTGACACCGCAGCAGCAAACAACTTGTGACTTTTCAATTCCTTCGATTGACCTTAGTTTTCTGTCTGAACCTCATTCGTCAAAGAAACTAGGGCTCCTGTATTTTAAGGACAGGGTAAAGTAAAAAAAAAAAAAAAAAAAAAAAAAAACACAAACAGAAAACAAACTAAGAACACCAGGCGTAAAAGAAATGCTATTCTTTTAACACAAAGGGCGAGTCACCAAACGAAGGACAGGATGAGAGTCGTGAGATTTGAAAAGTTGCAGCACAACTAGTTTTCCACTTCAGTCTAAGTTCAGCCTGGTTCATGATGGCGTGACCTCTGACCTCACACCAGGACCTGACATGGCCACTCAGAGGCAGCACTGAGGAAGAAGTTGGGGCACAGGAAGGCGTCTCTAGAACCTGCCCCTGCATGGTTACGGCAAATGAGCTCCCAGAGTCGAGGGGGAGCCTTTCCTCTTTAACTTTTGCTCTCTTCAGATAAAGTGCCATTAGAGTCTTTGAGTGGCGGTCCAGGCAGACACTCTGTTGGGTCTCCATACTCGCTCTCAGCCAACTCCCCCTCACGCTCACAGATAACTGTCATTGGGCTGCTGAGGATTCGACTGCGTGCGTTGTATTTGCTGCTAGCAGCAGAGGGCGGCGTGCGGGAGCGCCCGTACTTGAACCCGCTCGTTGAAAAGTACGACGAAGTTGGTGAGGACAGAACCAAGGTCTCATAGCGGTTCCACTCGTCTGTTGCTCGTTTACCGCGACTGGGGGAGGCGCAGGGGCTGTGTGGTGCTGTCGGGGAGGAGGGCGAAGAAGCAGGGGGGTCTAATGCTGAATCTGAGCGTGTTCGCTGGAAGCGAGGGTCAGTGGAGCGGAGCATCTCAGCAGCAGACATCCGGAAGCTGGTCTCAGAGCGGCTGCCCTTCTTCAGGAGAAGGGCCTTGAAGGTGTCACTGCTGGTGGACGATTTGCGAAGGTTGCGCTGGATGGAGCCCGTCTGCCGGGGCAGAGAGGACACCGACCCTGGAGACAGGCTGGTGGGGGTTATGGGTGGAGACTGGGACCCACCACGGGACTTGTCCTCCTCGGACTCCTTGCGACCCAGGACCTTGCGCTTGGATCTGGGGAAAAATGTGAGAAACTAGATTAATGGCATGTTGGTCAACATTCGGCAGTGTATTGGGGTTAATCTTCTTATAAAGAGTAAAATCAAGTCAGCATTAGTTAGTATTGGTTTTGTCAGGGAAAAAAAAAAAAAAGCTCTGCCACGTGAATGTTCGTGTTTTTAAGCTAAAATAAAAACTGTAATAACGCTTGGCTGACATGCTACAAATCTCTGTCCCACATTTGCCATATGTCAGCTCTGCTCCTGGTCATCATGCATCAGATCACGAATCTTAGAAATGTCTGGCAATAATAGCACTGAGTGATGCGGACACTCGAAAAAAAGCAAGGGGGAGCGATGAGAAGAGTTATATCTTATCATTAAGGAAACACAATGACTTTTTTTGAGGAGAAGCTGCAGACGCTGCAACTTTACAAAAGAGCTCAGAAGCAGCACAATGAAATTACTCAACAACTGGGAAAAGTGCCCAAAGAAGCTTTAATGACACATAGACAACCAAGCCTCATCTCAGCATGGCGCTTTGAGAGGAGTCCACTGCACCACCCAACCTACACTGGATGGCAATGAAGCTGAACCTGGCAGGATTTGGATGATTAGGGCTTGCAAGGAGAAAGCTTTTGAATCTTTGGTAACGGGGGTTACACTGTGGAATTACTGCAGATTATCCAGGTAACATAACAAAACAGCGGCAGAAAATAAGGCTTGCTAATTAAAGGGAAGAGGCTACTTGCCACTTCGGACCTCTCTAGAAAGGATGCACCCACCCACTGCATGCCCCTTCTGCACAGGGATGGGGGAGAGGAGAAGAAGGGAGACAGAAATTATTAAAGACATGAAAAATACAGGTTGTGTGATGAACGAGAGATGTGATGCTGGAGATAAAGAACGGAGAGGTGGAGTGAGACAAAATCCTTTATCTTCAGATTAGATCTACAGAAAGACATCCTTCCTCTGAGGACAAATAACCTGTAGAGAATGTAATTCTGAAGGTCAAAGGAGAAGCGCGACTGAAGGACAGAATTGGTTTGTTTGTCTGCCTTCTGATGTGCGTCTGTGCCCTAAATTCAACGTCCATCTAGCCTTGTCCCCTGTGAGCTTCGTTGCCACATTAGCACAACAGCATTACATAAGATTTTTTTCCTCACACACACTCACACGTGTGGACGCTCACACACCTGAATCGAATCGACCAAGACAGATCAGACTCGAACTCTCAGCGGCGAACAAACAAAGGCAAAAGTAAGAAATGCTAACGTGTGTTATTTATGCAAACAACACTGCAATATAAGACACGGCTCCGAATACCAAACACTCATCTTGGCTGTTTTACATTTGGTTTGGAGAATTTCCCCCCAGACAAGTTGTATTTCCTGCAGCAGCTGTGAGGACACCTGATTCAAGGTTTTCATCACTCTCCATTTTACCAGAGGTGGACCGAGAGAGCGCTGTGGAAGTGAAATGCCAGGTGAGAAGGGAAGATTCACAAAAAGTAAAGGTTTGCATTTCAAATTGCAGCATATTCATGTTTTTGAATAAAAATTCGAAAATAATATATCACTCAAAATCAAAACAATGCCTCTAACTTCAAATACACTAGTGGCTTTTAAATTATTTGTAGTTTTCTCATCACAATTTTAAATTCTTCCTGTTCAACAGCACAGCCTGAGTTCATCATCACATCCCACATATAAAAAACATAGACTCGCTCTATATGTTCTGCACTTGTGAGGTGTGATGGAGGAGGAACACAGCAAAGCAAGTGTGAAAAAGAGTTTACACTCAAGCACATACACAATCTTCAGTTCTAATTAAACTGCAAAATAAATCGTACTTGTACCATAAATACATAGACAATGTGTTGCCTGCAGGGAAAAATAACCAGTTGAAATTAAATCCTGTGATGCTCAAGAGAACTCCGACTGCCGCTGCATGTGATCGTGAAACACAAACTGCCGGGCTGCATGAGAAATTTATGTGTGTTCTCTCTTTGAGGCACGGAAGCACGTGTGCAATATATGTCAGATACCCTGGAGCAGAGGCAGAGAGAGGGAGAAAGAGGAAAAAAACACAAGCTAGTCCCTCAGGTGGCCTCTAACCTAGATTAAAACCAGAGGGTGTTGAATAGTTAAATAATGCATGAAGTGACAGCCCTGTCTCGTGCTGAGAATGAGCAACACTTTATTTGACTACACTAACACAGATGCCTGGATAAACATTTGCCTACTGACTCCTACTGCTTCCTAAAATGTTGCCTCTGTGTGGTTCTTGAGTGGCTGGAGCCAAAAGCTCCGAGGCTTCAAGTCCCCAGACAACAGCAGTTTGACAGATGCATACGTCTGCAGACGTGACAGCGCTGCGTAAAGTTATGACCGAGAAGAGGACCAGAGCAGGAGGAGGAGAGGACAATGACAGGAGGGAATGGAGATTGAAAAAGAGAAGTTGTTGATTGAAGGGTGGGGGTTGGCGGGCGATACGTAGTAGTTCATGGTGATATGGGAAGAGGGCTGAGTGAGAGGCAATGAGATGCTGAAAGAGGAGGGAGGAAAACAAACAGGGAAGTGGAATGACAGAATGAGAGGGAAAAAGGAACAGGCTCAGTGGAATAAATTATACATCAGGAGTTGAAGTGGGTGAGGAGGAAAGAAGTTGGAGTCGACGAAGGAGTGACAGAGCTATAAAAGAGAAAAAAGCATCACTGTACCTGTGAATGGCAGCAAAAAGGTCTTCAGTGGTTCGGGGCCGTGAGGGAGTCGGGGTCACCATGTTCTTCTCAGAGGCCCCGTTGGTTGACGGGGCTGGAGACGATTCAGCCGTGCTGGAGTCAAACACCTCACCTGAGACATGGATAGACAAGTTACACACACACACAAACCAAAACAACCCGTGCATACTTCAGGTTGCACATGCTCATAATTCAGCCATCTCATTGCATTAACCTGGCAAGCAATGAAATCTGAAGTGGTACCGGGGAGGTGCTGGACTGTCCTCTTACATTCTCTTTCTGTCTCAAGATTTCCTCTCCTTTCTTCTCCTCTAGTTCAGCCTCTTTTCTCCTCCTCCTCCTTTCAACCTCCACGCTTTGCCTGTCTGAGCCGCTGCAGGCAGTCTCACTTTACGCTCTCCCCATCCTCCCCTTCATCCCCTTACCAGATCTGTTCCCCTCCCCTCTGATACGATGGAGCCCCTCCCCCTTCAACCACAAAAAGCAAGTCCACTGGGACCCCCCCCTCTCAACTCAAAGGGAGAAGGGAGCAGGACAGAAAGAGAGAGAGAGAGAGAGTAGGGCTGAGTGGGACAGTGGACAAGAGATTAACAGAAAAGAATAAGAAAAGAGCAAAGCGGTAAAATGGATATTTGGAAGTACGGATGGATGGCAGAAGGGAGGAGGGGCGGTGGAGGAAAAAGGAAGGGACAGTCGCCACAACAGATCTCTGCATGTAAAATGTAGGAGGGAGTGAGTGAGAGTGGATGAACTGAAGAGGCTGCAGTGCTGCTGTCCCAGTGATAAGCTGTCTCTCCTGCGCTATTTCCACAGTTTTTAAATCTGTAAAAGCTGCCGGTTCCAAATTTGCTGCTTTGAGTCAGAGGCCAAAATGAATTTCACAGCTGCCCATAGAGCTGGCCGCAGGCTGCAGCATCACTTTTAACTCATGTTCCACTTATGGAAACGGGCTTAACTAATCAGTAAATTAAGGTTTTGATTGACACCTCACTTTTTTTTTTCTTTTTACAAACACTGAACTAGAAAAAGCACAGTGTATTAGTCAGACTCACCTGAATCATCTTCCTTGGAGCTGATGGATTCAGTTGTGCTGCTTGCTCCATCTTCCTCCTCCTCTTCATCCTCCTCATCTTCTCCATCGGCACACAGTCCATGATCAAGACTGTTCTCCTGGCCAGAAGCAAAGATGTGGGGCTCATCCTGGATTTCTGTGGAGGCTCCATTGCTTTCTGCTAATGGCTCAGAGCTGTCTGAAATCTCCTCCTCTTCCACCTCCTGTTGCTCAATTTTCTTTTCTGTCTGCTCTTCCTTT
This sequence comes from Echeneis naucrates, assembly GCF_900963305.1. NCBI lineage: Eukaryota > Metazoa > Chordata > Actinopteri > Carangiformes > Echeneidae > Echeneis > Echeneis naucrates. The sequence continues at coordinate 8,192,428 of NC_042534.1, forward strand.
GCTGGTCTTTGCAGACCATCTTCTTCATTTTCAGTTTCAGACAGGCTTTTTGTATCCTCATGTTGAGCTGGAACCTGTCCGTTGATTTGTTGGGTGCTGAACGGTGGCAGAAATGAGAGTTTGGGTTTCTTAGAAACCGCTGGGGGCCTCTGTTTGACAGGGGAGGTTTCGGAGTTCTTTGTGAGACTTGGCAAGATTTCCTGTCCATCATCAGTTTCTTTTCCATTTAAGAGAAAGTAACTCTGATGCTCTGTTCCGTTTAAGACAGCACTATTTGGTGCCTCTGTGATAATGCAGTCTAAGGACAACTCCTCTAGGAGCTTTGACACAGGTGATGGAGAGGAATTACGTGACTCGTTCTCTGGGGAGTTGTTAAACACAGGTAGCACGGTGGGACACTCCTGGGAGTGAGATTTCCCCAGGCTTAGACCCTGAAGAGGATCCAGTCCTTTCTCCTGAGCTCTGATGTTGTTGGATTTGCCGTTCATTTCCGTCACTGGCCTCTTCACTGAGCGGAGCTGAACACTCTGCAGTGCAAACGGGGTGATCAGGGGCTTAGGTGAATTTGTGTGGCTGCTGGAAATAGCTGGTTTGGGAGCATCCTTCACTGGGGAAGAGGAAGGTGGAGGAAAAGCAGGCAGTGGAGGAGGTGGAGGGAGACCAAAGGAGGGCATGGGAGGGGGAGGGGGAGGCGGAGGGGGAGGACTGAAGCTTCCATTGAAGGATGAACTGGGGTGGATTAGTGTTTCAGGGGAGGGAGGAGGAGGGAATTCTGGGGAGGTGGAGCAAGCAGGAGGTGGGCTCAGAGAAGTTCCCCCTGGAGTGATGGGTACTGGGGAAGTCGGCGGAGGAGCCGGTGAACCTGCCCTCAAACTCTGTAGGAGAGGAAGTGTGGAGGGAGGAGGCTGACTGAGGGGGGTGTTGGTAGCTGAGGAGGAGAGGGGTAGGGGTGGAGGTGGGGGAGGAGGACCTGAGCCCTTGAGTGAGTCTGAGGTGTTGGAGGAGAGGGAGGTGGAAGAGGAGGACATGGACACAGAGGAAAGGAGAGACGACTTCCTCTCAGGCACTTTGGGCCTTGGCCGCCCGCCTGAGGGAGACATGGACCTGACGAATGAGGGCACGGGGGTTCCAGCTGTGGGGGTGTTGGACTGGCTGGAGTAGCCGCTTGACGGGGAGGTCAGTCTGTGGACCCTGTCTGGAGAGGAAGTGGATGTTTTGGGCTTCACAGCCACTCCCCCCTCCTGGCCTGGAGCTAGAGGGGCCTGGCTGTTGCTGTGAATCTCAACTCCATTCCGTAGCTCTCCTGGATGAGCCCCAGCTGTCATGCTATCTGTGGCTGGAGGGGTCTGTGCCCTCTGGTCGCCATGGTTTCGAGGGTAGTCCATGTAATAACCCCAGGAATCAGCATAGTCTGAACGCAAGCTGCTGGTGTCACTGTGAGCAGGCGTCACGTGGCATAGTGAATACACGTTAGATACACCGCCACAGTTTGCATTAGCTACTAGTGATGCTGCAGAGCTACCGGCACTGATGCTACTCTGACTGCGTGGCCGTAGTACCCAAGGGTCATCATAATCACTGCTTGGGCTGTGAGAGGGTGAAGATGGTGAGGCACCCTTTCCTTTTCCTCCCCTCAGCCCGATCTGCAGGCTCTGCTGCAAAGTAGCAATTAGAGTCTCATTAAGCATGGCGCTGTTTGGTTCATTGGGACCACTGATGGCGCTAACGCCTCCAAGGGGCTTTTTTGCAGCAGGTTTCCGTCTGAGAGAGTCGGTACGAGCTGGGGGCAGCGGAGGCTTCTTGGCTTTGCGAAGGGAGATGCTGCGGGTTAGAGAGCGATCGCTGTACAAACTTCCAGAGTCTTCCTGGTTGGCCATCTCACGACACTCATACATACTGTGTCTGGTAGCCCGTCCAGCTGCTGCCCCGTGCCCACTGCCATGGCTGCGAGAGCGCAGGCCAGAGTCCAGGTGCATTGAGGTGTAGTACCCATCGTTGTCCTGGGAATAGAGGGAGCTGGAATCAGTCGTGGTCCTGGAGGAGAGGTCCAGGCTGCTGTAGAGCTGGTTGATTGGAGTAGAACAGCTGGAGGTCAGGGTGCGGTGAGGGACCACCACGTTCTCAGGGGTGTCATAAATCCACTGCTCCTCCGGGACACAGGATGGGGGCGTGGGGGCTAAGGTGCTGTGGCTATGTATGCTGCTGTCTGAGTGTCCTGACTCGCTAGCGGGTGCTGGAACAATCCGGCCGCCATTGTGTGGTGTGTGACTGGGAGTAGAGGTGGCTAAGGCTGGGCAGGTGGAGCTGTGGGTGAAGGCTGCTGGACTGGAGATCAGTGGTTCTGTGTTACAGGAGGACGCCAGGCTGAGTGGTCGGCCTGTGGGGTATGCTGAGGTCGGGGAGTGGGAGAGGGCAATGACCTCCGTGGAGCTCGACAGGGTGGCATTGGGGATGAGAGAGGTGGAATAGGCAGCATGAGGGGAAACCACACAAGCTGGACCTCCACCCCACTCACTGGACTGTGTTCCCCTCACTTCCTGTGACTTAGGCCGGGGCAGGGTGCCTGTCCTTGGGGCGTTTCTCATGTGCACCGCTGTTTCATCAACCTGAAGCTTCCCTATCTGTCTTTGAGGTGTCGTCTGCTCCTCGGACTTGATGGGGGTGCTGCTATAGATGGGATCGGCACTGAGGGACACCCTGGCGCCCGGCCGGGGGAGACTGTGGAAACGGGAAGGGTCGCCGTTAAACTGTTGCGGTAGCATTAAGATCCCGGAGCTGTCACTACTGGAGATGGATATACTTCCAGTTGAGGAGGAAGCTGAAATGCCGGCCATCTGAGCAGCGATTCCCTGTCCTCTCTGTGCACGAATCCTCCTCATAGACGGTGGTACAACCTTCACTTCCTCTGTCTGGCAACTCGAGTCCCTTGTGTCTGAACGTCGGAGGGTTGAGTTGACACTTCCAACTCGGCCCAGAGTGGAGTACTGTCCTGGTATGAACATGGATTGCGGCCGGAGGTCTCCACCACGTCCTTTTGTTGCTGTGAAAGGAAAGACAGATAACAGGATTAATTTCTGATTGATCAAAATATGGGCTTTTTCCCATTTCACTTACTCTGCCACAATTCTCTCTGCTCCTCGGTTAGACTGTCACTGTGGTTTGCGATAACCCTGTATCGTGTATTAATAACTTCTTCTCTTCCGTTAAGGAGAAAAAGATTTCGAGGGAGACAAAAATGCTAAAAAGACTCCGATGCCTCCCCCTGCTCATCTTAAATAGCCTTCTGGGGTCCAAGACAGGCAGCTGGTGAAGCATTAGGCAGCCAACAAACAGGCACATACATGGGCACAAAAACCACATACATGTGCACACACACACACACACACACACGAACACATACACAGTGCTGGCATGGCCATGCAGTCATAGTGCAGGACAAACAGACTATGCATATACAAACACACAGAAATACAGATGAATGAAAAAGACAGACATTGAACATACCGACTAGAAAACAAACAATTTGAAGAATGGGCTGTGACACTGGAGAGGATGTGTAGTGTCTCTCCCATCTGTGGTAGCTCTCCTTTTGATGCTTATATTCCAAAACATTAACACTCTTGCATCCTTTCTTTTCTCTCACTCTCTCTCTCTGAACCACATACACACTCTCCTTTGCTAAAAGCTGGAGTGACAGCTTGGCGGCTGCTGCTGCTGCTGCTGCTGCAATAGATTAAGCTGCAGGTCTACTTCGCAGGCAGCTTTAGAGCAGAGAGAGGGAGGGATGGGACAATTACTCCGGCCCACTAATCATGACATTCAGATGCTGTCGTCAGCAGGCACTAACCAAACTTTAAAGCTTCTATCAGGTGATCTTATCGTACGAAGGTACCGCTGTCAACGTACAGATCGGAGACATGTAAATAAACATCAGCCATGCGGAGCAGTCGGCGTCAGCTTAGTGAGCTTAGTGTTTACTTAACACCCGCTCAGATGAGTAACTGAAGGCAAGGGACCTCTGAACCTTCATATTGCCTTTTACCCACAATCTGTTCAGTGGGTGTGAGGAAACTGACAAAGGAGAGGAAGGTTGGGGGAACTTTTAAGTGTCCATGATCAAGGGTCTCATAATCAGTAAAACACATTGTGCACTTGTTAAGATTATGACCATGGCCTCAGGATTAAGGCGCATACACACAATTAACGCACAAATCACAGAGATGAAGCAACACAAAGTTGACCCTGAAGGATTATGGCACAATAAGTATTTAAGTATGGCACCCTCTGTACTTAACCTCTCTTATGTGAACAGGAAAAGTCTAAAAGGAGATTATAATATGGCAAAACTTTCTTGAGGAGGAGGAGGACAATATTAAAACCCCAAAACTAAAAAGCATTTCATAAATGGTTCCCTGCTTTGAATACAGTTAAACGGGTGGAGGAGAGCATCTGAGGACAGTTGGTGTTTATAACTGAAACATGGAAAGAAATGAACAGCTGCATGGCCTTGATCCAACACTGTGGACTCGCATGTGTCATTCTCTCCTTCTCAATATGATAAACTCAGAACAACACTAGTAGGGTGAGTATTGTCCAGTTAGTATGCAGTTGTGTTGTTGAAACACGAATCCGTAAAGAGTTCAATTGTAACAGAAGGAGGGGTGTTTGTCCAGAGTGTTGGTACAGGTCTGTGGACAGTAGAGGGCAACATATAGCCCCACAGTGATCCATACCTAGCTCCTGGTTGATGTTGTCAGGCAGCCCTGATATTGTCTTTCTGCGTTTGACCTTCTTGGGCCGACGGGACACGGTGTCAGTGTTAATGAGGGAGCGCCGGATGCTCGCCTGGCGGTCAAACACTGCCCCTGGTAGCCGGGAGGGCGAGAGCAAGGCAGGCAGACACACAGGCAAATAGCAGTTGGTTAGTTGGAAAGAAAACACTCAACAACATGCAGAGGGTTTTTTTTATTTTAGAATTGAACATGCAATGTTAACAGGGCAGCTAAAGGATCAGTTCAACCAAACGAGCATTTTCTCAATTCCTTCTAGCTGTGTCCAACCGTGGAGATAGTTTGGATTGTATTTTCTTGGAGATAGAATTTTTGTAATATGCATACAATTGAGGTAAATGGAACTCTGGTTTGTAGTGCTCACATTGAAAAAAAGATTACTTAGGATAACCACAGAAAATGAGTTTTCTTAGTTACACTGGAAATTGTCAGTGTAAAAGTACAAGTTGCTTTTCTAAGAAATCATTGTTTTTTAGGCAACTTTCTCAACTCATAGATAGAAAGTATTTGTGCAGATAAACACTGTTAGAGGGGAGTGAGAAAATGTTTTTTCCTATTTTGCTGAAAATAAACTTTAATGTTGGCTCCACCAGCCAAAGTGCCTAAAGACCATTCACCAGCCATTTCCAGTCTTTCTTGAAGCAAACTTTAATTTTTAAGACAGAAAGTAGTTGTGGAGGATGGAGTGGCAGCAAAGGCTGATTGTTCAAATACTAACCATGAATTCAAGTAACTGAGGTGTAAACATACGTAGAAGTGATTATACGAGTATGTGGGAAGTATAATGCATGCTTTTATTACAAAAACACATGCACGGGTCAGATATGAGATGGAGCAAGCATGCACGCGCGCACGCACACACACACACAGTCTTTCATTTTCTCTCAATATCTTTCTCATTCTCTGTCAAGTTTCCCTGGAGGAAGACCAATCTCTCACTATGAACTGCTCTTCTTTCTGCTATCTGGCTCACTAGAGACGGCCTGCAGGCATTAGGGAAATAGAAACTGATATGAGGGCAGATAGTGCCTATCACATTTCCCCCTCAAAATCTCAGTGTCTTGTTCTCACCTCTCAGTCATGGTAATCTAAAGTGACAGCAGATGAAATCAATGGTGATATACTTGGAGTGGGAACACATTACGCTCTGATTAGTGCCTAAAGGATGATAGGATTGTGGTTATATTAGTCTTGACACCAGCGTACCCATAAATGTATATATATAGTGAATTTTAAGACAAGCTCTTATCTACTATATTTAACATTATCGCTAGCTGAATGACAGTTATGTACAAATATATTCATATATGTGTGCCAACATGGGAACAGCGGTGACACATTTTGCTGTCTTTGGATGCCTATCTGTCACTGATCTGACGCGAAGTCAGTAAAAAGCCGTGACCCTTTGATGAGCTGTCACAATTTTCTAACACAAACTCGCACTCACGCACGCATAAAGGAAGGTGAAGGTCGGTCCCCAAGGAGTATGATGGAGAGGGAGAAAATGCACAAGGAGAGAGGGCAGACACCCATGACTGACACCAACAGCTTTTTCCTCTGTGGATGACTGAGCACAGTAATTGATTAATCTATATCCAATTAGATATAGATTAATTGTCCAATATGGAGCTGTAAGACCAGGACATTGATGGAGACTCGCCTACTCACTAGTGGCTGAGATATGAACAACATTGCTGTATGAGTGCAGCATGCAAGAGCAGCCGGAGATGTGCAGTACCTGTGACATTGATGGCGACTATATCTGTAGGCACAGCCTGAGCCACCTGCCTCATCTTCTCTTCCGGGGTGGGGAGGGGGGCGGCCTTGTTCCGCATAAACTGTCCATCAATCTGACACCCCTCCCCTTCTCCTCCCCCTCCCTGCGGAGTCTGGGGCCTCATGGAGAGTTGAGATTTGTCATCTTCCGCTGATGAAGCTGTGGACTAGATGATAGAGACAATGAGAGAAAGTGTCAATTACATGTAAAACACGAAGTGAGGAGGAGGGAGGAAAAGGGAAATGAAGTGAAACAGAGGAAGACGAGAAGAGAAGACGATAATAGAAATAAAGAAGAAAGAAAAAGAGTCAAAGTGACAAAGGGCAATGAAAGACAATGGAAAAATAAAATTGAGTCATACTGAATCAGAGCAAAGACCAGATGGATAAAAAAAGTCAATATAAAATGTCAAAAGAATATAAGAAAAGGTGAGAACCTTATAGAACTTAATCGTCCAAAACCATAAGTGACAAATTGAAATATATTGGCACTTAAAAGACTTTCACATATTACACTGCTGTGACCTTTAGTTTACGCTGCTGTAAACATATTTTATGACCAATCAAACCTAAATGGAAACACACATATACACATGCATACATGCACACACTATACACGCAATACACAAACACTGATCAGAGCAAATCGACAACACAGTTGAAGAGGGCAGGATAAAAACAGAACAGGAAAGAGAATCAGTCATGCATTAAACTGTCAGAAGAGTTCTCCATCGGGGAATACATTTTACTGCAGAGAAGAGACAGAAAAGTGTCTTTACTGCGGTGCCCAGGCTTGACGGTGAGCTGTCGAAATCTCAAATTAATTCTTAGTAAAAATATTTTAATTCTCTAATTTCATGAAATCAATGCCAACATCCTTTGAGCTTAAATTATCAAATGGCAATAACTCTTAGACGTGTCTATACACCAGTGTGAGTTAAGAGCCACTGTGGGCCAGCTGGTTAAACATTTATTTTGAGAGAAAAACCATCAGCGCTTACTTCCATCACCTGAAATTTGCCCATTTTACTCCGCAGCACCTGGAAATCTTCCACTAAGTTTTTCAGCATCTTCTAACGATAACAGCAACTGACAGTTCCCGTTTCTACGACTGTCTAACCTGACAATCCAAACCTTCAGATTTGCTGTCATACAGACTGAACATGGATAAATGGGGGAATAAGTGGGGGAAAAAGAATGCGGGAGGAGAGGGAGAAGGCCCTCTGCGATTAAGTATGGTAGCTTGTTATTTTGCATCAATGTGGCTCAACCAGGAGCTGTGTTCCTCTCTTTGAAGCTGCTGTCAGCCAAAGTTAGGCTCACTGGCCTCAGGACAACAGGAAGTGACGGCGGGGAAAGAGGGGAATGGAGACAACTGGTGGGAAATCTTTGGTGAAGACGGAGTGAGTGTGGAGAAAGCACAAACACAAATAACGAGGGATGGGAGTCGACAGTTTACAAAAAAAAACAACAAAAAACAGCAGGTCATGGAGGCCACAGGTTGAGGCATCCATGGGGACAGACATCAAGGGGCTCCATGGGGACAAAAGGCAAGAGAGACCCACTCACCCTATCAGGATTTTCTATCTGAGCATATCTGACTGTCAAAGCACATTCATTACAATTCCTGTCTGCTTCCCTTATCTCTGTCTCTCCATCCATCACCCTCCTCCAAATGACTTTACTGTGACATTACAAAATAATATGACAAACACAAACAATGAAATATTACAAGTCAAAGAACGTGATTCATTTACACTGGATTATTAATGTTTCATTCATTCCTAGCAAGTCTTAGATGTAATTTCAGACTCAAAGAACCTAAAATAATTTTAGACTAAAACTGATACTATTTGACAAATCATAAAATAAGAGCAACAGAGGAGATCATGGTCAGTTGTCGCAGATGAAATGTATATTTCCACTCCCCTCCACTAGAGGACAGAAGAACACTTTGAATCACTCAAGCTGAGCTGCCTTGCTGCTGAATCAGCATTAAATGATGTGCCACTGGCTACTTCTACTTTAACTTTGTGTTCATACTGTGCACGTGGATACCTTCTTGTCATTTTCATCGTCCTCATCATCCTGCAGGCTGCCGGTGGACTGAATGGGGTCAGAAAAGGTGGGACCCTGGGAATAGTACTGGGAACTCCGGAAACCATCTTTCCTCAACTTGTCACATTCTGGAGACAAAGAGTGACAAGCACGTTATAGACCAAACAGATTTATACAACTATAATCGCACATAATGGACAATACAAATATTTATTATTGTGAGCTCAAGGAATGTACTGGTCATAATACACACAGGCTAACCTGTGCATCAAGTACACAGAATAAGTTGACCAGTAATACCATTTTAGAAATGATGTGTGAAATATTCATAAACGATAGACCTTGTCAACTACATAGTATAGCATTGCTTTTGTGTGTCTACATGTGTGGGTGTGTTAGTCATGTGAGTGCAGTCCCTGCTGGATGCTGCCAAGTGCTGCTCACACCTCCTCTTGCCACCACCTACTGTGATGTGGTAGTGATGTATGCATGTGTGGTGTGTGTGTGATAAGGAGAGAGTTTCTAAACGAATGTGCGTGTGCAACAGAAGGGAGGGGGTATCAGTTTCAGTCTGTCACACACAGATGGCAGAACTGTCCCCCTTTGCACCCCCCCCCCGGCCCCCCTTACTCTCAGGGAGCATTTAGCACATCATGTCTCTCTTTGACTGTCTCCATCTTTTGTCTGGTGTTTTAATAGCTAATTATATTTGAACAACATTACTTCTAAAGCCTGAACTGAAAACACAGCTGAGAGTTCTTTGTGCTTTTACTGTTGCTTGGAGCCTGAAGGATCAAAATCACATCACAAACTGTTAGTCAAATGAAGTACATCTCCAAGAAGTCTCTCTCATCTACAGCATCAACCTACAAACATCTATGACTCTTTGTGCGTGTTTTTCTGCATGTTATGCATATAAATGTGTTAAAAAAAACAGCCTCATACATTTCAAAAGACATGTCCATGCACAACAGTTTTGTCTGGTACCTCAGAGATGCTACTTTTGATCCCTTTCATGTGGGCTCTATCTTCGTGGCTAATTACAGGCTCTATCTCCAAGGAGAAACACACTGGTGCACGTATAGCACTGACAGTTAATGGATCCTAATGGGGTTGGCAAACATAGCAACTGTAACAACAAGCTGATGTGGCAACAGTGTGGAAGAAGGGATCTGATAATAATGAGCACAATGACAGGGAGTGGCGCTGACTGGTGCTGCGTGATTTGTGATGGTTGATAAAATAAATAAGCTCAGATGAGCTGAGGGCTGATTGTTGCTTGGCAGACTTGAAAGCCGGGGCCAAGTAACACTTGAGGAGACCAACAGAAAAAAAGAAGGACATTGTATAGAGAAATAATAAAATGATACAAAGAAGATATATGTTGTGATATTTCTCACCGGCATACTAATCAAATTTGGTAACTGGGCCCAGGCAAAGTTTTCTTGTAAGGGCAACAAATAGGCACTAAAAATTTGGATAAGAAAGTCAATGAAATGTTAAAACTAAAAGCTGTTAACAGTGGTAAAATCCCCCCAAAATTTTATCCAGAATTAGAAGATATTTCAGTCATCACTTTTTAAGAGAAGACCTTGTGTGTCTCTTCACTGAAGTCTCTTGTGCAACTTTTCCTTGAGTTAGGCAGCTTTAATTATATAATTCTGATGGAAACATTGATATTATTCACAACAATTACATTGAGTGTTATACAACAACCCTGATATATTTCGACCTGCTGGCACGTTTTCTAGCTCATGAGCTTCCTGCAAAAGCGTGGACACGACAACATAAGCTTGAAGCCATGTGAATGTGGAAAAGGAGCAGAGAGAGGGCGCATGTTGCCATCTGATTGACTATTGACTATTCTGCTTTACAGAGCAGAAAGCAGGAGCTCGTGTACCTTGCTGTTGTCCTGCTGGTAGACACTGAGCTGCACGTGGTTTACTCTGTGCACGTCGTTTTTACCATCACTATCACTTGCTGAACAGTGTCGTGCCACTGTTTGGAGATAATGTTGAATGAAACTATGATTGCTGTTGCTGAAAGAACTGACTGTATTTCTCCGAGGTTGGGCTCTTGGTGTGTGAGCAGCACTCTGAACCTCCTGGGAATGGACGGTGGATCCAAGAGATAAAACACACATTGTGACTCGAAGGGACAGTGCGAGTGCTCCCACTGCACACCTGTTGGTTTTCAGTTAAGACCCCTGGGGCTGGGTGGTGATGCTGGGATGGTGACAGGAAGGGGGGTGGGGGTGGGGGCTGCAGGTTATCCCACCTCCCAGGCAGTTTGCGTGTGTCTTGTGTGCACCTAGCAACATCAATATTGCAGGAAGTGATGTGCAACTAAAGCAACACAGGCGTGAAACAATGAGAAGCACAAAGTAAAACTGTGTGTGTGTCTGTGTTACAGCAGGTGTGTGAGGCTTTACACACCATAAGCATCAGGTTCCATCCATCTCCTCCCTTTATCTCTCTGTCTTTTTATCTATTGACACACAAGGCCACCCCAGCATGCAAACAACAAGCCTTTAACTGTAACACATCTCTCATGTACACACACACTCTCTCTCTCTCTCTCTCTCTCTCGCTCTCTCTCTCTCTCTCCCCTCAGGCTGGTGCTTAAAACTATTATCTGTGAAATGGGTGGAAAACACAACTTTCCCAGGAACTGTTGTTGAAAACAGGTGCCAATATTAACTGATATTCCCACTTCCTGTTGTGGGAAAGCTATGAGAATATCCAAAAGGCATCACTGTGTTGTGACTTGACTCCTTGTGTTTGCTCAACAACAAGGGTGGGAGTAATCCTGTCTATTTGTACTGGACAAACAGGAAGAAGAGGATCTCACACTGTTGTGTTGTTGGCTAAACAGAAATGACACGTTGAGACATTTTTATAGCTGTGTCATCTTAATGCCAAATTCTAACAGGTGGTATTTGTCAGTGTCCCTATCCCAATGTATTTGGTGGAAGGTTAGAGGTACCTAGAAACACCCAATTATATTTTATCATCAATAAACAAAATAATCCTCACATAAACTGAAAATATTTCATCAGGCCCAATAAACGACCAGGCATTAATTCCACATTCTTATTTTTCATGGCAGGGAATCTATTTCTCATTTCCTCCAACTTTACTTCAATTGTGAAGGCATCAAAAAAATTTGATGATTTTCTCAAATTCAAATAAAGACTTTCTACTGTTCTCTATGGATGCTCTAATGTAAATGTGGATTTGCTGTCTATGGATGTTTAGCTTCACTGCTCTTATCATTACATATCAGATCTTTGAAAATATGACAACAATAACTCTGCTATTGTCTGTATTCATGCCGGAGACTGAGTTGGGTTAATGGTCCGCTTTAAATGGTCCTTACCTCGCAGGGCAGTCTTGAGGTTGACTTTGGCCTGGCGGTGGAGGTCTTCTACGCAGGGTGGTCTGCTGCCTGGTAGGAAGACATTCTCCTGCTGGTGCCATGGAGCTGTGTAGTGAACCGTCCACTTGCTCTCTTCATCCAGGTTAGACACCGCTGCGAAGACACATCATGGGTTATAGAACTTAGCTTATCTAACCCTGGATCCCTGGAGGGATCATTTTTGTCATCGTTCATTTTCTGCAGCATCCTCTTGTGTCAAATGAAAAAAACTAAAAACAATAACACTTTTTTCAACTATTTTAGCAACAATTCATCTACTGTAAGATCTGATCTTGAATTGTAGATACAAACATTTCCTTTCAAAGTAGAACTGGCTTCTGGAAGGGTTTGTTTATGTTTGTAGAAGAAGAGGAAGGGGAAGGACAGCAAAGTGCTTTGTATCGAGGTGTCAGTCTCCACGCTATCAACATGACACTTATCTGAGACATCCCATAGTTAGTAGAACACACAGCTCAGAGGGAGAGAGGTAAACTTACTGAGACAACTTTTTTTTTGGGTGGGGGGGCTTCAACCTTATTCAGACTAGGTATTAAGAAGCTTCTCTGGCCAGTTCACAGAACTACACATATATTGTCACCTTAGGATGGGATCTCACTTTCCTGATCAATATGCTGATTAACACCTGCACCAGTCTCGTTCAAAACCAAATGCACTTTTGTGTTTTAGGCAAACCACAAATACATTTAGAAAACTACATTAGGAAACTACGACAGACAGTTTGCCTTTGTAATAGAAAATCAGTCAGTCTGTTAAAACCAGGTTATGACCACTGATATGTAAATATCCACATATTCTCCTAAAACAGAGCACGTCACTTTAAGAAACAGTACGGTAAGCATGGGAACACTGCAGACCTCATAGACCATATCTACACAGTACATTCATCTAGATAGCACTAATTCAATGAGTTTAAACAACACCATTCAAGGTAACACAAAATGTAACATAAGTTTAATTCCCACAAAATAGAGAAAAGAAATTATTTTACCATTTTTAGAGCTTTGGTATTTCCCTGAGTATTTATCTTAGTCAATTACAAAACCAGTGTTTATTCAGATGCAGCATTTTTAAGCCATTTTAACAAATAGCTGATGTATTAATATCGGTGTAATAAAACATGCATTCATCCAAATTTTGGCTTTACCAAGTGAGCGAATCCATGCCAAAGTGGGTGATCGTGGATGTAGCACTATTTCCATTTAAACAGCCAATGTTAGTCAAGACCACTACGTGTTGTCCCTGTCCTGACCAAAACTCCATGTCCATCTGACTGGGAGAAGTCCAGAGACAGCAGGAAGAAGGGGCTGGGTCATGCAAAGGGGCTGGGGGGTTTTAGTTTGAGAGTTTTCACAGGTGCTAATGAGCCAGGACTAGGACTCATGGCGATGTGTCGGGGGAGGGCAGACAGGCTGTGAGGTAGCGGTATAGGGTGGGGGCATACAACCGCATTGTCATTGCATTAAGTGTGAGACAGTTTGTAACTGCTTTGATATACAAATAACTCCTGACAGGCTTCAATGAGGACAGTTTCAACCAGACCAGACCAACTTTACCATATGAGTGCCATCTAATGGCACATTCTGCTAGCTGGAGTCATGGCGTGCAACGCAGCATGTCCTGCAGATGCTGGTAACTAAAAGATGTTTTCCTTCAGTAGCTGAAAGGAGGGCTCATTGTGTTTATTCATGATGCTTCTCTCTCCCTTACCAATCACTTTTTACTCTCTGATCTCTGAATATCTACTCATACACATTAAACATCTGATTGTAATTTGTTGCTTGTTCAGTAGAAACATGTAAACAACAGGCCTGTGTCAAACTGTGCTTGTTTGCTTGAAGCTAAGACAACATGGGTGAGGCGTACCACCTACAGGAATACAAGCTGCACAAATACCCCATGGCACTTGATGTGTAACTGATGGGTAGATATCTCAGTTGAATTAGCCTCTTCCGAGCTGCAAATAATAATTATTGCCTCGATCAGTTGATTTTCAACTCCCTTAGAGACCAAGATGACAACTTCATTTTTCCTTTTGTTGTGTCAGACCAACAGGCCAAAACTCGATATAATATTCACATATTCCCAATGTTTTTAAAAACCTGAATTCATCACAGTTGGACATTTTTTTTCCTCAGAAAATGTTGGCAACAATAAATCACTCTCAATGGATCAACTAATCTAATAATCAGCCAGTTATTTAGCTCTGCCATCTGGTGGTCTTAGCAAATGTTATTGCAAATGTTATTTATTTGAAGTAACAAAGGACCAGACAGCCATGCCACACACCTAATAAGGCTATTGAACAAGCAGTCTGCTGCTTGTGATGGGTACAAACGCTCCTGGTAGTGTGTATTGACTGTCTTCCAGCGTTGTTAGACATTCTGTCTATCAGTGTCCTGGCACTGGTCAGAATAATCAATCTAATACATCACGAGGCCAAACTAGTGTTACCACAAGTTTGGACTGGAGCGCTGCAAGGGACTGACAAACAAAGCCAGGCAGTTACCACAAAACCCACTCACAAACGGATCAGTCGTGGCAATAAATGTGAAGTTTGGGATTTTCGCAGGATTTAAACTTTGAGCAAGGCATGGTCACTGCAAGGGGACACACTAAATGAAGACTATAAATAGTTGATTTCTTTCAAACCAGTTTGAAATTTTCTCGCTCTCTCTCCCACACTCTGCACAGGTAGCGCTCCCCCATCCCCCATTTCTGACCATGGGGCTTGAATAGACCTCAGTCAGGCAATAGGCAGACCAAGAACATGCAGACTGTGGACACAAAGCCAGCATTGTCCCCCTGCATCAGTCTCCACATCAGGTCTTTCAGTGCCACAATACCCCCTAGCCCCTCATCTCTCACACACACACACACACACACACACACACACACACACACACACACACACACACACACACACACACACACACACACACACAGAGGACGCTGGCGCGAAAGTCTTTCAGTGGTCTTCTAATCCTCCTTCTTGCCATTGACACATCCCAGATCTCTGTATGCCCATTAACAAACACAGAGTGAAGGCTAACAGGCGACTGAAAACTCTGAAAGACGCAAACAACCCACAAGGTGCACTGGCGCTAAAAGTACCAGAGGCTACACCCAGTAATCGTTGCATTGACAGTATCTATCTTAATCCAAAAGTGGGTCCCTGATCACCCATGCATCAATATTGAGCTTTACTTTGATGCATAAGACAGCTTTCTGTATTTCATCAGGGGCATCACAGGCTTTTATTGGTCAGCATTGCTCCTCAAAAAGGCCGCAAATATAAAATCATAATTTTGAGGTAATAAGCTTTAAAAAAAATAATAATAATAACATGCTCTTAATATGACATATTTTCTACCAGTCATGCTTTAAATGGAACATGTACAGCCAAACAGAAACTATCTGTGTTATGACTCTACATTTTCCTACAAAATAAGAGCACAGCATTGCAGGTAAGTGATTAAGCGCTTGGCGAAGGAGCAAAGTGCAGACATGTGCAAGATGGATGGAAGATAAGTAGTACAAAAAACGCTGAGCTGATGATTAACAATATCACCTCAGCCTTGACTTCAACACACAGACACGCACAGTCTATAAATAAACCTGAGATTAGATTTTGCCCAAGTAGCTTTCTTTGCATCAACCAGGGTTTTGTCAAACATCTCCACTTGCTTATTACACAGCCACTGATAAATAATAGCACTGGCATATGAACAATCCTCCTAATCATAATCTCCACGGTACAAAGACATAGTGAGACTTCTGTTATTACCAAGCTCAAGTTAGACAAAATGGTTACGCCTAAATAAAGTATTTGTGACTTAAGTGCTTCCAGCTGCCACCTTTAGGACCATTTCACGCTAACAGTTGTTGGCTCTGTGAAGTCCTGGCCCAGTGGTTACCTGGTAACAGGGCGCAACAGAGAGTTGTGTTTGAGCTCAGCAGAGGCAGTGGAGGAGGTATAATGCCTTTAGCAACCACTGGTTGTGATAAAATGAATCAAAAAAGGATTTAGGCAGCGATGGGTCCACTTTTAGTGAAGAAAAGGGGATTAATTAAAATATGTTTTTTTAAAAAAAAGGACAGATATTCAGGTAATATTCCTGTCATGAAAACTGGCTGCTGTTCAGCTGTTCTACTTTTACGACAAAACTGAAGGACTAAAGAGATGTGAACTCATCTTACCTTTCCTTTTGAAGTATTTAATCACAGATTTTAGCGAGGTCCCAATAAACACCATTATTCCTGTTAAGTGTATGTGTCTCGCTTGAAAAGAATAAAATGCCCCAATGAGACAGAAAAAAACTGGATGATTCCAGGGAAGAAGAGAGAAGACGGGGTGGCGGAGCGCTGGCGTCCGCTCTTCTCCGCTCACATTCTCACTTCACGGCTGAGTGTGTGTGAGCGTCTACTACGTTGACAATAAGCCCCTACTCCTATCTGTCTTTCTAAACACACACACACACACACACTCTCCCCCCCCCCCCATCACCACTCGTCCCTCAGGCAGTCCGGTCCTCAGAGACACACACATACACACACAGTGGGAGGGGTGTAGGCCCGGCCCCTCTGTTCCTCTGTGCTTTGGTTACCAAGGAGTCCTGGCTGCCTCTCCCTTTATTTCCCATCATCAGTCGTCCTCTCACTGTCTTTCTCTCTCCACACACTCTTTTCCTATTCACTCTGCGGGACTCAGAATATAGCCGAAAGTTAAACCTGCATTATTATAACCAACAGGCGCACTCACGCTTGTTTGCTTTGGGTGTTGCTCTCCTCTCTTTACTTTTTACTCTGCTCTACTCTTGGAAAAGTGATCAGTGTTCTGCCTCTTCCACTGCCATGGCGGAATATTTATGCATCTAATTAAACTATCAGTCACCTCTACATGAGAACCTTGTACATCCTCAGTAAGAAAATATTTCACAAGGTGTTCTCAGGAGGATTCAGCTTACCCCTGCATGCAAAGTATAATGCAATCAAGAAACATTACACACATTAGACTGATGCACTGACATGTATGTAAATTGATCAAAATTTTCAACACTATGATTTAGCAAATGGCATCACCAAACACGACTGCAAAGATTCAGCTTTCAGCCATCTGATTTGTCTACGACCAAAACAAACATGGATTATCTTTTTATCTCCACACAAATCAAAAATTTTCCCTCTTTTCCAACTGTTTGCCATCAACCGTTCCTCTTCAGTCTGATCATTCCCAGCCTGCTGTGTGTGCACATGGACACTGAATCTGCTCCACATGAATATAGATCCCATACAATCCTCCCATTGTGTGATGTACTCACAACCTATCAATCACACACACACTCTAGCACCCGCCCATTCAAACATAAGCAAGCGCACACACGCACACACACACACACACACAGGCACACACAAGTGCAGGACAGCCCCTCCTTTTATCAGCGCATTTCTGTTCCAAATGGTAGTGGGGTGGAGGGGAGGGAGTGGGCTACAACAAGAGCTTGAATGAGACTGCAAATGATCCTTGAATTTGTGGGTAAAAAGGATTTCCCCTCCCCTTTCTCTCTCCTAACTAGACCTTGCTCATCTAAACCAAAGTCCACTCATTGCTGTTTGAATTTGTCTGTGTGTACATTGGTCAGTAGTATCAATTGTTTGTGCAGTCGATTGGAAGTTGTTAGTGTGTTTTTGCAGCCTTAGCTGAGATTTTGAGTTATGAAGCCCTTAATGTGGGGAATATGTCATTTCTAGCCAGGTTTGGGGAATATTTAAAGCGACGTAGCTGCCATCATGTTATATTACAGGGTTTGTTTCTTCTTCATTTCACCCTGTGAAAAGTCGACAAAAGTGACGTTCAAACCAAAATCAACTACTTACTTTGTAAAATTCTTTGCAGTTTGTCAGTTCAAAAGAACAGCATAAAGCTGTTACCTTTAGATCTGGGAAACTGTGATTGTAATTTTGCTCAATATGTTTTTAACATTCTGCAGAGTAAACATCTAATGAATTAAAGAAATGCAGTCATCTGCAGATAAATAATTAATTGCTGCACTACTTTAAAGAATGCTTAGGAAGAATATTGAACCATTGAAATTGTCCTATTCCACATGCCCAACATATTTTATTTCTCTATGTTCTGTGTGCAGCTTCTGTTTGGCTCGCATCATACTGTTTGGCACGCGAACAGTATTAAGATAATTTATGCAGACGCGAGCCCAAACAGCATCACTCATTAAAGAGGCTATTGTTCTCAGGACAGTGTCAAAACGTACACACACACAGTGTGACAGACAGGTCAACAACTCAATCCGCCGAAGGAGGGCTTCATATCTAGGCCAGCTCAAGGATTAGAACGATCTAGCCATTCAGTCGTACATTCATACGTCCTTCGGCTCAGTAACTGAAGAATGGACCTCCTCCCGTCTACCCCTCCATCTAAAAAGCAAACATTTTTCATCAGTTCATAATTTCAGCAACATTTGAAGGGGAAAGTGTGCAGACTCTCTAGATGAAGCTTGTACCTCAGATGGAGAGCTTATTCAGACAGCAAAATTATTTCCAAAGCTGAGGAAATGTTTTTTTGCTCAGCTTTACAGTTCACACATAATTCAGACATAATCCTTGACGTAGCATATGAGAATGCATGCATTGAAAACATCATCAAATTCATGCGCGAAAAAACTAAAAGCAATTATGTAAACTATTTCAGATAGCTGTGATTGCGTGGTTTTCTCATCTGTGGGGAAACTAATGACACGAACAGGAAATCATTTGCATTCAAACACAAAATCTTAACACATGTTCATTAGTATTAGGCCCTATGGCAAGACATGTAATTATCTCTTCTTGTAAAACCACCAGCAGTGTGTTCATGAGACCCGGCAGTGACAGAAAGAAAAGGAGAAATTGGCACACTGTGAGTAATTAAAAAGTCTTTAGGAGAGGGGAAAAAAAAAAAAAAAAAAATCGGACGTTGTAATTAAAACTCAAGGTGGCAGAGTGATAATAAAGACCAGAGACAGATGAGGGACCCCTGCTCTTCCTCCTGTCATTACCTCTCATTTGGATCTCCCCATTAGCCTGCCAGCTACCCAGTATCTCTCCCTCACTCTCTCTCACACACACACACACACACGTTTCTATTTATATCTTTTTTTTATGCATCAGTTTACTCCCCCAGAACTCCAAATGTATCAGTCGATCAATCCCCAAAAGAACACGTCTCACCCTTTTGATCAGTACTAGACATGTTCAAATTCCCAAAGTGCTTGAATTCAGCAACTACAAACACACAGTCAGAGACACACACCTCCTCCTTCATCTGACAAGTTTCAGCTTTTATTTTCTTAATTGGACTATAGAGGAAGGAGCTAAGCTGACCCTCTAAAACCCCTTAACTCTACCTGATCCACCAATGTCAAATCTTACTCCCTCTCCTCTTTCTCCATCCATCCCCATTTCCTCTCTTCCGCTCCTTTCTTTCCTTTAGATTTAATCGCTTTTACGGCTGCTAATGTAATCTAGACTGCATTGATTTTATTCTCTCCCCACCATCGCTCTCTTTTCATGTGTACAGACTGTGACCTTGCACACCATCCCCTCTGTAGCTTTAAATGCTGCAAAGTGAAGATAAACAGTGAAATGTGAGAAGCAGAAAATGGGGTCATGTATTTGTTTCACATGTGAGCAGGCACAAACACTTTGCATATTTGTATGTGTGGTTTTGTGGAACGTAAAAAGCAGCAGAGCTGTTGCAGAACTGAGCATATGAATAGATTTAAGAAGGATTTAAACAGGGTTGCTCATTTGAATCCATGAACAAAAGGCCGGGTTATCCCTTTTAACAGTTTTGGGTGATGCAGAAAATCAGAATTTGTAAAATCATAAATACAAGTGTTATACTGATGCTGAAAGCAGTTTGATCTGGGACAGATCACACAGGAGATGCACCAAAGAGCGAAGAAAATTAAATGAATAAATAAAGAAGCCACATCATGTTTCTCTTTTATCTTGTCCTCTCACATTTTCTGTGAATGAAAATCTATAATTTAAAACATGTACAGCAACGTATCCCCCCCCCCCCTGCTTCCTTTCATCCTCACATCTCTGTGAATGAAAGCATAGCATCAGGGGTCAGTGAGAATCCAATCGCTTTGGTGCTCTCCCTGAGCTACAGAGCAAGGCATGAATAATCCATGAGTGAGGAGTGAGCAGGAGAGAGATGGGATTTGGTATTATTAATGATCACACACTATATTTAAATGTAGGATTTTTTCTATATATTATTTTAGCGTTGACTTAACACACAAATAAGCAGCCATCAGTCTTAACAAGAACTTTTACTTTTGCTCTTAGTTTGGGTCCTTGAGTTAAATCATGGCAGAGCTATTAAATGGAAATAACAGACTCGTCTGGCGATGTCAGTAAACCCAAAAGATGGGTGAGAAGAGGAAGATAGGTCTCAACTGCACTCATAAAGTGGTGAAAAGTGAAGTTAAGCCTCAAACGCCCTCCTGAATAAACACCAACTCTCACCCAAAAATAACACACTTAAACACACACGTGCAGCACAAACACGGAGTGAAGCCGTGGTGACTGAGACGCTCGGCTGAGTAAACAAGCTGTGATTACTGTTGTTCTGGTGCTAATGATTTTAGCATGGACTGACGTTCCCGTGCATCCATACACACAGACACGAACACCTAGCTCAATAAATTCCCGCCCTTGTGGTATGACCTTTTTGTGACACCAAAACTCATGCTGTCTACCTCTCAGGCTTCTCCCTCTCTCTTCTGTCTGTTCAGCAGACAGAGGTTACTGAGTAGCTGGCCCCCACTCCCTCATCACTCTTCTGGTGTTTCCGTCTGACCTACTCCATTCAAGCAGCTGGGATTCCTTCACTAACACACACACACACACACACACACACACACACACAGCATAAAGATGTAATGATTGGTGCTCACACACACTGCTCACCCATCAGCGCCCCATTTGCTCTTTGCCTCAGTTTGACCGGAGACACCATGAAAAGTCTGACCACATGGCTTTTGTTTTTAGAGGTTTTCAAGGAGCCCATCAACTGTGTACTTGCGTTATTACATGCAGAAAATGCTGTGGTTGGAAGCAGTCAGCCTGACAAGGGTACTGCTGGAGTGGCTTACGACAAGCCAAACATTTCACCAGGCCCTCACAGCTTTAGGCTGGGAGGCTTTTATGAGAGTTCAAGCTCGCACTGAAAACTGCTGAATTTTATACACGTGTAGACTGACTTATTCTTTTCAATGAAGGGTAGGGGGGCCTCCCTCTATTGGCTGCTGTTCCTTTGTGATCCATGAGAAAACCCGCAAAGTGCGATTGACACCCAGCAAGCTATGCTCGGAGCATGACGACGCCAGTGACAGAATCAGACCCCGTTCTTTGTATCTGCATGTGTTTTCTGTTTCACAAGCTTGTGCATGTCCTTGCCTTGATGTGGTGACACATACATTTGTATTTTCTGTTCAAACACCATATAGTTCTTCTCACACAGCTTAATACATGTGCTTGCATACAAGCATGAGAAAATAAAAGGCCAGCAAAATGCTATAATGGCCTCAGGAGCAAGGGAAAATGAAGATGGCATCAAAAGCAGAAGTTTGCACAAAGGCTTTGAATTCACAAAACGCTGAAAGATTCTTTGATGTGAGAGAGGCAGAGCCATTTTGCTGAGTAGAGATGTGGAGCAAGACAGAAAAGGCAGCGTTTAGATGGACAAAGGAAATGAAAGAGAAGTGAGATAAAGACAGCAGGGAGAAAAAATTCGGGTTCAGCAGATGAAGCGAGAAGAGAGAGAGATATTGAGTGTGAATTCAAAACATCCACAGACAATCAATAAAAAGAGATATTAGACATAAGAAAACAGACAAATACACAGTAAGGTTCAGCAGGCTTGGCCGTCATGCCTAATTTTCCCTCTCCTGGCATCTGACCCAGTGCTCCCTATTGACCCCCTTTGAAATTCAAGCCAGGATAAAGGAGAAAGAAAGACAGCAAACAAAGATCGTGGCTATTCTGTTGGAGCATGTAGGGAGATAAAACTGCATTAGACTTTGGTGTGTACTGAGAACATCGGTGCCTATCAGTTTCCCCTCTGCATGATGGTGAATCAAGGACCAGCTTAGAAAGGCAGAAAAACAACGACACAGTCAACTAATGGAAATAACAGGGGACAAAAAAGCTGATAAGCAGGCGTGCAACTGTTAAACGACTCCTTCCTTTGCATTAATTTAACAAAGAAACTTTTATGGCCCAAGGTTAGCGTCGGAACATACAAACGTTTTGAGCAGGGACTTAAACATTGGTGTTTTTTACGAGCGAGCTGATTTGTACGTGTGAACCCGGAGTGACTTCAGGTGGCAGCATTGTTACTAACATGGGACATTTTATGTCCCATTCAGAAAGAATTTCTAGCTAACCGTCCGTTTCCTCCCTGGCAACACAGTTTTTAATCTATTGCAAGCTAACCCCAGTAGCTTGTCAACCCCCATGAAGCTATCAAGAACAATGAGCCGAAACAGAAGCTGGCTCGTTGGAAGTTGGAAGTTTTTAGGTTGGTGGGACGACATTTAGTGCATATTTTCCAGAGTTTACGTGGACTCAGGGAGGTTAAATCAAGTGGACAGCTTTATTTAGTTGACAACCTCAACAGCTACTGGATGGACTGCAATGAAATCTGATAAAGATATTCATGGAACACCCTGAGAATGATAAAAAAGAAAAAAATCTAATCATTATTCATTTAAATGTAGTCAAAAATCTCTCATCCTCAAATGTCACACTCTTTGTGTTACAACTGCTACAACTGAACAGCATAGTGGACACTAAACAGGTCATTCAGAGTTGACCTTGGCTCAACAATCACAAAAATAACAACCATTTCCATCAGGTCAGCAGCTGTCTTACCATGAACTTATTCAGCTAAGTGATCCCTGTTCTGTATGACGTGTCAACAAATGATTTCCCAGTGGGAACCTCCAAGCAGCCGCTGGTAGTGTAACATGAAGACAGACCTTTGGCAGTCCGACTACATCAGGAGCCATAACCATCCAGCCACATTGTCTCCACTCATATTGACTCCTGGCCCCTCTGAGGACCCACCACATTGATAAACACAAGCCTTAAGTGTGTCTTTGTGTGTGTGGGTCCAGTTTGTGCATATCATCGTGTTGCTGATAAGATGCCCCACTGGTGTCCTGCGTTATAATGGCTAACAGCAGACTGACATCATTCTACGTGATTGTGGGTCCACAACTTATTGTGTATATATGGATGTGAACCTGCGGCTGTTTCTATAATTCATTGCATTTTAACAACAGATTTTGTCACATCCATTAATCTGGACCATGACGTAAATTGTGTGCTATCGCTGTATTATTATTATTTTTTTGTTTGTTTTTCACACATACACACACACAGACAGAGTCTCTCTTGCACATTTAGGTTAAGAGACAGTAGATGTACCTATAGTCCATATGCATACATGCATGTAAGCGTGAACACACGTGCACACATCCATGTAGGGATCCCTGCACACACATCATGTTGGCTGCCACAGCAGTTTCCTGACCTACATTTCAACACCAGGGCTGTGCGTGTTCTTCTCTCCAAAGGCCCAATGTGTGTGTACTTCCTCCTTCCTAGTTCATAGCGTCACAAAATCATTAATCCAATTTTTTAATTAACTTTGCACACAAAATGCCATAAATCTGACAAAACTGCACAATGACACATTGGAGCGCTGCACTCACAGCGGTCCTCACAACTGGCTTTTAATTAAAAGTGTGCTGAGATAGTGACATAGATCAAACAGTAACAGCTGGAATATTACTTTATTTACTTTAAGAATATCAATTCATTATTACCAATATCTCACAGCACGTTCAGCTGTCAGCGCACTTTGAAGTGATTTACTGAGATGACGGCACCGTTAGATTGACTCCCAATGACCAGCAAAACACCAAACCTTGAGACACCGTGACAGGTGAAAGCACAGAAGGTAGAAATAATGAATAATCAGAACTGTTTAAAGCTGTACACAGTTGTGAATTTCTTCTGTTGTTTCCATGGCACTGGTCTTCAGCTCGTGGTGCTGATGGGAGGGTCTTGTTGGATTTGAACACAGAAGCTCAGAGACAGACTGAGCTAATTTAGGTTAAGTGCCTCCAGTGGCTGAAGGGCACAGAGCAACAAGCCACCTGGGGCTAGTCTGCAATCACAGAGAGGAAAGCCCAGTGTGTGTGTGTGTGTGTGTGATGTGTGATGTGTGAGCAGATTCAAGGATGCCAACGGGAACTGGGTTAAGGCACTGCCATCTGCAATGTGTGCACGTGCAGTAATTTAAAATCTCTCCAGCTATGAAGCAAAGTTGACACTATAGTATTCGACCCATTTCCCACATTACATTCATTTGGAGAGAGTAAGGGCAGTAGTCAGTCCAATCCAAGTGTCCAATCCACAATCAGGAAAACAACCAACTGCCCGATGGCCACAAATACAGGAAGCGATTTGGACAATTTGCCTCGAGTTGTAGCACAACTGTGGGTTTGGATTTGAAGTTGGATGCGAGGTCTTGTGGCTGATATTGATTACTGTTATTAACCAATACAATTACAACGCAACACTGCATGTGGGTGTGTTCAACAGGCCTAACACATCGACCCAATTTACATCGCCTCTACATTAGATTGTATGTGAGAATACAAACTCTCGATTATCTTTACGCACAATAAGTTTTATGTGGCATGTGGCATTGAAAGAGATGCTGTTTTCTGCAAGCTGCTGCCCGAACTCGGCTGAACACAACTGCCTGTAATCACATGCAATTTAGCTGTGTACTTTTTTTTTTTTTTTAAATCACTTTGTGTTTTGTTTTGGGGTTTTTTTTTTTGCCACAGCACAACTAATCAACCTCGTGTTTCCTTAGTATTCAGGCTCCGGATGGAACCAATGATTACAAACAGTGAGACTATAAATTCAACAGTAATTTTTTTGTGAATGCGTTAGAGGGGGTTATTTATGCCTCTAATCACATTTCACAAATGATCACAATCTCCTGGTATTTATCAAGTCAAAATTGCTTCAAGGTTGTGAAATCAACATGGTTGGTCTGCCATTCTAGCTTCTGACAATGATATGAGCAAGCCTGACAGAGAACCTGTGATTAGTGCCATCCTCCTGATCAAATGGACTCTGGGAGCTATTTTGTAGAGGGGTGTATGTGTGTGCAAATGCTTGTATTAAAACCCTGGTTCCTTTATTGATAATCCGATGTTGAGACCTTGTCTGGGAAGGAGCAGGGCCCCAAATCCACTTAACCCCTCCCCTGCCTCTACTTCTTATTAAACCAATGCTTTGCCTGTGCTCCCTCTGCCTGTCCATCTCTCCATCCCTCCCCCCTTCTGTCCCATCTGAGCAATAATGGATAGAAGGAGGGAGGCATTAATAGAGAGAGCAGGACTCGCTGCAGTGAGAGCGCTGTCCTAATAGGCCCCAAGGGAAACAAAACTCGCTCCCTGATCAAATAGTACCAAAATTTAGGACCCCAATTATTCCAAATTAAATTCCTTCTGACACATCATGTGTCTCTTTTTGCTGTAGAATAATGAGCGCATGGCAGTTAATTAAATGGAATGGATTAATTAGAAATTATCATAATTCCATCAAAATGTTAGTTTAGCCCCACACATTAAAGCCCTTCTGGATGCTGGGAAGTCATTTCTATATTGGTTAACGCTGATGATTCACAGATGATCAACTTTGAAATTGAAGACTGGAAGCCAAAAGCTTGTCTTTCCTATAATGCCATCTTGTGGTGACACAGACTAACTGCCGAGACAAATGTGTTCAGTCCAGTGTCATCCTGCACGAAGCTTTCTTTGGAGCAGACAAGGATTTTAGCTTTATCTAGAAACAAATAAAATTAGAATGAAATTTGTCACCAGGTCAACCCTAATCTAACCCCCTGTAGTTTTACAAGCAAAGAAAATCTCAGCAGCTTCCCCTTCTCTACATTTTCCCTCTTTTTTTGTCTTTAACCCTAATCTATCTATCCATGTGCAGTCGAAAAGAGACGTTGCCATGGTGAGGACAACTCATTAATGAGACAGATTTAAAGAGGCTCTTAAAATCACTTTCTGTCTCCTCTCCCTCCCTTCTCTCCATCTCCCTTTATAATCAGACTCTATGGGGGGACATGAGCTTTTCTGAAGCTCAGCTTTGTTTTCTGGGGCTTAATGGAAACCCCAGCTGATCGGGACATAAAGGGCCCTGTGGATGAAGGAAGGCAGGAGGAAGGAGACTCAGTCTGGGGTACACGGTAGAAGGTCCATGCCTGATAAAGACAGCTTGACATCAAAGTTGAGATGATTTAGACGGATTAGTTTGTCTAGAGCGATTCAGAGCAGCAAGTTCCTCTTCTGTGGCTTTACATTTATCTTCATTTATTCAATGGCTCATGTGAATTTGTTTTACTTTAGTTTTTTTGGACTACATGACCGTGAACCACATGGTTTAAATCAGGAACGCAACTATGTGTGCAGACGAGAAGCAGAGTGGTCAGTAGGGCAAACAAGGCTAAAAACCTCAGAGGACCTGGCTCCAAACAGCATGAGGTGGGGAAAAAGGCTCCCTTTAAAAGCAGGGCTCATTAAAGAAATGAGCTGTGACTGCGTCTGGAGCAGCCGTGGGCCGCTTAAATGCACTAATGCTGCACTACAGCATAATTAGATTCTTCAATTGAATTATCAAGACCACTAGTGAACTCACGGAGGGTAAGGCTGAGGGCAAAAGCTGTTGCTCAAACAAACAGAGGTCAGATTAAGCCTAAAACAGATCCCATTTGTTTTTATGACCTGCTGGCCTGATGAAAGTGTGAAGACAAACCTACATTCAGTATGAAGTACACTAATCTAACCTCCAGAGGGCTCCCTATGTACGGGCTCAACAAGGACGCAGCTCACCCTGTACTAAATGGAGGTGCTTCAAGGGAGTGACTCAAATTGATTTAGAAAGAAAACAGCATAAAATTAAGATCTACTTTATTTTGGGAAACGTGATTGAGCCATCTCCCCCCACACCCCTCCCACCCATCATTGAACTACTCTACTGTCTCTGAGCTCCCCAGGTTTTTCTCCTCTGGCACATTTAGTCAATGAGAGGATTGATGTCTCTGTAGATTCCAGTGATTATCTGGCTGTTATGCTCTCATGTGGTGATCAAGCCATTAAGTAACACTCAATGGTGCACATATGGGGCCGTGTGGCTCTATTACACCTGATCCCTTCTGAAATAAACAGTGTTCTTCTTGATTCACAACCCTCCTCTCTCCTCCATCACTCCTCCAGCTGTGCTCAGGCCCACTCTATTAATCTGTCCACATTATCTCTTAAAACAATTTGTCAAGTAAATGAGACAATTGTGGTTAAAGGGCAAATCCACTTCCCAGGAAGATACATACACTTGCTGGTTCCACAGACAATATGAAATTGCATCTGATATGGTTTGATTGACAAAAGTGGGATTTAACTTAAACTAATTTACATTTTTCTTCATAAGATTTTAACATAATTGGGCAAAATATATGATATTCTATGGTGTAAAAGGGATTCATTGTCTCTGGCTTAAAGAAAAGATTTCAAAATAAAAAGGTGGCACTTGAGAATTGTAATTGTAATAAAAACTACTCAAACTATTGCGCTGTCTGTAATGAACAGAAGAATAAGTTCATCAGCCACTATTTTTAATTTATCATTTTACCACTTCAATCTTTTCTCAAGGAAATATACCAAATCTTCTAAATGTGAGAATTTGGAGATAGGCTGACAAATCTGACGGGACAAAACATATCACTTTACCCTGGAAAATAAAATCTGAAATTTTTTGTGATGAAATGACAACGCCCTGGACAAACAAAACAGCATCAGAAATACAAACTCAACATAATGCAGGAAGAAAACAGCTCATACCAGGAAACAAATGGAAATAGATTGATGAACAAAAGAACTCGGCACCTGTTTAGTCAACCACATACCAGCCATTACCTTTAATCGGCTGATCTGAGAGTTCTTTGCCAGTTAGATCCAACAATAGTTACAGACCCCTTAATTAGTTCTCACCAAATTAATGTTTAAAGAGATGTGAACAAGAAAGAAGTGGACTACACTGCAGAAGCTTTTATATTCAGAATGTGTAGACAGAAAGAAAGAAAAAAAAAACAAAACAAAAAACAACCGGCATGAACTCACGAACACAGACCAAGATTTAATGAAAAAAGCGAGACAGAGAGACAGAGATCGAAACAGAGTTGCTTTGAAGGACAACACAGCTTTAACCCATTTTATAGTTGAATAACCCGAGCCAACCCCTGACCCCTGATTCCCGAAAGTGAGTGTGAGTGTGAATGAGTGCGTGTGTGTAAATCCTTTTCTTCATCTCATTAAGCTGTGTCATGCCCTGCACCCCATTGTTCTGCCATCTCAGACCTGCTACTGGAGGGGTTTAGGCACATTCAGGACTAAGTGTGCACTTATCTTTCCTCATCTGTGTTTGGGAGGAAAGATAGACGCACACTTATTGTGCATTTAGGAATAAAGTTTCACCTCCTCTAAAAACCCTGAGTCACACCAGAGCATTACTTCACTAACTAGCTGCCTTAACCTCAAAGCAGATTTTAGGTAAGTAGCATTTGTTTAGAATAACTAATCTGGGCTAAGAGAGGGGAATGGAAAAGCAGGGAAAAATGTTTGTTTCCTGTCGCATAGCTTTTAAGAATAAGAATGTAGGACAGAAAAATTTCTCCTCTGGTAGTAACAATTTGTGCTGCCACAATTATACTCAACTATACGATTGTCTTCAGTGCTTTCCCCCATAAATGCTGACAATTCATTTCATTTGGCCTCATTTAGTTACTCTACAGGCCCAGCGTCCCTCAGGTGCTTGTCCCTCAGGAGCTGTTGGCACTGATTGGTCGATAACAGAATCTGCCTTTCCACTAAAGGATTATGGGGGATCTGGTGGAACAGCTGCTCCACCTCTAAACTGGTATAAAGATGAAGGAGAGGAAAAGGAGTCAAGAAGAGAGGAAAAAAAAAAACCAAACAAACAAACAAAGAAATAAAATTTCCACTCCACTCTAAGAAAACAGGGAGATGAGTAAAACAATTCAAGACAGTCTGAACAGACAGAAGCAACATGCATACAGTCGGATGGACACACAAAACACACAAAAGATGTGCTACCCAAACTCCAATTTGTGCATGTTTGTGTGTGCGAGGGTCATCTGTTCAGCAGTGCATGAAAACAGAGTGACTGGGAGGTTGATTCAACCTACAGAGCCCAGACAATACTGTACTCATGGCGGCAACATCTTGAGCTGTCACAGCACGTTAGCTAAAGAAGGCGTGAGGCAGGCCCTGCTCGTCTGGCAGCATATTGTTAGGCTAAGAACACAGCCATAAGGGTTTGGTTTAAGATACATAGGCAAAGACACAGGGAGTAGTTAGTAGGTAAGTGGTTGGCTGGACAAAGACTAAAAATGGGCCAGTAAGAGAAAGAGTGAAAAAGTTTAGAAGACATTCTGCTTTACATTCGTTGATTACAACATCTTAAAGAAATGGGGATAAAGGTCAGAGGCAACTCTTCCTGGCCACTCTTCTATCTTTCAGCGATCTTTATAATCCTTCTGATGGCTCCTTTATGTAGTGGCAGAGGTGAAAGTGGGTCACCTTGTAACCCCAGCAGTGTCAACCCCATGTCAGCTCTGCAACACTTCCCTGCAGGCCTGGCCCATCACCTCCAGCTGCTACCTATTGTTCTTGTTCCCAAGGGTGGCCATCCAGGGGAGCACCCCTAGTTAAGATGTCCCACTGTCCCAAAAGACGATGAAGCATGTTCTGGATACAAGTATGTACACAGACTGCCATGCACAGACAAAAGGCCATACTGATGATACCATGAGCATTATATGGATGGATGAAAAAAAAAATGCCTGAGTGTAGGAAATGAATGAAACAGGCATATCAGGCATCGGAAATTCTAAACCGCTGCACAGACATGAAGTAAATCAAATTTGCTATCAATAACTAATCTGTTGAATGGCATGAAGTGTATTCATGAATTATTAACTTGAATTCAGGAAAGATGTTCTCTAAGGTTCACCCACTTCCTGCATGTAGCACCTTCTGCCACTACACCAAAGGCCAAAGATCTCAGAGGTCACAAAGCCACAATCTGCATTAATTCAGCCTGGAACGCCGAAAAAAAGAAACACACACAGATGCACACTTGCATATAAACAGACGGCACAGATCACTCAGGCGGTTGGAAATCACCTAATAAGAAGGGACAAAGCTCAGCTTGCAAAAAGCTTCAACTGCATGTGTCATCTCTCTCTGGCACTATAACACACAGCATATCATTATTGCCCACAAACAGTTCATGTGACTTAAGTACACTTAGAAACAGGAGCCTGTTTTCTAGCCAAGAAAATAACCATAATCATTACTGTGGCAAAATAGCAATGTGTAGCCGTGTTAAGTCCTCTAAGTCTTACTAAGAGGTGCACAGAGACTGCTGCCTGGCAAGTCCAGCTTTGAAGTTGTAGACAAAAACCCTTTAATAAAGTGTATCAGCTAAGACAACTACTGTCTTATAAGGAAAGAGCTAAAACAGTCTGGAGTTTGTAGGAGTTACAAAGCCCAAAAGTAACACTGAACTAACAAACCAAATAACACTGATGAATATGTTCTGCTTCCTAGTCTGTACCTTTGCCATCATGGTAGGTTTGTGTTATCCCAGGTGAACCTTTGGCATCAGGTCCAAGCAGCGGTTTGGGCGTCCAGAGAGAGTCCTGCTTCTGGTGGACCTTTGACACTGAGAGCAGACGTTTGCGCAGGCAGCCCTCGGGCCTGGGGGGCCTGGGGCTGGGGAAGGCCTCAGGCTGGAGGCTGTTCCCCATCTTGTTTGTGGGCTTGAAGGAGCACAGAATTCGCTTCTGACCGGTGGGGTCCTCATAGCAGGCCCTGTGCCAGCAGCTGACCACCGGCACTGAGGAGAGGCAGTGCACGTATGTGATCATACTCGGCTAAGAGCTTAACCCTTCCCACCACCCACCCTCCCCTGCTCTATTCAGGAGCCCCCAACTCCTCCTCTTTCTTGAACAGCCTTCTCTCTCTTTCTCTCTGGACCTTCCACTTGTGCTGGGATGGACTGGTGAGTGTGGAGGGTGTTTAGGAGACCTCCCCCACGGCTCCCAAAACTTCAACAGGCCTCCCCCTCTCTTTTACGGAGGACAGGAGAGAGGTTTGGAGGTTTCTGCAACCCACAGGGGACCCAATGCCCCTCGGTCTCCTCCTTCTGTTTTTGTCCTTCCTCTCCCACTCTCAGGGGATCCTATTGACTTGCATTGATTTGCCTAACAAAGGAAGGCTGTGCACAGTGTTAAATTACAAGATTTGCCTCCAGAACAAATATTCCAAAGAACGACTGCAGCATAAAGCTATTATCTTGCTTAAAAAATATCCTACATGACAGACAGTTGGCTGTCTCTTGGGCACCCTGGCAGCTTGCATAAACAGGAATTCTGACCCCTACGAATGACCACAAGAAATTTCAAGAATAATCCAAAGATGCAAATATAAGATTTAAAAACAAAAAGGACGTGCCTTATTGAAAATGCCTGTGGTAAGAACATGTTTGTGTTCATTGCAATAACCCAGAATCCACCACAAATGGTACAAAAAAGAATCCCTGGCAAAAGCCTGTCTTCAGAAGTGACTCCATATTCCAGGATGAAAAATGCCTTTTTTGAAAATTAGAGTTGAGTTTGGAGACATCAGTCCTTCTGAAAGACAGTTCGTACAAGTTTGCAGCATGAAGGGGCATCCTCCTTCCTGTCTCTCCATCAAATATGAGACAGAGCAGCAACATTGTCCAGTGGTGTCCACATGGCCTTGCTGATCAGCTCCTCCCTCCCTCTTTCCTCTGCTCCTGAACGCTGCTGTTCTAATCTATAAACCCAGATTATCCAGCCTCCAGCCACTCGCCCCTGATTGAGGCAGACACACACACACAACACAGATGGACACCAGGCTGCTGATAATTAACTACATCACCTCCAATGCTCAAATGTGTGGAAGTTCAAGACTTGGCGTGTTGTGTGTCAGCTGCTTAACTTGGACGACACAAACTAAAGCAGCATGTGGGCCGAATATCGACCTACCCATCAGGTTTTGTCTTCCGTGATTTGGGCAAAAGACAAGTTTTAAGCCTTTGATTGTTTTAATTGGAATCATAGTTGCAGAGTAGTTCAGAGTGAGCCAGATGGACCAAGAGGTAAACCTGGCAGTTAAGCAAAGATGTGACAGTTGAAAAGATTAATAACTGAGAGATAAGCAGATATTATGAGTCAGTCATCAGTCACAATTAATCTGTTTGGGTGTGTATAAAATGTATCAGTGGCTGTGCAGTATACAGTAGAACTCCAGCAGGCCAGAGCAATAGCAAAGGAACGGGACAAAACCGAGAACTGTATGGTAACACTAATGATAGCTAATTATCTTTGCTAAGCTTTGAAGTGAAGATATATTGTAACAAAAAAAATGGATATGAAAAAAAGAGGCAAAAGAATTTAACATGATCACATAGCTCCTTTGTAAAAAACAAAAAAAAAATAAATAAATAAATAACAACAAGAAATGTCTCCCTCTGGTGGCTAACACCTGCACCAGATCACACATCACATGATCACATGTCCAGAGTATTTACTTTACTACAACTTTACTATTACTTTAAAAAGTATGCTCATCCGTGCATGGCAATTTTGGGAGAACAGGCAGAGGGTGTGGGTGTGTGTGTGTGTGCGGGGGTCTGGGTGTATGCGTGTGCATGCCAAAGCTCGAGCAGAGAGCCACAGGCTAAAACAGCCATTAGTAATAGTTATCATTTTCACAGCTGAGTGAGTCAGCCAACACACAACCTGATTACAAAACCAAACCACTGCACATTTACTCAGACAACCACACGCACAGAACATAATGGACAAACCACATACACAAACACAAACATGCACACTGGGCAAGACTAAATATTCTGTCTCTGCCTAAAATGCACTTAACACTGTTGTTGCCCTACATCCATAAATATGCAGACTCAGCAGGCTGTCCAGGTCATACATAAAATCACACAAAGCAGTTACAGTCATGCAGACCTACACACATAATAGCATCCTAACATCACAACATGGGATGTTCTTACAGTGGCACACAGACAAACACACATTGTTGGCATTTTGCATGCAGTATGTATGTGTTTGTGGTGGAGACAGTTATATATGAATGTACAGAACAAATGATTGTGTGTTGTGTGTGTGTGTGTGTGTGTGTGTGTGTGTGTGTGTGTGAACGCTCAGGTTCTGCCTAAGCTCAGCATGAACACCGGTCAGACACTCACAGCCCACTGCCCATGAAAAGGGATTATTACAACTCAGCAGAAGAGTGCGTGCGTGTGTGTGTGTGTGTGTGTGTGTGTGTGTGTGTGTGTGAGCATGGGGGTTCATGAACAATGCAGCAGACAGGCTGGGTTCAACTTGGGACAGCACCTATTGTGTTTGCAGGTATATGTGTGTTTACATGTTTGTGTGTGTATATAAACTCTAATTAACGTACTAACGTGCACACTGGGATGTGTGTGTGAGGAGGGGGGAGCTGGAGTGAAAGGCTTTGGGATAAGGACAATGGTAGCCATGGATATATGTAGGTCTGAATGGAGAGAGAGGAGCACCTGCATGCTGAGCTGGTCCTCTGTCTGGGGAAGTCATCTCCTCGTCTGCAGGGAGTCATCCATTGTCTTCTCAAACTTCCCCCACAAAAAAAAAAAAAAAAAAAAAAAACTTTCCCACTTTTGTCCCTGGAAACCTAAAAGCTTAACATTCTCCTACAAAGAAACTTTGTTTTCAAATTAAATAAACTGTTGAGACCGAATTACTGACTTTGAAGCAATCTTTATAAAATTTCCTTAAAAGCCTCCAAGCGCAACAAAAGGTTCGCTGCAGTCTTGACAAGTTCCATTCACAGACAACGGGAACTTAACTACCTATTACTCAGCTATCATAACGAGACAACTCTGACTTGTTTACAGACGTCAGTGCTCCCCTTCCCCCAGTGAGTCTTCTTAAAGCCCTGTACCCACTGAAATACAAGTTTTCATCAGTTACCAACATTAGCATTACATCCATACAAGGACTGAGTTATGAGACCGGGATTTAGACCTGACGTTGGTAAACTACTTCACAAAAGAGCATTTGAGATTCAGCATTTCACTGTAAACACCTACTCTGCTGCGCCTCTGTTCCCCTTCATTACCCATCACTTGTGTTAAGCAACCTGCCACATCCAATGTGAGAACATCCATCAACACCACTACTCACAAGGCCAGAGGGCAAGTAGTGGGTGACCCTCAGGTCAAGAGGTCACAGCCCCTTCAGATACACATCACAGGTGGACTGGCTAATGGTGGACTGTCCTTCTACAAGTTCAAATAGGTTAATTAGGCATGACTGTAATGGGGTTGCCAAAATAGGCTGATGTGATTTCTGTAAAAAAGAAATAAAGAAAAAAGTATCTGCAATTGTGATTTGACCTACTTCCTCTGAAATGATACAATGTTAACCACAACCAACCAAGCAAATACTTATGAATATGCTCTGCAAGTCCATAGTACTTGAGGCAGAACTTGGGGGAGAACTGGGGGCCACAATACCAATTCACCAATTTTACTTAAACCCAGCATGTTCTATTATGAAATCGAAATTAGTTGAAAACTGTTAAGATGTTAAAAAGCATAAAGACATTAACAGTCCAAATTTCCTACAGATAAACAATTCTGATTGCAAACTGATTATCATCGTCCATAAATGTCCTGCTCCACCCAAAGTCATGCGTGATCTCATTGGTGTAGGTAGTAAGAATCCAAAGTTGAATGCCATGACAGAGTGGAGGTTAAATATAGGTTTAGACATATAGCTACAAGGGTCACTGACCTGTAACACAGCTGCCCCAGAGAAAAATTCACACTGAGCTCCTGCTGCCTTCCCAAGAGTGTGAGAAGCTCACACACGCACATACATTCCTGGAATTCAGTTCAGACACGCGTAGGTCTCCCACAAAAATAAACACAGGTTTATAAACATCCCTATATATGTTTACTATCTCTTTTAATGGGCTTTCAATGAAAGGAGAAATGTAGAAAATTCAAAACAGATCGATTCTCAAATAGAACTCAGCACATCTCTGTGTTGCACACACACATATGTAAATGCCACCACATCAGGCTGGAATCAGGGATAGAAATAGATGCACATTGTTCATCCATTACAAACAACTGAAAAACAGTGACTGGACATGTCC
Source organism: Echeneis naucrates (assembly GCF_900963305.1). Lineage (NCBI taxonomy): Eukaryota > Metazoa > Chordata > Actinopteri > Carangiformes > Echeneidae > Echeneis > Echeneis naucrates. Next base: position 8,227,928 of record NC_042534.1, read on the forward strand.
TAGAATATCTTCCATACTGACCGAACTGGAGTGGACAAAGTACGCACCTATTCATTTGAGCATCTGGCTAGATCGACACATCTGGACCAAAACCCTCAACTGCTGCCCACATCAAAAACATCTGAAGCAACTACAATGCTCACATCTAAGCGAACTGCAATTAGAGTGGTTGAAAACAAACCAGAGGCCAATAGACCAACTTCCTCTGAGCAAACAACATGTTTTTACAGATTGGACATGGCCCAGGCTGCCCTCAACTGACCTCAGAACCAGGAGGCCGAATGAATCCTCAGTAATGGTTGTTCTTGACAGGGCTTACGTTCACTTGACATGGAGAGATGTGTTGTATTTCTATACTGCATCACAGTGCAGGGAACTTCCAATTTGATTGTGGATGAGATTTCCAAAAATCACTCTACTAATCCCGACTCATTCCCATCTTCTGCCTCCTGTTTGGGAAGAAGTGGGGCTCAAGTGCAGAAATAACTTATGTAAGGCACCAAAAGCCACACCAAGCGGTCTGGCTGGCTCAGAGAAGGGCTTACACTAAAATGCAAGGCTTTGCTCTGGGGAAAGGGAGGTGGGGGGTCTGGGGGGACCGAGCGAGTGTGCGGTCAAAATGAGATTCCACTCTGGCCACAGCTGGATGGGAAAGAACGTGCGCTGAAAATGTGTCACATCTGCCTTAGAGTTGGCAACAGCGACTGAGGGGGCTTGTTTAAATCATAAAATAAGCAGACATTCAGTTTCTGGCAACCGATGTGGAGTAAATCTACTGGTCGGATCATGGTCTTTAATGTGACGCACAGTACTTGGATCAGTTTGTCATGTATCATTTGAAGCAGGAAACCCAAGCCTGTACTTTCGTCTTATAACTGCAGTTGATGTGGGAAACCGTACATTACCAAATAAGTAAGGTTTAACACAGTTTTACAATAACATGGGTCAAAATACCCTCCTGCTACCAAGCAGGATGGCTGGTCAAGCACAGAAAGTCAAACATTAATGTTAAACCTGGTAAATCTTAGTTCAAAATTATAAATGACTTGAAACAAAATTTAATTTCCTCCTCAGCACAAATCCCACATCTGGTTCTACCCATATTCCAAGTCTGACCAGAGTCACATAGTGTGGAAACTGTGTAACTGACAGCATGAGTTACTGCGTACAGCTGATGAACTGGGACACTGCCATAAGTGGTTACAGTATTGACTTTATATTACCTCATTTCTCGTAGCTGTAAATCCACAGGCTTCAGATAGAGAAAATACTGTGGTTTCACAATAAGAATGATTCCCTCATCTCTGAGATTAGAGCAGTTTGGACCTTTTGGTAAGTTACAGCTCAGCACCATTTTTTTAGCTGTGAGGACGGCGTTATCGCATATTTTTTTACTTAGAAATTCAAATTTTTCAAGGGTTAGGTTATTTCCTGAATTTCTTTTGTGCTCCATCTAACGTTGGATGACTTCCTGACCATTGAAGCAGAAAACTAGGCCAAGTTACAAGATGGAGAGCTATCGTTTAAAACAACATAAAGACCCTGACCCACCTACACCCACAATAAATTTACTAACAATTTCATGGAGGACTTTCTAATATAAGACTGCAGTAATTTCATTATCTATGTATTGTGCACAACCTGATCAATGTTGCTGTAGATCACAAATTGGAAGATGAGGCTTTTGCTCATATAAAACAAAAAAGAGCTTCAAGGAACATCACACACACACACACACACACACACACACACACACACACACACACAACACAAAAACACTAAAAGTAAAAGAAGAACCAGTTTTCCCATATCACACTGGTCGGTCAAGTAATGTCCAGCACATGGCTCTACTCTGCAGGACAGCAGCCCAGCAACTGCTGCTCCGCCAGCTGTTACTGTGGACAACACGCAAGTACACACATCACTCATCTCCGCTATAATGCACGCAAATTCGGAGCAACTGTGGCAAGTTACATTTTAAGGTTTCACTACTGGTATCTTTTAATGTTTCCCCCCCAAGCGTTAAAAGAGTAACTGGTAAGACGAGTGATTAAAGCAAATAAAGAAAAAAGAAGAGGTAGGATTAAAGTCAGGGAACCTAAGTGAGTCACAGACTCAAAGAACAAAGGAAAAATGATTAAAGAGTGAAAGAAGGAGGGTTTCCTCTACTAAAGAAAAACACATGAAGACGGATATTGATAAAAGGAAGATCCTGTGACAAAGGTTACTTTCCACACAAGAGGGCAAAGATGGAGTTTAACTTTTCTTTGTCTGAGAAAGAATGGGAGAAAACTCTAAGACCACTGCAGACACAGTCACACACCTACCTTTTAGACAGAACATGGCTTTTGTCTTAATTCCCCATTTCTCCACGAGAAGAATGAGCACAGCTTTCTTCCTTTTTTTCTTTCCTGACTTTCTTCTTTCTTGCCCTTCTTTCCTCTGCCTCCCCTCTGCTTCTTTCCCTACGCCGCTCGGTCAAAGTGTTCACACACGGACATACAGATCCTGACACATACACTCCTCTCTCCCGTTGCCTCACTCACCATCTCCCTCCCTCATAGTATCCCCGTGCGCACATATCCACACATGCACATGCTCTGAGTGGCAGATAGCCAACTTCTACACTGCAGGAAACTGCATCGTGACCCCCCCAACTCTTGCTTCCCCCCTCTCTCTCTCTCTCTCTCTCTCTCTCTCTATTCCTGTATCTCTGAATATCTCTTTACCACAATGACCCCCCCCCCCCAACTTGTTCATGTCTCCGCCCCATCTGTGCTAAGAGATAGAAAACTAGCTAAAACTCTTAAAGCTTCTGTCACCCATAAACTTCTTCATTGATCTCCTTTTTGCAGACGCAAAAGCTTTCATACAGATGAATACAAATTTGAAATAAGACCGATGCGATTATTAATACAGTGAAAAATAAAAACTAAATCACACAAAGACACACAGAAGAGTGTGAGCCTTGTCAAGGATTGTGATTGCAGAGAATCTGGGCAGTCAGCAGTTCAGAGTGAGGCAGGGGGGCCCAGCTTGAGGCCGATCCATTGTGTGCTGATCAAATATAATCGCTTTAATCCCCACAATTCAACTGTTTGTTATCAGAAACAGCTACAAGCTTGGCACATCCCAAACCCTAAATGATGCCCACTCAGAAGAGTCCCGGGGATGGGAGACAGAAATACCAACTCAATCACAGACTGTGCAAACACTGTCCAGTGAAAACACTCTTTACCTTGCACTGTGCAGCTGCTGCTTATGCCAAGTATGACATTACCATAGGTGATCGACCATACAGTGAGTACATTTGTGTGCGAATATATAGTATGTCTATTGAGGTACAAACGTGTGTTATGGACATTTTTTTCCTACCTTAGTAAAGCTTCCAGGCTACGAGGTCCCTGCCTCAACCTGATTTATGTACGTGTGTCTAATTGTGACTGTGTGAGCTCCTTCATAAAAGTATGAAGACACCAGCGTGGAAATAATCAGTAATTAAAAATGTACACAAAGCGCTGAAAAAACCCAACAAACCAGAAGATAAAGTCTGACTTCATCAAATCTCCACCTTAATTGTCTGTGGCTTCACCAAAATGGCTTTCATTTTAACCCTCGTCATAAATCCCCCTGGCACCACTTTGAGAGCTGCCTGTTTACTGCGCTCACGAGGTTAAGGTGGTAAAACAGAGACGAGGATTTCCTTCCCTGTTCTAAACCAATCAAATAAAGACTATCTGCAGTGTAATTATTCTTTATGTTACACTTGGTAAGTACCAATTTTAGCCTCTCTTTTTGAACAAAATGATCTATATGTGAAAATCTGGCAGGATTTCCCAGATTGTGGAGTTAAAAGTGAAGACTTTTAACTCCCAATTTCCTAACCGGGGAAGTCAAAGCAACCAACAAATCCATAAACAAAGACTATGGTGAGATGAGAATTTTTTCTTTCTTTTTTCTGCTTTTTTAAAGTCTTTCCTTCTTTTTCTTGCAGAATATTTGACATCTAAAAGATACCTAAAATCATGCTTTGGTTTTGCTGGCCTGGTTGGTGAGGGTTACAAACAGCTGTTTTGTTGTAAGGGTTAGCAAGCTAAAAAAAAGTCCTGGAATTTGCTAATCTTGATTTATTATATTTTAGTTTGTAATGTTGGTTTTGTTAATGTTGAATCCTGGTTGTAACTATTGGCTCTGGTCTGACATTTAATTTTCCTTCCTTTGGTTCAAGCTGCGATGTCTGAAGTCACCACAGCGATCAGGACGTGACAGCATTCTGCTGGTTTTATGGTCGTCACAAACTGTAGAATATAAAGACTATTCAGAGGAATTCCAGCTGACCACTGTTATTCTCCAAAATGCAGTCTTTATCTTCAGAAAAAACACTATCATTGGGCTGAATCATAACCGCCGCTGCATATTAGACGCACAGACAACAGAAACTTATCTTAAATTGTACTGCATATCACATTCAGTGCAGCACGACACATGACATGTTGTGACTGTGTGCAGTGAGCTCTGCATCTGTGCACGATAAGACACGCTCAGATAACGACTAGTATAGCAAACATAATGCTTCCGCAGCAGTGAGACATGGAATGACACAGAACAAAAAAAATCTGGCCCCGTCAGGTTTTTCATTTAAAACAGATTGGCTGAATAAGATCACTTCCATTCACATGACATCATCCAGTACTTGTGCTGAGGCAGATTATAAGATGTCGCCTCTGAATGACTGTGCGGCTTGTTTTCGGACAACATCAGTACATCCTATCAACATAAGCCCAGGAACTCTGATATCCTGTCCTTCCCTTTTCACATTCATGTGTTACATTTCATAATAGAAAGGTAATAGGATACAGACAGTATGAAACAGAGATGGGTGGTGCAAGTCAGAGATTAAGATTTTAGAGGAAAATAAGAGGTAATGCGATTTAATTCGGGCTAAAACTGAACTGCAATGTGAAGCAGGCTTTATTGGGATTTTTTTAGCATGGAGTAAGTCTGATCTGGGATCAACTAAAGAGAGACAAACAGGAGGTTATATAGGTCAAAGACAAAAAGATGGGACTTACCTGAAGGTAACAACGTCAGTGTCAGCACATAAGAGAGAGGGGAAAGACAGGTGATAAGAAACAGGTTAAAATCATGAGAATAACAAATTTTGAATATTTTTCCAATAAGATTGCACGTACATGGATGTTATATGTAAGCATATGTTTCTGTGTACAGTACACGAGTGTGTGCGTCTGGGCCGTGGGCCACATCACCAGATTTCCATGTCCGTCTCTTAATGAGGCCTTGCTGGTTTATACATCACATCTTCCCCCCCTACGGCGAATTATCATCTGCTAATCTGGATTTGCACATGCACTACACAATGATGATGATGGGTGTGTTTCTGTGTGTGTTCTGAAAATGTGCTGAGCTATATCTGGGAAAAAAAAAAAAAATAAACCAAATAAAATCTGTTACTCAAAAATTCAGTCTCATGAATCCTCTCAAATTTCACTAAGCATCCCACACGGACAAGCAGGTCCAACGAGATCCTTCCATAAATTCCTAAACAAGTCATTAATGGCATTTTATAATATCAGACACCCAACGCTTGTGTGCCAAGGTATGCTTAATATTTAGGTCAATAAGATGTTGCCCTAAATGTGTGAAAATGACAGTATTGAAACACTGTAGATACAAAAATAAAAAACAGGCAGATAGCACATAAAATACTAAATCTGTCAGTCTCCCAACTTTCATTTTAACATTGTGTATTCATTTTTGCCAACATGGAACGGAGTCACTGAGTTCACTTTGCTTAATGGCTTGCTGTACACATCCTATAAACACTATGTAAGAAGCTGTACAGTAATCACATACAGCCCAGTTTCAAAGCTGCTCTACAATCCAGACAAGGATTCAGATCAGGTCTTAAAAGTAAAAAAAAAGAAAAAGAAAAAGAGACTTGGAGACCCTCAGGAGTCTGTCGGGGCACTGACTGTTGGATCTGCCCCTTTACATGGTCTTTGTGTGCAGCCATCACGTCCAGTAAATGATTGATTGAGACACACACAGCCACTTAGGGGTGATCAATGGAGCTTACTGAAGGGATGAACTAGATGTTTCTGTCTCTGTCGATGAGAGTGTTGAAGAACGACAGGAGAGGAAGAGAGACAGAGAGAAGGTATAAATTCAAATTGCAGGACAGATAATACAATCACCTATTTGTCAGCATAACTAAACCGTCGCCACTTACACATTTCTGGCCTCATGATCAGAGATGACACAGTGGGAGTCCCAACTGCACAGTGTCTCCTAAATCTAAGCAGGTCTTTGAGTATGATGTAACTATTCAGAGATGTCAGTACGCAAATTAAAGCCACTTCATTTGTGGATGTGCTGTTGATGGGCACCATTGCCCCATAATGCATTACACAGTTGAAACTGAGAGGCTTCTCACAGCTGGAATAAATAAATCAAGTTGCGGATGATGGTGGTTCCAGGAACTTCTCATAAAACGTAAAATACGTGTTACATCTTTGGAAAAACCATTGCTGTCTCTCTGTTAAGATTAATTGACAGTGGTGTTCCAAAACTGTCCCAGTCATGGCACACTATTGTCAAACAACTCGCACCACAAAGGAAATGGAGGCGCTAACCAGCAGCTGCAAAAAGGTAAAAATATATTCTGAAATGGTGGCTGTACAGCTCAGCAGGAATCTGCTAAGGCAAACAAACAAATAAAAACTTTCTCTTGGCTGCAGTTTTCTAAAGATTTCAGCTCATACGGAAAAAACACAACACGACAAAAATCACTTTGTTTACAGCTGTAGTTTGGTGTGGTGGGAAATTGCTACACTGAATTTAGTTTGTATCAGTGTGAAAGCAAGCAACAGAGACTCATTGTACATGATTTAGTTATTTTCAAAGCTTCCTGCAACCATTTTAATTGCAGATGTAAGTGAATACTTGTATTTATTGTATTTTTCTTAAGCCACAAAGATAAACCATTTCGTTGCTTTTCTTTGTCTTACATGATAGTAAATTCAACATCTTTGGGTTTGTGATTACTGGAAGGACAGAGCAAACTATTTTAAGTTGTCACCTTTGACATTTTCAAGGTCTTATTATAGATCAATGTGTTAATCTATAAATTGAAGAAGTTAGCAGCTTGTTTACCAAAAAGCTTTTGAAGCAATCTCTTGCACATGATTGGTCCAGAGTTGTCCTAGTAGGAAGGTCAATCTACACCACGCCAGGATACGCTCACTCGCACGCCCGTTACCTCGGCAACCAGAGCAAACACCCAACCAGTCAAGCTGGGGGCTGCGTCAAAATTGTAGGTTTTGGAGCCGCAGGTTCTCATTTTCAGGCTATATTTACACATAGGCACGATACGCGGCTGCCCATGTGTCTTGTAATGGGTCCTGGCAGGCGTGTGGGAGCAGGATCCAGATGTTATAAATACTGCAGGTTGATCTGAAGAAGTATTCTTATGAGATGTTTCCTCTGCGTGGTATGCATTCAAACAGGACCGTATATATTTGAGCATGTGTGTGCTTCGGATGGAATAGTTTTATACTGACCTGTCTGTGACACTGTCTACAGCCTAGAATCAACTATAAAAAGAATATAGACTGTGTGTATGATGGAGAAAGAGAGGGAGAGTAGGAATGTGAGGCAGCAAGAAGCGTAGTAGATCAGCGAAACAAGAACAGCCCAACTTTACAGTCGTCTTCTGCTGGTTTAAATACCTTTTAAAAAGACTTCATTTCTTGCTCTATCATGGTAAACTGGAAATGACTGGTTTGGATCTGCCTCCTGACTCCACATACCAGATATGAGACTACTATCAGGCTAACAAATGATCACCAATAATGTAATGAGGTGAACTCCCGCAGCCATGGGTTTAAGGATGACATTTTTATCTTTGCTCTGCAGCAGCTTCTGTCCTTTTGACTTTGAAAAACATGCCAAGACCTCAAACCATTACAGTTATGTGAAGCTGTGAGCTGTTTTAGGAAAAGGCAGGTTCAGAGGTGGTCGAGGGACTACGAGCAACAGCAACGGCAGCCATGTCACTGTGAGGCAATAAAACAGTAATGTACGCCTAGATTACACATTACTTCACATATTTTAAGTTAGGCTACATGAAGCAATAGATGGATTTTAGATCTGTATTTATTTATGGTCAAATCAATAAGTTTTAAATAACACTCACATAAGACTAAGGCGGAAGATGCTCCGTTTGTTGAGTTATTTAACCCCATGTAGTGCAGTGTGGGCATCGAGGTGGGGCTGGCTTCGATACGAAAATAAATGGTCCAATGATGTGTTTTCCAGCAGCGTAGGAGTTTTTCATGCTATTTGGCCATCTGACAAGCTGCTCTGATGAAGCACACTGACAGGTTTAGATTGAGTCGGATTTTTGAACACTCATATGCAAACACGGAGTCTGATGCAGGACTAAAAGCTAAATAATGAATTTGTGCTAGAGGATTTTTGTCATGACTAATCATGGCAAAGAAAACAGGTGTTAGTGTAGACAGTCTGCAAATACTGTTCAATGCTGAAACTGAAAGCATGCATGCACACAACTAGCTATGCTATGATATCAGAATACTCCGAGTTATCTAATTTTAATATCCAACTACGTGTCTCAGTCTTTGTGGAGTCCAGTTCATAGACAGCAGCATTGTGGGTCAGAGTATTTGTATCTTTTTCCATCTCAGGTAAAGGTCTGGCTACAGTTACAACCATTGTCACCAAAACCTTATTGAAACTGCTGAGCAAATACACACATGCATGTACACACACACGACCACACAACAAATTAACTTATCAATAAGTAATGAGCCTAATCCAGAAATACAACACCCCTGACCTGCTAAGTATAAATGGTTTTCTTACCTCGGCAGGATGGCCTCCAAATATAAACTCAACATGTTGAGAAGAGTTTTTTGAAAATTATTGTTCTACACTGTTATTATCTGGACTGAGTAAGGATTTATAGAAGCCTCCTCACATTACTACACACTCACACAAATACGCCCTTTCCCTGGCACCAAACCTTGCACTCACATCGCCACCAGCCTGTGACATCACCCGTTCCTGTGACATCAACTGCTTCCGGACTGACACATAATTGTTTACCTATCCCAGACACAAAGTGCCCTTTGACCTGCTAACAGTCCCACTGACTGTGCACACCTCCCACCCACTCCCTATGTGAACCAGGAAGTGTCAGGAACATGGGGATGGAGAACAAGGGGCCATAAAAACACAGTGACCCACTTCTTGCTTTGCTCGTGCGAGTAAACAAGTCATTTAGTGGCTTCCTGGTGGAGATTCAGAACAAGAATGCATTGAGATCAACGCATTGTGTGAAATTATGATGCTGCTAAACAAAAAGTATCATGTGGGTCTGCATTTAGAATAACAACAGAATAAAGAACAGCTTGCGCCATCATCCCTTTCCTTCAACCCTCACCTATTTTGTGCTGAGGCTGGTACACCCAATCATCATCATCGTCTTCATCTCCGTCTGCAGCGTGAAGGTGGGAATGTGAGAGAGAGCACGCACGGCGGTTGTGGACAGCATGGAGCTCATTCTGGCTGTGGAAGATGCGTCTGCTCTGATGGGAGAGAGTGGACACGCTGAGCCAGCTGAGAGCCCGGGACAGGCCTGCTGGTTTCTCCTTCCGAAAGGACGCAGACCTCCTGTCCCCTCTCATCCTTGCTCAGATTAGAGCGAGTTCAAAATGGAAAGATGTCTTTAAAAACAAGCTTTAATCTGGAAAAAATAATCCTCCGACGTAGATCCTTAGTTTGGTCAATAGATTTTCCGCTCCAAGTCCAAATCTTTAGATTCCAAACATTTCAGGATGCAGATCTGCACACATGCACAAATTTTTCAAATTTTTACATATTCAATTTGTTCCATGAGGAAGTTCAGAAATAACCGAGTTTTCTTTAACTTTGCTTTCACAGTTCTACATTGTGACTCTGACGCAGGCAGTATCAACTTCCTGCTTCTCTCTCCTTCAATTTCATCTGTCATGGACCAAAAGCCAGACTAAATCATCTCCTTCCCTTTCTTTTCTTCCTTTGTGCTTAAAGACTCCGGGCGTGATTCCCAAACCCAAAGGAGCAATTAGGCAATCCAGCAATCTGGAAAATCACTGCCCCCCTGCCGCACACACTTGCATGAGCACACTCACTGTTGGTTGTGTTATCCCTCGGTGGTGCATGGCAGGGTGGAGAGAGGTTTCCAAATTGCATTAAGATACTTTTGAATCTGACCAGCGGTTGTTGTTTACAACCATGTGCGTTCTTGAGTGTTGTTATCTCACACACTATCTGACATGCACTGTCTTAGCAGCAGGCCTGACCAGGAGAAGAAGAGGTTACGCCGTCTTAAGTCTATTCCCAGCTTGATGAAGTTACATGCATACTCACACATGGGCATAAACACATGTGAAATCCTCCCGCCACAAGTTCAAAATAGATCCTCTGTAGAATGTGTTTAAGTGTGCAGTGGCAAAGACGATGCCGTGGTCTCGGGGCTTCCAGAGAATGTCATTGGTGGTGAAGAACAGGCACATCAAGTAAAATGATATTGTAAAAAAAAAAAAAAAAAAAAGTCCAGGTGGTTCTTCCCAGCTGTCTGGATCTGGGTCGCCAATCAGCTGATGAGCACAGGCGATAAAGCAAGAATCAGTGAAGGGAGCCCACACCTGCCACTCAAGACGCCCAAGTGACGCACACAAAAGGCTGATAAAGTGAAGAATGTTTTGCGTGAGGAATCCCTGATTCCCGCTCTTGGTTTTTTCCTCAGAATGTGACTTCAAGAGTTGACTATGTGTGTGTTGTGTGTGGACGGTTAGGGTTGCACCAAACCCTAGCAGCCACGGTGCTGAAATACGAGTCAGCCCGTCCCTTCTTCCTTCCTTCGCTCCCTCCCTCTTTCTCTTTTCTGTGATCCCTGAACTTTGCCCCTCCCCTCCATCAGCCATTCCGGCATGGCAACCAGTCTTCTCCTTCCCTCCCTCCCTCGTTGGCTACTGTCGGTCCTCCTTCACACCTTTTTTCTCCCACTTATCCTTTTGTTTACTTTACTCCTTGTCGTCTCTAGTCCATCAGCTGCTTCCTTTTCAGCGATATGAGAATTAATCCAGTCCCTCTGAACATACTTCTGTGGGCTTTGGTCCATGATGACTTTCATCTAAAATAAATTTTTAAAGCAACTTGAAATAAAACAAATGAATAGGGCAACGGATGTAGTCGTAGTGTTCACGGCAACCATTGCATTTCAAGACGGTGTAAAGTGCCAAACATACCATAAGAGTGTTCATAAGAACTCAGAGCATTACTGTAACTTACAGCCTGAGGGCCTGGAAGCAACCGGTTAAGCCACAAATTTAGAAGACCTGAAGACGCCACCGAACATGCAGCAACAGTTGTTTAGCGCTTTCAAAACATTTATGAGAAATACGCTATTAATGTAATTTGCGATCCAACATATAGGTGAGGTATGTTTAAATCACAAAAGAGGCCCCCAGGGGCAAAAACTACATATTTATGTGGCTCTACAAGTATATGGGGGGGGGGGTTCCCACCCAGGTGTAACCGCAGAGGGAGTGTGCGACCACCAAGGGGACAATAAACCAACACTGTGTCTATTTGTGTAACGTAAACACATGTCAAAGCAATCTCATAACCTTCATCAGCTCCTTTACTGATCCTCACATTTTGGATTAATGCAGAGGGCAGAAAAATTAGAGGAAGCAGTTTTGGTTTAAGACTTTGTTTTTAAGCTACACCTCATCATTGTGGATCCAGTAAACTGGTGAAAACTGATCCCAGATTTGTGGCTTGGTTATGTGTAAACTTGAAACCCCATTGCTGCATTTTGTTCTTCCCTTTAGAGAGGACTAACCAATTATACACTTTACTGTTCCCGTCTGTGTATTAAAGGATCAATTAGTTACAAAGGGACGGAATAAAGTATCATCAAAATAAGTGTTTAGAACAACGCAGAGAAAGAAAGATGGCTGTCATGAGGATAATGCTAAACGAATAAGTCAACATGGAGGGCAGCATTGGATAAATACATGACACTAAGAGTCAATTTCGTCTTTTGATTTCCTCTTTTCAGGAAGGAAAAACCGTTTTAGTAGCGTAAACCCCAATGGGATTTGAAAAGTCAAAGGTCATCATCCTGGTTCAACCCCCACCTCATTTCCTTTCTTTGATCACCTCGTTTTCATTCCCTTAAAGCTGCACACAGACACTCAGCAGCAGGGACAACAATCAATATGTTCAACTGGATGTCTGTAGTGGTGTAGTAGACATTTAACAGCTTTGGGTCCTGCTTCTGCTCAGAAGACAATACATCATCAGTATCAGTCACTGGCGGGTTCATCTCTTGTTTTGTCGTATAAGTTTGTTTGAGACTGACAATGAATGTTCACATAAATTAATTGCCACAGAAAACTTGAAAATGCGCCTGCATTGTTCATCATAGTAAAAGACCTATCAAACTGTGAAATTTTGAATAAACTCGTTTTTGCTTCCTTGTAATATATGTTTATATATAACACTTTGCGTTTGAGAGTACTTTACAATGGTACTCTGAAATACCTGTGAGGAGTTGGATTGTTAAGTGTGGTGATGATTAACTGTGTAACAAAGCAGTGCCTAAACAAGCTGTTTTAACTGGCCATTTAGGTCACTAATGTCATTTTGGGATACTTCTCTCACACATGGTAAGGCAGGAGACAGGAGGCAGAGTAAACAGAAGTCCAGACAATGGCAGATAAAACTACTGCACAGTTTCAGCTAAATTATATGAATTAGGAAAAGATTAAAGGTTATTAGAAGATAAATGGGATTCGCACATTCCTGCAGCTAAAAGACAAACAATGTGAAGTTAAATAGCAGATGTATAAGTCTGTGCGACGTTTCTCAAAAAGCTAGCAAGAAGGCACAAAACAGAAACTAAATGATGACGAAGTTGATATACTAAAACGAGAAAGTCCTTCAAACCTACTGATTATCAAGATAACATCTGACTGGATTTAGAAAAACCTAAATCCTATAATTTCACATAAAACAAGAGAGAACTTGCTAAACTGTATAAATTATATCTCCTGCTATATAAACATGACAGCGGTGAGAAGTATCAATTTCATCCCGCAGCACAATGCACATACACACACATTGATATAAGGGCAGCCTGGGTGCCAGGTAACCCAATCAGCCATCAGACGCTGGCAACGCCTGACATCGATACACATTGTTCAAACACAAAAGGGTAAATATAGCAGATAAACAAGCCAACTTGGATGCACACAAAGAAAGTATGATTTAGTTGCATCTTTTTTTTCCTTTCTTCATAACCAAATCCTCCGCTGACTGTGTCTGTAAGAACAGTTTTTTGAGCGGCAATAGAGTCACAGGGCCAGTTAAACACAGGGGTTCAGCTCCGCCACAGAGGAAGGCTTTTATTACACAACACCCAACATTTACTGGGACAGTGCGCATTTCTGAAGCATTTGGAGACAAACTGGACAAAACCTGTTTACAGCGGACAGCTTTTCTTTTAGGAAGCAAAACCTGGTTTCACCAATTTTCTTTCACTGCGACCACAATCCAATTAGGCTCCGCCTCCAGCAAAAGTATGCGCTCCCTCCGACCTCAGCACTCATTTATGTATGTGTGTGTTTACTGCAGGATCTATATTAGGTGCCTTTAGGAGGTGTTAGAGTCTTTACAGGAAGAGGGAGGGAAGAGGGCCTCTGCTCCTTACATAAACGCATGACTGATGTAAACCTGATGTAAACATGCATCTGTGTCTTTGCCTTCATTCATGTTGGTTGTTGTGTTTTTTGTTTGTTTGTTTTTTTAGTCAAAAGGCAACTCAGACAGTAAACACAACCTACAACAATGTGAGCTGCCATCTGAGAGTCCTCATTGATCACATCTAATCAAGAAAACTGCCTCCCTGAGTGTGTGCACTCAATCCTATCTTTACCTTTAACAACACTAAGGTCAATATTATCCGCTGCTGTCACCTTCTGACAAATGCTTGAACTAAAATGCTGTGACTCCTCAACTGTGACCTATTTGAATATCAGGGCTTGGCCTCCACCGGCCACATGTCTACCTCCCTCATTCATTTATCTTGATCTTCAACTCAATCCCCTTTGTTAAAATGCTTCCTGGCACAGAAGTACATCTATTGTTATTTTATCTCTTTCTGCTCTTCGCCGAGCTTATCTTTCATGATAAATCTTCCAAAACCGCTTTAAGGTAAGAAACTCAGAGACCTCACATTGGTTGTCCTGCAGTTGTCTTTGAATACTGACTACATTATTAATAAGAGCAACACTCCCGATCAAAGAACTTCTGGATCATGAGGGTCCTTCACACTGACAGTGTGAGGATTTGAGTTGGGCGAGTATGTGTGTGCGTCTCTCGGTCAACTCACTGAATCAACCACCAGAGTCGCAGCAGGATCCATAGAGCGACCTACTTAAACTGTCACTAAGAATGATGGGAGATGGGAAGGGTGAAGTGAAACTGACCTCAAGATCATTAATGCTGAGTACTGGACTTCTCAATACAATGAATGAGATGTAAAGAGGCCGTCATTAGAAACGCAGAAAACACTCATCCTCTGTAACTCACCCATGATCAAATAACAATCAAAGCTGACAGAGAGTATGAGTGAGTAATCCACATGGTAATGGATAAGGAGGAAAAAATGAGTCACACAGTGTAATATCCATATCACATTTGCTGACAACAATTTGTTACCTCCGAGGGGGCGGGACAGGGAGGGGCCACACTGTCGCCTGGAAATGGCCCTCTGGTGGCGGTGGAAGGAGCTACTGGGAGCCTGCCATTCTCAGCAGTCCGCCAAAATTGAGTTTTTGAAGTTACCCTACAGATCAGTCAGTTGATATCCAACTTCAACTAGAAATGATTTGGTTGTGATTTATTATCCAGTCAAATACATTCCTGTTGTTAATCCAGTGCCGTGTAATGTGCGTTATGTGTTGATTATTATAGTAGGCATCAAGGCAAAACCATTATGGTGAAGCAAAAATGGCCAACAGCCAATTTTTTGAGTCATACTCTGCATTAAAGTTAAATGTATCATTGAGTGTTTTGCAGATAAAATAAAGGGACCCCGATATCTGGACTAAAAATAATAATAAAAAAAAAAACCTCTTTCATTCACACAGTTGTTTCAACATTCTTTGTCAATAATCTCTCAATTATGTCCCTGACAGATTTTCTTCAGCTTTGTTGGTGTGTAATTTCATTTCCCAACCACAAGGAGCCACCGTCACACTGTGCTGTGAGGAAAAAGGGCCCCTGCTGGTCAGTAGAGCTTTGGCTCATTACTAAAACATTAAATGGGCTGGAAAATGTTTTCATCCCCATGCCTATGTTTGTATGTATACATCTAAAAGTTTACTATCAGATTACAGCCAATAAACAACATTATCTCACGGCCTGAGGTTAATAAACTATGTTTGAATATTTATGTCTGTGAGTGTGTGTGTGCTGAAGATTTTAATCTTCAGTGAGGGATAACACTGCCATTTCAAACATTCAAGGCCTAAATATGGCCTCTGTGGAACAGCCCCTTTGAGGACACACACACACACACAGCCTCTTTGAGTTCTTGACAGCAGCTAAATTGGTCCAGACCCCTGTAGTCAAGTCTTGTCAATTCATTCTGGTTAGAAGACAAATCCCCTCATTCCTTTGGGCATGTGCTCCTTTATTCCAACATGTATAAGTCCAGCAGAAAGCACTGTGTGTGTGTGTGTGTGTGTTACTTAATGCTATTCTTCTCTGGTAAAAGCTCTTGGCTTAGCTAGAGGCACCATTCTCAGGTACCCATCTTGTGAGTGCACACGTGTGTGCATGTGAGTGATGTGTGAGTGCAGTTTATCCACAGAAACAAAGACAAAAAGTATTGACCTTTGACCTCTCACTCCTCACCAAAAGCCACGGCTAACCCCAGGATTAACTTTGAGTATTAGTCAGGCTGTGTGGGTTTCTCAGTTTAATTCCTGCAAACTCACATATTTCATGAACAAATGTACCGTGTTAAGACAAAGAACAAGGAGGCGCGGTCCCCGTGTTTGAGCCACATCTGTGAAACAGTCCAGCACGAAGATTGGAAAAATACAGTATATGAAGAAATGTGTAGAGTTTGTGTCTTTTCACAAAGCCAAAGAAAAAAAAGACAGAGGGTGGGAACGGGGAAAACAGCAATAAGACGAGGCCAAAGCATGAAAGTTTGGGAAAGGAGCGGCCCTATTGAGCTTACAAGACAAATGAACTCCAGTAATCTGAGCAGGGCATTCGCACACTGAAATACATACACGCACACACCCAGCAGGCCTGCGTCCAGTGGTTCAAGGGGAGAAAGGGTGCGGTCAACTCCATGCATTCCTAATCAGTCATGCCTGAGTGGTGCAGCTAGTCCAGCAGACCTGTGGCCAGATGTGGTTTGCATACGTATTGAACGTATTCACGCAGAGTATGGTATTTACAAAATCATGTACAGATGGCGCACTACAAAGTATCAGTGAGAGTGGTGTGCGAGAATGAATCTACTGAAGTGAACTCCACATTGTTGCAGAACTGACTTTTATCTGTGCTCTTTTTGTACTGCTCTGTATGGAGCATTCTGCCTTGACTTGTAAAAATGATTTTCTCATGCACATTGTGAAATCTGAAACCTGGTTGAAAAACAGCATCTGAAGTAAACCTAGAAACTTGCTCATGGCTCATGAGGAGAATCCGCTGAGCAAACCAAAATCTTCATTTAATTAGTTCAACATTTTGAGTATGCAACATCATGGTTTATAATTAGCTTGTCCAAGAGGTGTTCCTTACTGTAGTTAAGAACTGACAGGCAAAAATGTTTTCCACTGCTACAGTGTTCAAAACTGGGGTTGAGTAATTCTGACATGTAGCAGAACCTGTTTTCAAATCTCACAGGTACAGTAAAACAGCACATGGTGGACAGAGTATGCACAAACATGTGACTGTCTTCGGTTTTTCTTCTTTCCCCATCTCTGAACAGTGACAGCAGTTTGACAAAAAAATATTTCAGAGGAAGCACCTGTCGGGTCGGAGGAATGTTCAGATTTACAGTACACGCTCATGCATGAATGCAAACCTAATGTAAACATGGGCAATACAGATATGTACACACACACACACACACACACACACACACAGCATAATCTCTTTGACTTACAATACAAAACACAAGATTTCCCCTCCTGCAGACACACTGTGTAGGCACATGCCTGTTTTTGAATAGTTTTCCCTGCACATATGACTGCAAGTGTGCTTGTCTGCATAAATATGCTGTGTAAACTGAATTCTGAGCGCAAACAGCCAGCTCCACGCTGGCACTTGTGTGTAACCTGTCACACTGTTTCATCAGCAGCCCTGATGCTGAATAAAATTTCTCAGGAACTCCTAAAGTCGCAAACCTGAACAGGATACCACAACTCTCACTTTTATATAAAGCAGAAATTAATCATATACTGCAATGTTACTACCAGGTACACTGTTCATGTATTATGGTTCAGTCAAAGTGTTATAGTGTTATCTCTCCTGAGGTCCTGAGGCCATTCATCAGTCCACAGTGTTTTCTTGCCTGAGGCCTGATGCAGGTGTCGGCTTCAGCATGCCTGGAATTAATTATGTGACTGTTAAAAAGATACTACTGGTATGGACAAGGGGATCATTTTTCTGACAAAATATTTTATTCTTCCTCACTATAATTAAGCCTTTTGGAAAGAGAAATAAATGCTTCTGAGTCATGCTTCCCTCTGGTTTTGGATCGTTGCTGAAGTTGAACTCCCTGCAGAGGGACCTGTGGAATCTAATGGGGGAAGATTGGACCGTTAGTCAGAGGTGAAGACAAAGTTCAGGTCGTGTGCTGACAGCAAGTCCAATCTGGCAACACACCCAACAAACCCCAG
This sequence comes from Echeneis naucrates, assembly GCF_900963305.1. Taxonomy (NCBI): domain Eukaryota; kingdom Metazoa; phylum Chordata; class Actinopteri; order Carangiformes; family Echeneidae; genus Echeneis; species Echeneis naucrates. Next base: position 8,245,948 of record NC_042534.1, read on the forward strand.
TGGGGCCTGCCTGCCTGCTGCAGGTGCCTCATTCCTCTGAAGCCTCTTCCATGTGCGTCTGATGGAGAGTGTGAGGGAGTAACAAAGCGAGGAGAATAAAATATAGACGTGAAGTTGGAGGAGAAACATGCAGGAAGATGAAAGCAAAGGTGTTTTTTTAATCAGCCAGTTTACGGCCTGCTAAGAGGTGGGACTATTATACTCCATGTGTTTACATATATAAAGCCTTTTAACAAGCACACAAGTGGGACACAGAGAGAGGAAAACTAATAAAAGCCAGGATGTGTGAAATAACAGTAGCAGTCGCCTCACCGTACAGCCATTTGAGTGTGTGGGGCACTCGCCCATAACTCCCTCTCCTGTGTGTGTGTGTTCGTCTAAATGTGTGTGCGCTCCAGCATCAACACACTTTCTATCTGCTGCTCTTTAAGACACAGTGAGTACAGGCATTAACGCTGATGTAAAGAGGAGGGGCTCGCTGCGAAGGGATGAAAAGAAGACATAAAAGTAGAAAGTGTTAGAGTGCAAGGCAGAAAGAGAGAGAGTGACTGAGATCGAGAATAAAAGGTAAAAAGGCGGCAAGCGTGAGGGGGGGGGGGGGGGAATTATGCTGATTAAGCAGACGGCAGGCTGACCGTTACAGTGACAATAGGGGCTGACTTTGGGGCTGGCATTTTGCCCTCTACAGCTGTGACCTGTCTGACACACACACACACACACACACACGCACACACAAAAGCAAAATCATTGGTTATTCTGAGCTCATCCCTCTTATCCAGGCTCACAGCGCTGCATCAACCCGGCGCAAAACTCCTTTAAATGTTGGACTGAGACCCGATTTATTTTACCGTCACACACACACACAGATTCTTGTCTGCAAAGTCTTTCCGCCCCACTGGCTTACTTTCCTCACGCCTGATCCAAGAACAGCTCCCACAGCGACTCATCCCGTTACTGAAGGATTTAAGAGTAGAATCCAGATCAGCAGTTGCTGGCCAGACCAGCTGGCAGCAGCGACTTCCAGCCGTTACACACTCGGGCTTCAAGGCACATTACGGACAAACCATGGGTGTAATGGGGAAGCACGCACACACACACTCGCACAATATATCAACTTAAAATAGAGCGTCTGAGTGGAGCATACCCAGCAGAGTAATATAAATAAAGAGGGAGTTCATATTTGCTATGCTATGATTAAGCATGTAATGTGACAAGACTGTTCAAACACGCACACACCAATCCGAAATAGAGTTCCCCAAAGATATTCCTCCCACGTGCTGGCAGAAGTTGGAGAGTGGAGGTCCATCTGGCCCGCCTCCATTTCCTCTCCCTCTTCCCTTCTTCCCATCTGTCTTTCTTCATCTCTCCACATCCTTCTGTCTCATCTCTCTGTCTTAGACTCATTGCCCCTTCTTTGTTTGTGCATCTCAAATCTTACCAACACATACACAGAAATCAATGTTTCAAGATTTCTCTCTCTCTCTCCCCTTCTCATCAACGTACGTCCTCCTCGCCTTATCATGCTATCTGTCTTTGCTCAAACACAGCTTGTCTTTGTGTGTCTGTGTTGAGGGGGAGGTCCGCAAACTCTCAGCCCACCTCAGACTCAGGGCCAAAGGCCAGTGGTCACAGCCACCCACCCACGATGCACCAACACAGGGACTTTCCTTCTGCGAGTGTGAGCTTGTGTGTGTCTGCACACAGCCAGACGCCATGCCCATCTTTCTGCACACATGTCGGCATCTACTCACAGGTGCGGGTCTATGTTAAGGCGTCCATGTGTCTGGGTGAGCATTTCACAGTGAGACTTCAGTGTTTGCGTTTGCATACACTTGTCTGTGCATGTGTGTGCTTGTACAAGCATGCATATCCATCTGTGTACACTCCAAATCGAGTGACCACCACTTGCAGCAGGCAGACAACAGGGCTAGAAGTCATAAGGTGCAATTCACGTACAGCATATTGTTTTTCCAACAACAAAAAAAGTGTGCGACATACAGGCCGGGCCAGGACAGATATTATGGATTTCTCATCTCAGATTCCAGCAGGGCCCTGAACAGTGCTTGGATTGGCTGATTTTTTTTTTTTTTTTTACTTGCGTGGGATAAAGCCTCTTATTAGATCAGAGCCCTGTCATTTTATTTATCTAGAGTCTTTGCTGTATGCAAACTTTTAAAGCATAAAAATTGTTTAAAGCATATTCAGTGATCAGTGATGCATGATGTATCTGTTGTAGGTTTTAAAAACAGCAAATCTAATTTGTCTACTAAAGGCTGATGCATACACCTATTGTCACTATTGAAACATTCAATGTTACCTTCTGGATCAGAGCAGGACACTATTGTATAAACAGGATAGAAAAATCTTACAGTCAAAAGTCGACGATATCATGATATGACACAAAATTCAAGAAATAAATACAAATACTATTAGTTGCAATCACAAGGTGATTAGTGCCAAGTTAATATAAATAAAACATCTTACTGGTCACTTTAATGGACGGAAATATTTCATATGCTACCAACACCTTAAAGGTAAGGAGACAAAGTTACAAAAGCTATCTTGATGTCTTATGGAGTGTACTGTAAATGTACAGTACAGCGCTTCCTGGATTGAATGTGATGGAATAGTAGAGAAAAATCTAATCTCATGAAAAATCATTCCCCCTGAGGTTGCAGTTTAGGCTTGTTGAAAGCTGGGGAAAACCCTTCAGTAATAAGTCCAAGCTACGTGTGACAAACTGGTGACTGCCAAAAACAGCCTGGAAAGGAAAAGATGAACCATGAGTCCGAGATAGTAGACAGAGTGAGATGAATGTGTCTTCGGGAAAATAACAGCATTTCAACCCAAATCCCTAAAAGCCTTTTCATAAAAAGGTTAAGTCATTTAATATATAAGAAGAAAGCAGCATTTATTTTACTGGAAAAGTATGGGGATATTAGGGGAGCGTCTTTTTAAATCAGACTCCTCCATTACAGGATTAAGACAACTGGTTTTTAACAGCTCCTGTATAATACAAGACCCAGGAGTCTCTGGAGTCTCCACACCCCTAATAAAAGTTCAGTCATAGTCAGTAGATCATAGTACAACTCCGGCTCACATGTTTAAGTGGAGGGTACTGGTCTGGCTTGCCCAGTGCTGTGAATATAGTTATCTGTGGGTGATCATCCATCACTGTGTTTCTGGGGGCACGTCCACCTCCTACTCGTCTAGACAACACAGTCACCCTATCATTAAAGCACCTGGCAGTAGATGCAGATTTCCCCAGATTAGACTACTCTTTCACATGTGGCTTTGCTTCCGTGTCAATAATTACATGGATTAATTACTTCTTCTTCCACTTCCCTTTCGATATAAGAAACTGCTACCTTTAGTTTGCATGTAATTGATGCGTAGGAAAAAACCGTTTTGGGAAAAAGGTCAGTAAAACACAATCACATATGTTGATGCAACAATCAGCGATATCTCAATCTGTTTTTATGCTGCCAGATAAGAATTTTTTTTTGCTTGTTAAAACACTAAGATCTGTTTCTCTTCAACCTTTAACTTGTACTCTTGGTTCCTTCATCATAAATAGAACATTTTATGGTGAAAGTTTTGAAAGCAACTGTTTTTAAACTGTTTCGTAATATTCAATTACTGATGTTACAAAACGATTCTCCATGTTTTTTTTCCAGTATTTTCATACAAGAGATGAGAGATGGAAGGAGAACAGAGTTCATCTTCTTGCCTAAAGGCTCAAGTAATGAGATGAAGATAGCAGAGTTAATAACCTGAAGAGGCACAGATGAGTCGCTGTGTAGCCAAAAGCACTACAGTGCACGCACGCACACACACACAAACTTCAACAGCATTAAAAGAAGAAAGCCTTAGAGACTTACTTCATACAGTCCAGAGTAATGTGTGTGCGCACATCCATATTTGCACACAAACAGACAAAGCCAGTGCTGCACACAAAACGAAACAAGCACAGATATACAACAGATATACTGCCAGAACATCAACTTTCTCCAGCGAAAAAAAAAAGGACTTCAGAGAAACATTTGTCATCCATGTGGCTATTAAAGGGAAATTAGAAATATTGCAACTCCGGCTTAACTGAGTCCCTGCTTTTTTCTTCTTCTTTTTTTTTTTACATTAATCATTTTGAATTATTTCTCATAGATGAACTTTATAAAATCTTTTCCACATCTGACCTGAATACAGAGCAATACAGAGTAAAAAAAAAAAAAGCAAAAAGCAATGACTGCAACAAAAGCAGTTAGAGGCAAACAGGGACCAAGAGTAAGACGGAAGATGGAATTTAACTGTAGCTGCTTTAGTAATCTTTTAGTAACAGCATTATGAATTTTTTGGCAGTCCAATGACAGTTTACTAGCTGGACAAGTCAGCTGCCACTAGAAGTGATACGGGTCGTAGGAGTGTGAGAGCAGGTCAGTGAGAAAACACGTTATGGCCGAGCTGGAGTCTCTGTGGGAGGACACCAGAAACGCCCCGATAGTGTATCTGTGCAGATTCATCTGTGTGTGAATTATGGCGAGAGAAAAACAGAACGGCGCCTGTGGGCTCTGCTTTGTATAGCATTGACAAAACATTGAGGTTAATGATCTCACACACACACACACACACACACACACACACACACAAAAACACAAACACCAGGCCGTATTTCCTTTTCTTTTCCCACGTCAAAGAGGCAACCCTTGAGCCCTTTCCAGCACCGGAGAAACAGTTTCATACATACAACCGCACGCACGTAGCTATTACAAACACAGCAGTTTCCCTTATTTAATCTCTAATATTCCTAAAAAGCTCCCTGGGTATCAACAGAAAACAAGTCATTAAATCATTGTATCATCTGTACTTGGCATCAGTCTGGAACACTCACAAAATTTGCTTTGATCCACTTTGAAACTAACTGGGAGTTTAAAATTGAAATTGCAGTGGTTGAAGTTAGAGTTAAAGATAGAGGGGGTGAAGCTAAGGGAAAGCAGGTTAAGTTTCTAGTCTTACAAATGACATTTGGATTCTGCCAAAACCATCTTGATCCAGAGAGAAAACTGTGTTGTGTTGTGTTGCAAATACGTAGAAAAGAAAGCACAAGAACAACAGGGTGTCAAATGAAAACACTTACCTATTGAGGTGCCCAGGGAGAGTCATAGAGGTCATATAGAAGTTTGGTGGAAATGTCAGTCCAAGCCAAAAGCATGTAGAAAGAAGAAGAGAGAAACATTAGATTAGATTAGCCCCTTACGGTGGCCTTTACTTTCCTAAAGAGACTTACACTCCGTTAACTCCCAGTCCATTAAAATGTAATAAGAACAGGAGCTTTATGTGAACGAAAACTGGAAGGCCATCCCTGTTTAACACTAAAACAATTCAAGTCTGGTCAGCGCTGTACTGCATCGATCAAGGCTTTTTCAGCCCCCAGCAGAAGACAACGTTTACAGAAATGCAGAATGTGTTTGAGATAATTTAGTGTCATCATTACGCCGTTCATCCATCACTGAGTACTTCAGAGATGATTTTTTAAAATATGAAATGTACACATTGTTTCCTGTGAAAAATGCCAATTTTGGCTTGGTCTGCAAAGTTTCTTCACCTATTGTTAGTCTTCATTGGAAACAGTCCTCATGTAAACATGTAGCCATTTTGTCTTCTCACGAAAAAGGACACTTTGGAGAACACAGCTTTGTTAAAGCACCTCAAAGCTGTCTCTTTTGTTTTCAGAAATAAAGAGTTTAAGTCAAATTACTGGTTACCTTGAATTTATACAAGTTTGAAAACACTGGCTCTAAGGACTGTGCAATTAGGATGTTTATATCAAATATTTCATAATAGTAAAATCCCCAGAGAACATTAAGATCACAGAGAGGAAAAATACCCCCAGGAGAGTTTTGTTTATATACCGTTTAATGCTTGGTCGATTGAAGACCATGTTAGAACAGTTTGGTAAGAGCCCTGAATAAATAAATAACATGCATAATGACAGGTTATCTGACAGAGAGGTGTTACATCATTGCAAAATGGGGTAGTGAAAAGTGACAGGCACTTAAATATCCTACGATTCACATCTCTGAAAGAAATGTTTACTGGCAATGTGACACAAGATGTTAAAGTCGCTGGCACACAGATGTTGTGTGTGAGTGTGTGTGTTCCTTCTGTGTGGTCTTTAAAAATCTGTAATGACTACACTTACTGAGAAGTCAATTGCAAACAGAGGTAAGAATGAAAGTAACAATAAATTCAACATGTCAGATCTGGTATTATGAGAACAAGAAAGACAGTGAGACAAAAAGATGTGTTGGGCATACTTGGAAAGAAGCTTTCTCTTCATCCGATTCAGTTCTTGGCAAGGCCATTATGACAAAGCAGCTACAGACAAAAGATTTATGAAAGGCTGCACAGATACTTTTAACACAAATTCATTTGATTATTTGATGAAAATGAACTCATCTGAGAGTGAACCAGTGTTTTCACAGGGACTCTTACACACTGATGTATCTGCAGGTGTTCACTTTAACACAAACTCTTTGTGCAACACATAAGCTTCATGATTTCTTTGACTTGAATTATCTCTACCAAATTAAGTCAGAGAGTGCCTTTGAGTTTCAAACTCTTCTGGATTTTTTGTACATACTTAAAAACTAAATTGGAGCAAAACAATGAAATCTATCACAAACAGAAACGACACACTCAGCTGGTTGGTTTGAGTCAAAAAGCTAAACATGTCATCTTTCCCTCATCGATTTATTGCGATCACAAAAATTAACGCAAAATAACCAAACTCCGCGATATTTGCGGCAGCTTACAACCTTTCAAAATTCCCGCATTAAATTCAAATGTACCGCGAGAGCAAAAATAGAGTTACCGGATTTAAAGAACTTACTGCATTGTTGCTAAACTGTTTGGAGACTTGAGAGCTGACCTTTGACACCAGCGCTACAATTAAGGAGACACTTCTTCTTCTTTTGTTTTATTTGCGGATTGGCGCATCAGCGCCACCAGCTGATCCGGAGTCTGGACCAGAGTATGGACCAGAGACTGGACAGAGTCTGGACTGGAGTCTGGACTGGAGTCTGGACCAGAGTCTGGACCAGAGACTGGACAGAGTCTGGACTGGAGTCTGGACAGAGGTATGGACAGAGTCTGGACCGGGGTCTGGACAGAGTCTGGACCGGAATATGGACAGGAGTCTGGACCAGAGACTGGACCAGAGACTTGACCGTAGACTGGACCGGGGTCTGGACAGAGTCTGGACCAGAATATGGACCAGAGTGTGGACAGAGTGTGGACAGAGACTGGACCGGAGTCTAGACAGAGTCTGGACCGGAGTCTGGACCAGAGACTGGACTGGAGTCTGGACAGAGGTATGGACAGAAACTGGACCAGAGCCTGGACCGGAGTCTGGACAGAGACTGGATCTGAGTCTGGACCCCAAAAGTCCAGACTCAGAATAAAATATAATCAAAGAAAAAAATGTAACAGTGAAATTCATCATATCCTTTTTGTATCGTTGTTGTATCGTATTTCTGACAGTTAGCATATTTTCCCATATTGTTTATGTATTCTGGAAATGCATTTTTAACAGTTCCCACAATTTTACTGCAAAAATTATGCAAATAGCAAGGCAATTTTTGAGCATCCCCACCCCCTCCCAAATATCTCCCGCTGTTCAATTTTACATTTATGTTTTTTGTTAAAATGATCTCGGTGAATAAATAACTCCTACTTGCTCTTCTCTTTGCAGAAGGGAGACAAAAAGATGACTATAATGAAAGGAGGTTGTGATAATTGTAGGCAGAAAATTAAACCTCATGTGAGATAAAATAAAACCACATTGGGGGAAAAGGAAGGCTAATAAATGAAAAGCAATTAATAATGGGGGGGCGAAAATAGAAAGACTTGGGAGTCGATGAGAATGTGAGAGAGAAATGTGTTGATGAATACTACTGCAGCTCTGCCAATAAGTCACACCTTTTATATGTGGTTAGTGTGGTGGTGTGTGTGTTTGTGTTGGAAGGAAATAAAAGGGAGTCCAGACCTGCCTGCTGGGTTTAAGTGACACAGATCAGTAAAACACCTTCGACCTAATAAACTGGCAGTTCTACACGTATTCTATAATTGAATTCAGAAAATTAAAAATAAATGAGAAAAAGAAAATATACTTGCAGGTTTGCTTTTATTAATGTACTATATCTGATGAACTTTGATCATATCCAGTACAAAGCTCTACAATGAATCAGGTCACCTTTCAATTTAACAGAAGACAATTCAGCCACCATCACAAACAACAGCTTCCATAATGACCACAGTAATAAATCAACACCAGGGCAGATACAAAAACACAATATGATCAGCTGTATGAAGACTGGCTGGGCCAAATAAACATGTATTATTTCTGAATTTTAATACGTTACAAACCTACATGAGAGCAGAGTTAAATTCCATTTTCCATCCCTTAAATGTACATGTTTCAACTCTTTTCTCTTAATGGTGGCAGGTGTCCTCTGTCATGTAATTATGAGACCTCTAATTAATAATGCAATAATTCAGGTTAATTATTCACGTGGTGGATTATACATACGTCACTGCAACAATATTACCCAGCGGAACAATTCCACTGGAGGGTACTTTAAAGCCTGCACCTTCTGACCTGCCTTAGACAGTGATACAACAACAACAACAAAAAAAAAAAAAGTCCTCACTTATAAAACAACGTGTACTATTTTTTAATTGAGACACTTAAAAAGAAATTGTGACACCAGTTTTACAAGCCAAGAACAAAACAATTCTTTGGCAAAAAGTCATCGAACCTGTTACAGCATATGTCATTTACTGTTACCACAAAGGTCTAACTGAGTGAATCAGGAGGCTTAAAAAACACATCACCTGCAGCGTCCAGTCCATCTACCCTTCCATCGGTTTCTATTCATTCTCTTCATCATCAGTCACCACTCGCTCCTGCTGCTCTTTATCGTGTCATCAAACCAACAGTCTGAACAAAGCAAGCTCACAACCTGCCCCGCTGATTATCATCAGCTTTGCATCTCTCTCTCACTTTTCAAATTCAGATCATTCACACATTCATCTTTATATTTCAGCTTCAGCGGCTTCATTCTTCCTCTGAGTTCACACCATGTCCTTGTAGATGTGATTCGTTTTGAACCATTAAATAGTGCCAGGACTGGTTTATCTGTTGTAGCTGCAAAGTTGTTAAAAAGTGGCTGTGTACAAATAATTTCCCCAGAGAAACATTACCACCAAAAAACACACGCCTACCTGAGAAAGGGTTCCTCCTTTGCTTCCGGCTCCACATCCTAAACCCTTTAACAGGCATGACGTTACCTGATCCTTACGCTGCTGCCAACATTGTGCAAAGTTTATCGCTGAGACGTCAACTAATCATACCAAAGTACTCCTCACATCAGTTTCAAGACTGCACACACTGATACACACACACACACACCCACTCACAATCAGACCCAGAAACCTCTGTGCCGCCTCGCTGCGCACGTGCAGAGCCCACACACATGATGGCCAATCAAAAACCTGTCACAAAAGAAAGAGGGGTGGGGTGCATTCAAGGGGCCCCCTAACTGGTGACCCTCCAACCCTGAGGTTACTTCGGTGAGACGGGCGCTATCTGCCAGAGGCTGCTGTTGCCGGGGCGATGCAGCATGGACCGTGCTTTCTTCGAACGGGTCCTCAGGCCCCTTTTCATTTATCAAACTGTGGGTCATAAGCACATACGCAGGCAAGCACACACTCACATCTACTTGTTAAATAGGTTCTTTGAAGGGCTAAGCTGCTGAGCAATCAGGCCTGAAGAATGACTAAGTTTAATTTGATGGAAGTCTGGCCCTCTTTGGACTCTTTATTTCCATCCACACACTGCAAAGGCTGCAAGCACACAAATGAGATTTTGTTACCGTCGCGGTCCACCCAGCTTTCTCCAGTTCTTCAGCTGTCTTTACATTTACTCTCTCCTCCTCTGCCTCAAGCCTCCTATCAGCCTTTTACCGCTCTGCTCTCTCTCTTTTTCGCCTTTTCACCCCTTTTTAACTTTCTTCTGCCAACCTCATAGAATTTCTCTTCTCTCCATCCTCCCCTCTCCAGTAGTCAAGCAGACAAAGACATCTCTCTGTCTAATGCGATTATTAGGGGACTTTCACAGCCGCTTACTCCAATAAGGTAACATTCACCACAGTTTCGCTAAACCAGGCATTTTCTCACAAGAAAATATGATCCAGGGAGTTCAGAAAGTGATTCATAGATGCTACAAGAGAGCGGAGTGATTCTTAAAACAGACAGGATTTTACTTCTGTGATTTGTTATCAAGACACAAAACGCTCATATCACAAAGTCATCCACCAGTTTTGCATGTTTGCATGAATGTTATTGATTCATGCAGCAACTTTGCCTTTGAATCTTGTAATTATATGTTATGTTGCGGCCTCTCCAAACAGTTGATGAACCTCCAATGTGCTCAAAATTCAAATGAATGTAACAGGCAGTGGCTTTCACTCAGTAATAATTGGCCTTAGTCTCTGAATAAGATCAACCCTGGCCAATGGCTGAAGCCATAAAAAACGGCAATTATGTGTGTGAACAACCTTAAAGATAAGATTTTACATTGTCTTAATCATAACTTGCAAACCATCTGGAACCCTTTTGACAATCCTTTTTCCACAGGCCAATTCATCACGACTCTTCTACTTTTCTAGTCCAGCAGGAAATGGCGGCAAGGGACGTGTTACATCCTGTGGCCAGTGACGTTGAATTGGACGAGCGAACAATTAGAGGGGAACAATGTGAGGGAGGTGACTGGATGACAGAGCAGTCCGATTAAGAGCATTTTTCCTCTGAAGCATGAGTGTTTGGTCAAGGGTCCAGGTTGCAGGGAGGATGGTGAAGGGAAGAGGAAATGAACGAGGATATAGTTGACAGTGTCATCTCCCACAGGATGCTGGGAAATGCATGTCTCATAAAGTATGGACAGGGAGAAGATGTTAACTTAAATACCAAGACAAGGGAGGGAAAATGAAATAGAAATACAGCAGCTGACAAAAAGCGCTCTATCAATTTTCCCTCGAAATTCACATCAATATGCTCTCGTTACTGTCCAGGGCTATTTTGACCTTTTTGGGCAGGAGCTCACACATTTATATAGGTGAAAATCTTATCTCATTTCACAACCTTTCTTTATAGCTCTTTTGAAAAATTCCATCCACACACATTTCCACTTTTCATTGTCCACGTATTTCCTCTCCTCCTTCCTCTGTTTGTTTCCCATGTCTCTTTACTTTTCTCTACCTAAAAAAAAACCCTGGTAAGGAAAAACAGATAAGAAAAAGTGCATGCATGAACCCACTGACTCTTTGACATGAACACAATATGGAGAAATAAGCCATCAGTAAAATGAAGAAGAATCAAAGATGTAAACACCCCAAAATTCTGAAACTCTGAATACGCCCACTACTGTTATTGGTGTGTTCTGAATATGAGAGTACGCACAAACATAAAAGCAAAATCATATACATGTACACACAGAGTAAATCTTGAAATGGTTTGGTGTCAAGTGGCATATGGGAGTAAAAACACTGACACATGGGCTGACCTGCATTTAAATTACTTGCCTTGACATTGAGGTTGAGCATGTCTGTGTGTTTGTCTATAATCATACTGTTTCTCACAGTCCACAACATTTGATGCTAAATTCACACTCAACAGCGTGTGAAAAGTCGAGGCCTTCAATCAGCCACACATAAACAAAAGCAGGGCTTCAGACGCACACTGATCTGTAAAGGGTAACAAATGGACACACAAATGGTGGACAAAATCTGCTGTCTGGCAATACTTGGACCGCAAACTTAAACATTAAAAATGTTTGAACAAACAAAGAAAAACACAGGGAGGCAATAAAATCACACTTGATTTGTAAAACTCAATCTAACAAGAGTTGCCGCACCAATGCAGTAGTGTGTGCGTGTAAACTAGGATGAATCTGTGTCTCTGGACAGTATTAGAGGAGCGGGCAGCAGAGAAAGGACAGCCAGAGAGCTCTATCAGTAAATGTCACCACTGCACAGTAGAAGGACACACTGACCACAGTGGGCCTGTGTCATATCTCTGGAGTCCAGCACTTGTCAGCTCCTGAAAACATGACAAGCAGAGAGAGAGCAACAACTGCGTGTGTGTGACCACAAATAAACTTGTCATTTTACTGCCTTCTATTTCTAATGTTGCTTGTTGACAATGATTGCATAAAATTCCACATTTGAAATATGTTGACACTATTGGCGGAGTCACCACACCCTGTGGAGATTTTGATTGGAGCCATGCCCGTTTGACTCATTAAGAGGTGGTGGCAGTGACAGACTAAGTAATGCGGCGTGTGATGTAAAAGATGGAACTCTATCAAACAGAGACATAAAAAAGCCGCAATTAAAGACGAAAAAAATATTTGGTTGGCAAATGTTGGCAAATGAGAGCAAGTACATGCATTAAACACAATGAGTTCATCTAAAGAATGAACATGGTGGAGCATGTACTACAAAGGCTCCGTCCTACCCGCAGCAACCTGTGTTTGAGTCTAACCTCCAGTCCAAAAAGAACATACACTATGTAAGCAATACTTTTGTTTATACAAGAAAATGCCCCAAGGGACTTGTGTGGCACCTCACCACATGAACATCATCATAAAGACAAGCCGCATCACTTCCTGTTACCAAGGGGAGGTTGCTCTCTTAGGTCCCAGTCCCACCACTTCTGATTAGTTCCTCATGGATTTGTTTTGGTTTTTGTTTTCTTCAAAATAACATTAGTCCATCAGGCTTGAATTTATTTGCTCTGCCATCTGCCTTTGAAAGCCTCAGCTAAGTCTAAGTGTTGCTGGAGGAAAATTTCACTATTCTGTTTGGTGCCATGAAGCAATAATCGCACAGAATATTTCATGGCTGCCTGCCAGTCTCCTCAGTTATTTATTGTTACTTATCAGCTCCATGTAGCGCTTTAACTATTTTAAGACGCTATGTAATAAAATATTCCACCAAGAACACTAGACTAGACAAAGTGTTTATTGATGCTGATACTTTATGTTGCTCATTGTTATTATCAGGGATCTTTTAGCTGTACTTATAAGCTGAAAGAGCCGTCAGAATAGTTTGATGGTGGGTGAGAAATACCCTGACATGCACACACCTGAGAGAAAATATTTGATCCCTCAACAGAAACCACTTTAGAAATCTAAACCTACATCTCCAACAATAATATTGAAGTCCACATTCATCTTTCGAAATAGGAGTTTGGAAATGTGACCTGATTCCATTTAAAGTGTTCCAATGACCCAGAAGGAAAACCCAGAGAGTCAACCAGTGCACATGTGGATGTGTGTGTACGTGCGACTTACACTGTTACTATGTTTCAAGCTGTCTGGGCTGTGCCGAGAGCGACTGGTAGACATGAGCTCACACAATGAGCTTCTGTGTAAGACTGGGTGACGGGGAGGTGAGAGAGACTAAAACTGGCAGAGCAGCAACACATGTAAAAACGGACTGAGTAGTTCAATACAAGTCAAAATACAGTACGCCAGTAAGCCACTTTCCATGAGGTGTGTTTGAAGTGTATTTATGGCATGCTTAAAGTTGTTAATTATTAACTGTTTGGTTGTATTACATCAGTGTTATGGATGAGTTGCCTTATAGAAAGCATTGGGGAGCGACCTTTAATTCCTTAACCACACATGGTGCATCTTCGTCAACTACACCCAGGCACTCCACCCAAACTGAACCACAAGCCAATCAGCTGCTTCAAATCCCTGAAAATATTAACTGGGCAGAAACAAAGGGATGAGACGAGGAGGAGTACAACCTTGTGTGTCACCTCCCTGCTCCTGAAACTGCCTCGCCTCTTAACCCTCTCCCAGCCCACACCAACCACATTAAAAGGCTCACTGGGTTGGGCTCACATATGGTGAGGAGACGAGAGGGTGTGTGTATGTGTCTGTATATGTGTGTTTTGAGAAGGGTTAGCTGGTTAAGGGGGCTCCCTCCAAGTTGGTGCCCCCAGTCTTAAGAAGCCACATGGACAGCTGTTTTCCTCTCACTCACACACACACACACACACACACACACTCTTCCCAGTCCAATTAGGACACCCAGTTATGTTGTAAGTGACTGTTTACCATAAACTCCCTTCTCCTTTCTTCCCCCTCTCCCTTCATCCTCCCCCTTTCCCTCTCAACCTCTTCACTTCTGTTTCTTTAGAGCCTTCTCTGAATTTCCTCAGCCGCCCTTTTCTTCTCCCCTTGACTCATTTGCAATGTCACATCCATTAATCTACTATTTTAAGCTATTTTTATCACAATGTATAACAACAGTGGGGACTAAAATGATTCATTCTGAAGCGTTAGAACTCCTTTTATTCAAATATAGCAAATCACAAACTGGACTTGAAAATTACAGCTTTTCACATTCATTTCCAGATTTTTCAGAGCTGAGTACAAAGCCTTGTTTCTTTGCTTGATAAATAATCTAATGAATGGGCAGCATATCAGCAGAGTGGTTAGGACTGTGGCCCCACAATAAGAAGGTTGAGGGTTTGGTTCCCGGTTTGTGTTGCTCTGGTTCAGCCTGTGTTTACATCACTTGCATCCAGAGTGTGATAGTACAGAATTACACGTGGCATTAAATGCCTTTGTCTTTTTGCTGCTTCTCTTCCCTGTCTTTTATCTAGCTCTCTTTTACGCTTCTATTCTTACTTTTGATCCTCTTTCACCTTCTCAACTCCTGCACTTCATCCTCTCATTTCCCCACCCTGCATCTCTACACTCCCTCTCTTTCTGTTGAGCCGTTGAGTTGTGACTGTCGGTGAATGTTCAGCGTGCTGGGAGGGCTTACGTCCAGCCAAGAAAATGTGTGTGTGTGTGTGTGTATTTGATTTGAAGCGTGTAACGCATTGGTCTGCCAGAGGGAATTAGCCTCCATTTTCTTCTCTCTATTGTGTATAGTTGGATCTGACTCAGCCTCAATGGGACACCGAAGGGGACAAAAAATACTTTTAAAAAAGACTCAAAGAAAGAGAAAGAAATTGAGGAGGAAGATGTAAATAAGGGGAAGATGATGAGAGGAGGAGGAGGAGAGAGAAGGAGTGGGGGAGATGCAGTGAACTAAATACCAGAGTTGGACTGAATTGAGGTTTGGAACAAGAGTCAAAGAATGAAAGTGCACAAAAGCCAAGGAAGAAAATATTACAATGAGCTGCAGTGAACATTGTAAAGGAGCTCTGGCTGATATAACCCTAACCCTAACAGACTGCATGAAACTTTTCAGTCCACTGTGCACCTCTGGTGGCTATTGGAGCCTTTTTTCAAGACGTGTAAATGGACTTTTTAAGTTTATATATATGCTGCCATGGTGTCAGATTTCATATAATTCGGAACTCACTTCTTTAAAGTAGCATTAAGTTTATGTTAAGCAGCAAAAAACAACAAAAAAAAGTTTTAGAGATCTTTAACACGTTTCAAGAATCCACAACCAAATTGAAAATAAGAGCCTGCTACATGAACAATCTGGTACTACTATTGCTCTTTAGTTATAGAAAAATAAACAAACAAGAGAAATAAAAGCAATAAAGCATGATCTAACCTGATAGACCAGATGGTTTGTTACACAGAAGTACCTGGAAGGCTTCAGTAGAAACTGTTTGGTCTGTTTGGTGTCCATATGTATATATGCACGCACAGAAATGCACCCATGCGGCTTGCAGCTTTTCTGCATTCATACATAAAAAGGCATGTGAATACCAAAAGATGTGGCTCCAGAGCTGCAATACTTCCTCTGAATCACTGTGGTTTTGTCAGAAGGAAATTCCCTGGAGACTAATAAAATGGATACTTGATTGCCATATTGAGTTATCTGACAAATTTGTAAAGCTGACTATATAAACGTGTAAAGCTAACTGTGTGGGGAAAACCCCACTACATTGGCCACAGGTCTCGTAGCACAGCTGTGTGTAGGAGTCAAAATGGTCTGCAGGGAGGAGGTCCAGACAGGTTTTCTCCGTTGCACTACTGTGCGTTGTCACCGATGGGTTCTTGCGTTTTAATTTTTTTAAGTGAAAGAGGGAAAATAAGATCGCAATCAAGGGGGAGAAACATGAAAAGACTAAATGGCAACATAGGCTTAAAGATAGCTGGACGCAGCACAGTGACAGGACTCATAAATTATTGATGAAAGAGAAAGATTGATGGATTTCTCTTTTCCTCCCAGCCCTGGGGGATTTGACATTTCTATCCAGACTACTCACCACTGCCTCTGACTTTCCCACAACAATCCCAGTCTGTCTCATTTCCAGACCTCCAGGGTCTCAGGGGCCCAGAGGGCCTCTGCTCCCCGAAGGCCGAGAGTCCTTACTGGGCTTATTAACCTGCCTCACTGCCTTGCCTCTTTCCAGGACCTCTGGGCCTCTAGACCAAGTTTTTCCAACAGTCATGGGAGGTTGGGGGTGGGTGAGGTGAGAGCCACTGACAGTTAAGAGGCGCAGCTGATGCTCTGATTTAATCTCTATTCCAGCAGACAGTAGGGGCATACTGTTGGAGCTGAGGGCCCTTAATTAAAAGGAGGGGGGCTTTTCTTTTATGTGGTGCCTTCTTGTTAGCTGCCATGGACCTCATTGAGGTTAACAGATGAAACGAAGGGGGAATGTGTGTGTGTGTGTGTGTGTTTGTGTGGTTCAGGATAATAATGGTGAGTAAAGGAAGACAGGCTTCCAAAAAAAAAAGTTGAAAGGTCCTGGTTGGAGATTTTCTGTCTTTCATATGGTACACAAAAAAACAATAAATCCTGAGATAACATAACTGATTATGGCTTCTTTAAATTACTTTATATGACACCAGAAAAAAAAAAAACAACTTCCGTCAAGAATTACCTTAAAAATGCAAAAGTGCAATCTGAAACTCACGAACCAAGAAAACAAAATATCTATTGCTCTCAGCTATGAAACTGACCCTTAACAAACTGTGAATCTGCCATAAGACATTAACCCAAATGTCACCACTGATAGGTGAACAATAATAGTTACTTGATACGCTTGTATCACAAAACCTCATCTGTCAGCTATGACCAAAGGTTTTAGATCCTTCTGGCAATCTGTGAATCTATGGACTACCAACACAACAAATATTTTGTTAATTTCAAAGCTGAAACAACTAGTTGTTATTCATAATAAAGCAGGGAAAACTTTATAAGAAACTGTGTTGATATTGGATTTTTAAGTAAAAAAAGAATAATAATTCACTACTCATCTCATTTCACAGACCAACCCAAAATGTATTAATCAAAACAATAACCAGCCATCAGTAAATAAAACAAAATTCTTCTGTTTCAGATGTGGAAAAGGGTGGAGCCATGTATTTCAAACACAAACAGGAAGTAAACTTCCCATTGTGTTGAAAAAGTGACACAGGGCACAGAACACTGCTTTGACATGAAGCTTTACTAGTCCGACATCAGGCAGCTGAAACCTTTTGAGATAAAAACACCTGGGGCCAGGGAACACACCTAATCAAACAGCTAGAATGGTAACAGCCTGTCTGCCTCAGGAAGGTCAAAAACACAGCTGAGTCAATATGCCAGGACACAAGCTGGCAGTAGCCTCCCGAGCTGACCCGCAGGTTTTTGACCTAAGAGGTCTGGCCTTTTGAATCCCAGCTCCTGCACTCCATCAAAACCAGAGGATGAAATACTGCTGGACAGAACAATTTAGGGCTAAGTCACGCCTGTCTTGGGAATGTTTTCAGGCAGGTTTATTCTTAAAATCTGAATATGGAGACCAGTACAAACCTCAGAGTCCGGGACACAGGAGAACCTCAGGCCAATAACAACACTAGCTAAATGGCAATGTGGCCATAATATGTGAGCTGAACTAACTGACAGAACTTCCCTAGACCTGAAGCAGAATGACTCATTTTACCTTACTGACAAAGATCACGTCCACAAGTCTTCACAGGTAAAACACTTGTAGAGACACACAAAGGTTCCCATCATGCATCATGCGTGTCTGTTAAGATTCACATTCTCCTCCGTTATGGGGCAGTAATGGGAATGGGTGGGCAGACTCCAGCAGGGTTTAAGGAGATTAACTATTCTGTAGCTGTATGAAATAATATTCCTCATAATCCCCATCACCGACTCCCCAAATCCCCTCTCACTGTGTGGCATGAGAAGGCCCTCTAAATGAGCTCTATTGTTCTTTCTATTGAATGCGTGTGTGCACACGTCCACGTATGCGCATGCACACACACACATCTGGACAAAGCAGCTGGACATTGAAAATATCACTAAAATACAGATGTGTAGAATGACAAAATGAGCGTGTGTGTTTCCATCTCAGATGAAGATTGACACAATTCAGTAGTGGATACACACAGACAGGATGGGACAAATAAAAAGTCTGTTGCAGTTGTACAGTATGGCAGCATTTTCTTTGCTTTGTGGCTGTTCTGATCTGGCCTTTTGTTAGTTTATAGGGCTTTTAAATTTGGGAGGCAGCACAGGTGGATAAGTGTCTGTTCAAACATGTCGAAGAACAAATACAAAATCTACAATGTTGACTATGCAGATTTAATGAGAAGAATAAAGGCAGCTTTATCTAGGTTTTCAGCAATCTGTAGTACTAAGTTTGGTGTGTTTTATAGACATACAAAACGGTGCTGTGTTGGTACTCGTTGTGGATTTATCAACAGGTTTGTATTTTTCTGAACTATTTTCTGCTATCACCACAGCAGAAGACAGTCAAGGAAAAGAGAGGAAAGCAAAGGAAGAAAGTAAGAAGTTAAATAGTGAGTAGAAACTGTCCTGGACCACATAGTGTGTCTTTTGGGTCCCTTTTATAAAAATCATATCATTTCCATCATATCATTTAAAAAAAAAGGTCCACCAGCATCACATTGGGAAGATACAGACATGACAGGAAAGACTGAAAGCAAATACTAAAGAAGATAGCGAGAAAATAAAATGAATAAGGGTAAAATATGAGAGAAATAAAAAACAGGTCCGTAACAGGTCAGTAAAAAGAGCACACCTAGCTGTTTTTCTTATATACAACCCTAAAGGCTTGGTCTAGACCTGCTCTATATGTAAAGTGCCTTGATGTAACTTTGTTATGATTTGGCGCTATATAAATAAATCTGATTTGATTGGACGTCATGCAGGACAACAACTGACACAGACAAGAATAGGCTGCGTAAATAACGCTTGTATAGCATTCCATTCAACAGAGGAAATACTGCAATCTTCAAAAAGGGACAAGTCTAACTCTACACATATGTGGACGTACACACACACACACAAAAAAAAAAACATGCACACAATGAGGTCTCTGTGGGTGAGGCAGACAGCTAGAACTACTATAGAGGAAGATTCAGTGGTCAATGGGGATTCCTGTGCGGGGTATGTCATATTTCAGAGTGACAAATGCTTTCTCTGCCACACATGCACACACCATACAGTGTTCTCAGGAGGAGTAAGACAGATCTACTTCATGTGAGAGAAACAAAAGCTTCACATCACCACCACAAATGTGTTTAGAAATTAATAAAAAAAAAAATGAGTCGAGTAAATGAATTGACTGAAATTCCCTCTTGTCAATGTTACTTTCATAAATACATAACAAGAACTTTACGTTGTCCCAGTGGATCCTGAGCACATACCATAAAAGCTTGGATCAAATCAAAGCGTACTGTGTTTGAGTCCGACTTGTGACCTTGTGCTGCATGTTCCCCTCGGTACTCAAAGGTCTTGTTCTCAATGAACCCAGAGTAGTCAGGAGGAGTCTGAGGGGAAGATGGAGGAAACACTTGACTAAAACAACATAGCTGATAGAGGCAGAGAGAGAGCACAATCTGCCTTTTATTTTTAGTGCCATAAGTCTTAAATGGCTGTGCAGAAGGCACACAGACAGACGAGGGGGTCTGGTGAATGTGTGGGTTGTTGAATCAGAGCCAATAAAAATATCAGAAACATGTCAGATGAAACTGGGATATATATACAGGTTGTGGTTGAATTAAGACAGCCCAAGTCAATCTTGCTAATCCAGAAAATGTCTGCACTTTTATGATGTTTGAGGGCAGCAACTGTAAGACTGCTGAGCCCCCCCCCACAAAAAAAAAATAAATAAATAAATAAACAGCTTACTGAAAAATATATAAATATAGAATTTCTTGGTTGATGGTTTTGTTAAAGTTACTATGAAGTCCAGTTCAGCAAACAGATCTGTGGAATGTAATGAATTTATCACACATTACTAGTCATGATTAATGAATCATAATGTAATAACTATTACGGGGGAAAGGAGATAAATTAGTGGCCCAGATTCAGATCAGTCTTGTTTAAAACTTCCAGACGATAATATTTATCGTGAGTAGGGGGTGGGGAATGTATATACAGTATACATAATAACCTTGGTCAACATGTGGACAATGGAGCTTTGGACCGTTGGTAAGACAACAGATTGTGTTACCATTCTGTGGTACAAACACATGAGGCAAAGCGGCAACCCCGACAGGAAATAAAGCTTTTAGCAACAAAAACAAGTGCCCAATGGATTTCAAGCTAATAAGACTCACATGCCATGTTGAAATTTCACCAGCATTTGTATGGCCACTCTGTATGCCTCAGGCAATGATAAACACAACTCACCCACAACAGTGACATAATACCCTGCCTCTAACCACCTCCATCACCTCTAATATTGCTGATAGTTGATACATGTCTCACTGACTGATTTCTGGGACTTTTCCAACTGCCAACTGGAGAAACTAAATGAACCTACTTTTCTCTCGCTGTTCAGTTTAGAGAATCATGTTGATGTTTTTAACAGTGTTTTGAAAGAAGTCTGTTAGGAAACTGCCAATATTTGACAAAGCATAAAAAAGCATGAAAGAACTAACAAAGTCTGCAAATGTTAAAGCGTTGCTTGGCTAAGATCAGTCTTCAAACACCCTCTGGCTTAGTTTCTCTATTCGGCTGAGGAAACTAAAACTGTCTAATGTCGCTAAAATATGTCTGAAAAGAGGTGAATGAACATCTGCTCACGTGGACTTATCTGCCAAACCAAATATAGCTGAACGCCACCCTGTCTTTATCTTCCCATGACTTGTTTTGAAATGAAAATATTGTGCTTCCTTGTGAATTTAACTGTTTCTGGTCTTAATTAACTAATTCAGAGGAAGCTCCCTGCGGACTTTCCCCTCCAGGTTCTTACTGATGTTTTACTTTATTTACTGTGACAGCTCCTAACAGGAATCACAAGGACAGGACGGCCCGCTCAGTGAATTTATGCGCTCTGTCTTGTGCGTTTGTGTCCACGTGTGCCATGGTTAAGTGGCACAAGTGACAGATGTGATAGAAAATCTCTGTTTACTTTTCCTGTGGGGGTCACAGAGTCAGAGTGTTTGTATGGCTGAATACAGTCTGTTTCCAGGCCCTGAGTGCAGTAAAGTGCAGATGCAGGATAACAAAAGGCTTTCTGTTCCTGTAAGATGAGCTCCCACCTGCTGCAGCATCTCATTAGGTACTCTATAGATGCCTATTTTTCTGTCTGTCCTCTTCCTCCCTTATGTCCATATTACAGCCATACCATAATATTAAACATGATGGTTTAAGTCCTATATTTTCTTCCATTAACAGCAGATGTTGTGTATAACCTATTAGTATTATTAGTTCACAAAAGGATACAACTCTGCTATGATATTTATGCCCAAATGTAACTAACATGAGTAAAACTAAGCAGAGATAGTCCCAGTATTATCTGATTTATTTATTTATTACTATGAGACAGTCACTTCTTTCAGCCTACATCAAAACAGGGCCAAGGTCTACTGTGCTGTGTTGAGCCCATTCATGGCAACTGCTGACAGGTTACACCAACAGTAAGATGTTGTCTTCTTGATCAAAAGGGGCAAGACACACCAACAACTGTCACTAAAATGTTAAGATAAACATGTGATTATCCTGGCAGTTGAAAATGCAGACTAATATCTTTAACAGAATTGGCAGATGGTAAATTTTGAGTGTGACCTCGCTGCATCACATCTATGCACACGTACACAACGTCTGCTGCAGAGACCAAAGAACAAATTTGCTTAAAACAGCTGGGACAATAAACAGCTGTGTATCTCAGTGATGGTGCAGCCTGACAGCTACCTCGCACTGACTTTAAGGATGCTGCTCTCAAAACATCACACAATTATTTGAACCAGATCATCACTGGTTAGGTGTCACTCATTAGGTTAGTAAATGCAAATATGGCTTCAACAGTTTATGCTGCATCGCTTGAAATGTTTTTTCTAAGAGCAACCAATATGTGAAGCACCATACCAAGAGTAAAAACCTCCACCCACATAAACTTCTGCTATCTTTTATCGTAAAGCTTAAGCTGACACAGCACATGAAGACAGATTTAAACTTGTCAACATTACTCATATTTTGTATTCCTACATTGCAGGACTGCTAGACGAGACTACAGCTGCCCAAGTGAGACAATGAGAAGAAAAAAAAAAGTGACACCAACAACACAGCTGCAGTTTCCTTTACTAAGAGTGAGTCTCTGACCAGATGAAACTAGCACACATTACTCAAAATATAAATACACTTTTATTTGGGAAATCAACCAACTTTAACCCATAAAGCAGAATGTTATCTCAATCTGGTTATTCACATCCCACAGAGAAAGAAGGTTCAGACCGTCTTAATATGCCACTAAAACGAATATATATTACCTTCACTGACTATTAAAAAGCAGAAAACATGATTTAAAGAAAAAGGACCAGCAGGACCTTCGTCTTTGCTGCGCTCAGCGTGGCAGTAACATCAAAGTGCACAGGATGGACAGAGATGAGAGAGGAAAGGTCTGGAAGGCACATGAAACAACAGGAAGAGAGAAAGGCAGCGAGATATGGAGTAGGGGACAGCAGGAGAGATGACAGAGAGGAAGGGACTTTAACCCAGAGGAAGGAGGGACGGAAAGGGAGAGTGACTGACAATATGCTGGAAAATGCTGAACTGTCATGTCACATCTGCACACAGGCACACAGTGAGAACACGCAGTCACGTGTTATATAAGAGTTTACTGCATATTCGTGAACCTTTTTATGCCTCATTGACAAAAACTAAGAAGAGCAATAAAGCCGATGATGACGCTCGCATCACAGACTAATCTCTTCCCGACAGATTTCACCCAAACTCTGCTGTCAACTGTTGTTTAGCTCCGCAGAGGGAACAAATTCAGAACTACACATCCAGGTATTTGTGATACGCTCTCTCCAAAACAACAGTGATGTAAAATATGAATCATCAACTAAACTCAATCCACGTGGGTCTACAGTTTGTATAAGGTGTTTTTAAAACTTGCTGATCTTAGATATGATCATTTCAAAAAGTATGGAAACATTTGCTGGGACCAAGATCAAGTCTGAAAGATAATTAAATAAGTATGTCCGGTGTGGATGTGTGTCTGTAAATATATTTTTGTGTATGGCTATCAATGTCTTATTCCGTCAGCACTTCTTCCTCCAGACAGAGGTCACCACAGTGGGCATTTAATCTTGCTCCTCTCCCTGCATGATGGTTAAACCCTGGATTACCCCACAGCACCCACAACTGCCAACCTGCAAGTCCTCCATCTGCCTTCATCTGAGTGTGTGACATACGCAGATGCACTTGTGGACGGGAATGCTTAAATCCAGATTTCACAGTTCAATCCAACCAACCACAAAAACGTTAAAAACACCTGAGTAACATTATCCGACGCTGGCATGACTTGACCAATAAAAACATTCTTACATATCACTGGCAGTTTGCAGTGGTTTAACACTAGGGCTCAAACTGGCTTCCACACACATACCTAAATTTAACCATGTCTTATCAACTTTATTGTCCTCGTATCATGAACTGCAAATCACTGACAGATTTCATGAAGTGGATGAAGGACAGTGCTGAATAGAAGCAGCTGGATTAAGTGTCTCATGGTAACACTGGCAGGCCACTGAACTAAATGTCTGTGCATGCACACGCACGCACGCACACACACACGCATGCACGCACACACACACACACACACACACACACACACACACACACACACACACACGCACACACGCACACACGCACACACACGCACACACACACAAAGCTTGAAGAATAACATCCCCTTCTTTCACTCCCTAAAGCTCTTCTGTGCCCTCACCAGGGCTGCGTCGACAGCCTGCACAGTCAAAGAGGCATGAGAGAGGGCTACTAAATGTACACACATACACACATTCACACACTCTCCGAGTCATTTCAATAGAAATATCCTTACACTTCTTGGAACGTTACAGCCCGTTCCCACTCTTCCCCTTGTTTTCTCCTATTTTTCTTCCTCTCTCTCCGTCCGTCCTGACTCTTGCCTTTTGTCTCCTATGGGACCAGGTCGACCTCTAGAACCAGGCCAGGCTCCTTTCGTTGGAACGGGCCCTGTGGGAACAGACTTGTGGATTCTGGCTGCGTAATGACTGCTTTCTATTGATGAATGGAGGAGACCATGGCCCCCTGAGTGAATAGCGACTGGAAGGAATTGAGGTGAGACAAACTGGGATGTGTGTGTGTGTGTGTTTGTGCAAAAGATGGGAAAATAAAGAGAAATAAGTTTGTCCATCTAGTTTTCCTGTTGTTATCGGTACTAGGTCTGTTAATGCACAAATACTCCGGTTAGGGATGCAGCTGTGCCGCACTGACCCAAAAATATCCATCAACAGGAAAGTCCAGTGCATATGTGGCCGTGCACACACAGATCCTTGAGAAGCACTGGGATGTGGGAACACATACTAAACATGATAGCATGCTGCAGATGAAAGATCACCAGGCAAATACATGTATCTAAAAATATCACAGGGATAGCAGGAGGAATGTACAGGCAGTTTCCATGTGTGCATATGAGAGTAAGATGGATTGTGGACATTAGCAGGTCATCTGGAAACATGTGTCCACTCCAGACTGTCTTGCGCTCTGTGTGTGTGTCTGTTTCGAAGCCGCGCAGCAGCAGGTATTTAGTGGCCATCAAGATACTTAACAGGGGGGGGGCTCCTTTCTCCAATTTACCTTCACTTGTTCGACCTACTTCCAACATTAAAATAGGGTAATCTCTATCCAACCCAGTGTTATATTTAGCAAAGAAGCCCCAGAGTTGAACATATAGTTAAAGCAGACTTCACTTTAAAATCAATAATAAGTGAAGTGAGATTAGCATCTTAGGAAAAACCAATCAAGCCAAGAGCTAGAACAATTAGTGCCATCTCTGTGGACCAGATGGAAATGGTGCACTGTCCATAGTGATCATAACTGAATATAGCATCAAGAAAAAAAACAGCAAAAATTCCCACGTTTTTCAGATATCATCAAGAAAAGTAATTAGTTTAAGTCTCAAATATTTCTTTCATTTGTTTAGGATTTCAGATCTAAGAAAATTATTCAGCATTTTGCCTCTTTAGATACAATGTCTGGTAATGGTATGTAGAGTTTATCTGAAAGCTTTGGTTAGAATACTCAACATCATTTTCTACAATGTATAGCTGATTTTTCATAATGAAATCAGCTATTTGGAAAATGTCCCTGAAAACCTGATCTCTTTTAAAAGCTCCCCAAATCTTCGAATATCACACACAGCTTGTTATTGTTGCCACTGAAGCACCTGGGGATGATGTCGTGTCAGAGTCCCACTCCTCTTACTGTCATGAATGCATCAGGGTGCGGCAGTGGCAGTCCATTAGCTAACCATAGCTGCATGACCCTTGTTGGCCTGTAGCTGTAATCCATGCGGGGCAAACTCGACTTTGTTTAAACTCTTGACTCAGGAGTGACAGGTGTTGCCCTCTGAGGAAGGATGAATGACCTCTGACCTTTGCCTTGTGACCTGCACTTCAACACAAATGGATGACCTATGGCACAGGACGTTGCAAATACACTTGGACAGGAAATCCCATTTACCTATCATCTCCCCATTCAAAGTGCTCCTGATTAGGTAGAGTGCATAGGCAGACAAACGGCAAGGCAAAACAAAGGCACAACACACAGACAGACACACACCTACAGGTACACACTGTGCCTTTCCCTAAATGTCAGCACCCTGTTGTATAGCTGGCCACCTTTTTGATCCTCACAAGTAATATGATCCATCTGAGAGGTGAAGCTGGAGTAGGAATCCTGACCCAAAATAGTTTAAGACAGAAAGAGAGACGAGCATAGTTAAATCTTTATCATGGAAACTATTATCTGATGTAACTATGCAATACAATGTTTCTCAATAACGTATTGCTGCAGTTTTAAAATAGTATAAAGCTGTCTATGGATGGCAAGTTCCATTAGGTCTTATGTCTTGCATACTGTCTTTAATTCAAACATCACTGCCAGATGTTCTATATCCTGACATATTCAAATCCAGGACTCGCTTCATGTAGCAATGCTGGAGAGCTCGTGAAAGGCATTTTTGTAAAAACAGGTGTTATGAGGAAAGAGTTAGAGTCCAGCCTACATGTAATGACTCTAACTGAAGTATCATGCAGTGTTGGCCTTGGGGCTGCAAGGGAGGTGGTGACTGCAGAAGGCTACATAACACACCGCATTCCTGTCTACTCTCTCACACCTTGTCTTGAGCTGATATTAAGTGACTGAGTTAATGACTGAAATGTAAAAAAACATGGAGAAAAAAAACAACAACAACTCCCAACCTCACCCAAGAGCGTATCAATGCTACAGCAGGTAAATAGGAGCAGTCGTGTCACGCCACATGATAATACGATAGCACAGGGGATTAGTTAAATGTCTGGTAGCTTTGCTGCACAGGGTACCGCCCTAAACACAATTTGATGGACTATTGTGTGTGTGCATGCGTGTCTTCAATGCATTGCTCATCGTACATTGCATTGTTTATATCTGGGAGCAGTCGGCTTGACTTATCATTCCCCTGCAACAAGTTTCAAATCTGAATGTGTATTTGGGAGACAGACAAAGTGAGAGAGAGACAAAGAGTCAGTGAGTCAGAGCCACACATGAATGAGACAGGGCGAAGAGACAGGAACAAGGACAGTGAAAAAGGAAACAAAAGGCACATTAGTCATGACTTTACTAATGTTCATAGGACAGTCCATTCATCTTCTGAATCCTACCTTGCAACATATTTTAGAGTCAAATTATATACAAAAGAGCTCTGCAGGGAATCAGTGAGAAAGCTGATCCCTTAACTACACTGTTGACAGTACCATACGACAACCTACCCAATAGTATAAAACGGCAGATATACAAAGTTCTACATTAGGTCCAGACAAAACGACAGGTCTACGTTCAGCCCTTTGTGTCGCTGGAACAGCAGCTGTAGTGTGAGTCAAAGTCTGAGTTAATATGTAATCCCTGTGTGTAAGAGGTAGGTTTACAGGGCCAAGAAAAGGAAATCTCAAAACAACTAAAGTTGCAGCAAAGATTGATTTTCCATGAATCTTTGCTGCACTGATCAGCTTTGTTTACGTGGATTAAACAGGTTGAGAGGCCTCCTGTGATCTCAGAGCCCCTTGAAGGCCTGAACACAGGTGGTGGGTGCGTTGAGAGGAGATCCATCACGTCTGACAGGACTCAATACTCCCATTAACACAGGTCCAAATCAAGACTGACAAAGCCATGTGTTCATTCACTGGAAAGACTGTGTCAGTCACCTTGAACTTGATCAGCATCTGTCCACAACAATGACAACATGATCCCAACTGGGGTCCAAAACAAGCACACACCTGCCAGATCCAGATGTGCTTCCAGTCAACCTTCTTTATTTCTGCATAGGAGGGCTAACATCTGTCTGCGATAACAATAATACGTGTGGCTGCATCATGTAAACACACCTCTACACATGATGTACTTTTTACGGGTCTCACTAAGAGTTTTATTAGTCCTATTTTGTTTGTCTACACACAGATCACTCACAACTTCCACACTATCAACAAGTGAGCCAGCACTGCAGACTTACGGATTTTGATTTTCTTGGGATCAAACTTGCGGATGTGGCTGTGCAGCACTTGCAGCCGTCCCTGGATCCTGCAGGACCTCCTGAACACCACCCCCGCCTCCATCTCGATGCCCAGGAAGATGTCGCTGGCATGCCGGGAAAGGTCCGAAAGTTGGTGGATAATATTAGTCAGGGTTTGACAGCCGACCTCGTCCAGAGAAGAAAACAGAACAGGTCTCCGCAGTTTCCGCCTCCCGGTTTCTGGGCCCCCCTGCATCCAGCCATCCCTCCCCGGTAACCGACTCACTCGCCTCGGCTCGATGCTCCGCTGATAGAAGGGCATGTTTGATTTCAAACCAAAACTCCGGCGGGACTGAAAAATGTCCCCCCCCACCACCACCACCACCACCACCACCCAAAAAAACTAAACCCACACGGATTCAAAACAAACCCGAAGCGGACTGTCCTGCTGAAGCTGCCGGTGTTTCTGTGTCTGTAAAGTCCTCCAATCCCGCCATATTTCTTTTTGCTTTCTTGTTTGTCAAAGCATGGGACTGCAGGCTGCAGCTCACCGGGGACGCCGCCTGCCGCCCCAAGTCTATTCAAACCGGATCAGACGGAGCTGCAGAGAAAGGAGCAAAACACACACAGACACACACAGACACACACACACAAGGAAAAGTAGGAAAAGTGCAAAGGAAAACCCGGAGAATACTACAACCACCTGTGGACACCGGATCCGGAGCCACACACACGGAGTTACCTGCTTCCCCTCAGGCAGCTGGAGCGGACTGATGGAAAACCAGGACTGGATTGTCCAAAACATATAATAATAATAATAATAATAATAATAATAAATGAATTTAAATAATCCAACGAAAACGCAGTGCTCAGCTCAATACAATCCATTTTAGTTCATTTTGTTTTCTTAAGAAACCTCTCACACTTACGAATTCTGTTTTTTAACAGAAACCCTTTTTTTTGTGCCTTTCCCATTCGCTGTTTATGCCATTTTGCATAAACATCTCTTCAAGCAGTTTTTTTTTTCATTGCATATTTATGTCTTTATGTCTTATATTTTCCTTATTGTGTGAAGGATGTATGAATGTGAGCAACAGATTGTTGAAGTTCCCTTGGGATAAATAAAATATGTCTATCTTTCCAAGAGATAACATTACAGCACAGTGTACTCAATTACCACACACAAAACTGAGTATTGAACATGACTTATAAAACCCCTGATGTCACTGGGAGGTTTTTCTAACTTAAGCTTAATGGAGGGAACGGCTTTAGACTTCAGACAAAGGGCCACTGGTCACGCTTGCAAGGTATTTGAGTTGTTTGCTCATACTTAACCCACCAACAACACACTCTCTGGACACTTGTCTCTGATTTATCTCCTCTCTGGAAGTCGAGGACATGTTTGTCCGGTGTGTGTGTTTGTGTGTGCGTCCACCTCACATTCCCACTGCTGCTTTTTAAATTCCAAAGAGCAAATTCTCCTCACCAACAACATACCATGTATACGGCACGCTTTGAAAATATACACACCTCAAGTTCAGGGGGAATATCTTCAGTATGGACGACAAAGTCCAGTTTTAAGATGGATGTGTCAGTTGTATTTAATGTGCCCTCTGGTGTCTTCGAGTGAGGACAGCAACTTGAAGGGGCCTTAATGTGGGGATGAAATCCAGGCCAGACATTATGTTTGTTACCTAAATAAATGGAAATCTTCAGATTCCTGCCCAGCTGGCATGTACTGTGTGGCAATAGTTTTCCAAGTTACTCAATACCAGAGTGTAAATGGCGGATACAGCTGTTCCCTGCACTGCTGACTGCTGCCCTTTACTATGTGCGACTTGGAAAACACTGAAGGTGTGGTATATCCGCCTGTTACACACCACCAACATCCTCATTTCTACTTCCTAAATGTTTTTACAGGAAAGCAGCTTGAAGGTGGCACATTCCCAACTGGTGGGAAAAAAGGGAAGATGTCTAACGGTGTGGCTTTTTCTACTTAAAATGGAATTATCTGAAACTGAAATGTGTTTTTCTGCTCAGAAAAATGTCCAAAATAAGGACGAGAGACAGTAGCGGTGTAATCAATAGCAAAGATTAAGACTGGATTTCTGACTTACTGGCAGACACAAATGGAAGTGACTTGTTTGTGGTTTGTTTAATTAGTATGCAGTTTTTTTCCTGTAATGACTGGGTAGCATGTCTCCTGTTAAAAAAAAACAAAACAAAACTCTTTCATTCTGTTTTGAAGAGGCGAGTGTATGAGTGATAATGGGCACCAAAAATTTAAGAAAAAAGATCAATTAATAAAATGGTGAGGTAAGTAAACGTCCAAATTCTAGAGAGGAACATAAGTTTAATCAAGATTAAATATATGCCCAAAAAAATCTTGCAACTCGTAAGAGATCCAAATAAGTGAAAACAATACAAAAAGTTGAGCTTCCCTGTCTGTCATGTCAATAGAATCTTACAATTTTATACCTGCTGTGAATTTTGGACTTTCATTCGGGGTAAAATGTATACATGTCTCATTCACCATATTTTACAGTGCATTGATTCTCAAAACCATAGCCTTCTTCCACATTTAAAAACCCATACATAAACTCATTTGTTGAATTATTTACATACAAGGCTTGAACAATCCAACTCAAACCGTTTTTGTGAAAAGAATCTCAAGAAAAGAAAAAACAAATCATACAACACATGACAGAAAGCATGGGATCTAGCTTGGTTCAGCCATAGGTAGTGACATCTTCTTACACAAATAACTGAATGGACCAGAGGTAAAACCAAAATGTTTTTGATGTCCACATACGACCCATTATACAACCATCATTCAGCTCAAGATACAGTGGATAGAGCATTGCTCGTAATGCACCTGGGTGGTAGGTACACAATACATGTATATTCAATGTCAAACTGAACAACAGAATGAATCTAAATAATGGCAACAAAATAAAACAAAGAAAAGTTGAATCCATATGGATGTCACAACTGAGTTAGTAAGCAACCACGTCACCCAAGACCAATGTATAGGCCTATTTCAGTTTATTCAGAATTCATGTTGTTTGAAGTGACAAGTTTCATGCTGGTAGGAAAGAACAGAACAATGATATTATGTTTTGTGTTGTGGGTTTTTTTTGGTGTTTATTTGTTTGGGTTTTTTTTTTTTTTTTTTTTTGAGTGCTGAAGAGATGTAACAGTGTGTCACAACTGGCAAAATATGGAATTTTTTTTGTTATTGTTTAATGTAAATTGTGCGCCAGACTTGAGTATAGCAACTCCAAACATACAGAATCATCAGCACAAACATATTCATATAATTTCTGCCCTAAAGCTGTGTCCTTTTTTCTTCATTCTTTCAAAAAGACTTGATGAGCAAAAGTACAACTGATAATATTCGTGCTGTGTAACCATACAGACGGGGACTGCCAAGAAGCAATGAGGCACAAAGAACAAACTGAAACAGTATCACATAAGAAAAAAAAAAATAATTGCAGGAGAACAAATATTTACTTCGCCGATTATTAACTTCTTAACTTATTTTCTATTCACACACTGAGATGCTTGAGTTTACAAGGCCAGGGCCCAAAGCCTTATTTCCCATGTGCATGTTATTTTACATTTCTCACTTAACTCCAGATATGACCCTAAACCTTGCCATTATTTCTTGCCCGTCATTCCTTCATAAATTTCGCTGGTAAGGCTCAATTAAAAACACCTACTCCTGGTACAATTTGCTAATCAGATTGTATGCAGAAATAAAGATGAAAAACAAACTGTACGGGAAAAAACCAGAAAGAGCACAGCTTCCACTAAACATCCTCACAGATTTTATGTGCATGGTAGCTCAGGAGGAAAATGACAAACTACTGTTTTACAACAAAAAGGAGGATTAAGTTTGCGTAGACTGTTGTTTTTCAGTGTGAGTGAGACTTGGCAAAGACCAGGAGCTCTCTGCAGAACAAAGATATAGTGTTATGATGTGCATTGTCTGTGTTCCTGTGGGATAAACAACCAGTATTATCACCAAACATGAAATATTTGGCTGAGCGCTGGAGTCACTTGGATTCCGGTCATGGCTATGAAAGCATCACTCAGGGCAGAAGCAGCCACAAGGCCATGTTGGACAGAGTTGAGCCGGGGCGATGACAGTACACAGGCCCGTGGTGAAAAGTGGTCAACTACAACATGAGAGCGAAGTTCTACAGCTTGGTCTGTGAGAGTGCAGCAAGGACAGGTGGTGAATATACAACAGGAATACACACTCCTCTTCCAGGGGCTCGATGACAGGTTTCTAGCAAGGATGTATCTTGGGACACGCACACACATTCAGTACATACATATTAGTCAAACCTCAGGACTTGGGTTTGAGATGAGTCTCTTTGTCACCCTCTGGTGGTTTTGTCCAGAATACATCTGGTTTCATGTTCTCCTTCACGCAGGCACACTTACAAACACACAGGCTGCGATCACACAAATTTCCACCAACACACACATACATATATAGGAACATACGCACTCCTTGGCTCCCCCTGTGTCTGTAGTCAGGCTTATCTGGTGTAGTAGACTCTGTAGTAGACACTCTTGGAGCGCCAGAGTGAATAGGAGTTGTCAAACTTGAGCAAGTAGACTCCACGGCCGGGGTACTGATGGCTGCCGGCGTACACTTCCTCATGACAGTCCCGCCGGTACACCGGCACAATTTCATCTACCTGGGGCTTCCCGGCCTCCTTCTTTGCCTTCTCTTCCTCGCTGGGAGGATCACCTGTAAACACGAAAGCCATGGATCAGACCCGAGAAGAAAGCATGGCAGAAACAAGACAGCCATAGATGGTACACATAAGACATGATTCCCTTCAACAGTTTTACTACAATTATTTATTCAGTCAGTCATTCATTCATTCATTCTCTACTGTGTATTCGTTTCTGGGTTGTGGGGGGTGCTGGAGCCAATCCCAGCTCACATTGGGCAAGGGAAGGGTACACCCTGGACAGGTCGCCAGTCCATCGTAGAGCCAAAACACAGGGACAGACAGAGATGAATACTCACTCACACTCAGACTTGCGGGCAATTTAGAGTCATCAATTAACCTAAACATCCATGTTTTTGTACTGAGGGTGGAAACTCACGCTGACACAGGATGTTAGTGGTATGTAACCCAGGCCCGGGAACCAAACCTGCAACCTTTTTACTGTGGTGAAACAGCATTAACCACTATGGCGCCGTGCTGCCCTACTACTGGAAGCAGCAAATTTGTATTGAAGAGGAAAAACCACTAAGACTTAACATGCCCCAAAAGTAAAATTAGCATTTTGATTTCATGGTATGCATCTGTGTTGTGCACTTTTATTTAATCACAAACACATGTTTAGATTGGAGTCTGTTCAGCTGTCAATGATGTCCCACCTGAGAATATTTCTGCCAAACACAATGCTGGCTTACTTTACCCATACTTCACATTCATACCAAACCTCACCTTCATCATCTTCATCCTCATCACTGGACTCCGACACGTGCACACTGACTGATGCAGAGGCAGCATCTGTCCACTCGAAGAAGACCCCAAAGCCGATGTCATAATAGTCCGTGGCAAACTCCCAGAACAGGTAGGAGCCCTCTTCATGGGTTGGTACACGCACCGTCACCACCTCGCCACGCCCCACCGTAATCACACTGTCAGCATCCTGCCGGATTTTCTCCTTGAAATCCTTGATCTGTGGCCGTGTCCACATGGAGGGTGCAGCTATGACCGGTGGGGAGTCAGCTGTGATCAAGGGACAAGACACTTTTTTTT
The DNA here is from genome assembly GCF_900963305.1 of Echeneis naucrates. Classification (NCBI taxonomy): domain Eukaryota; kingdom Metazoa; phylum Chordata; class Actinopteri; order Carangiformes; family Echeneidae; genus Echeneis; species Echeneis naucrates. The sequence goes on from NC_042534.1 coordinate 8,279,790, forward strand.
AACTAGCTATGCATCCATCTATCATCCTAAACATGATTTTAAGAGTATTAATTTGATTCCAGTTGTATGGCCAGCAAAAAAATTAGCCCTATTAATTTCAGGTGTGTGCATTTCCTCTTTGGCATAGAGAATGTGTGGCTGAATGATACCTTAACCAGCATGCTATCATGTATCAGTTGTTCTAGCTTTTCTCTCCCCTTGCCTTAAGGTCACATCAACAAGGACACAGCAAAGAAGAATCAGGTTTCAGGTCCAGTACAAAGCTTTGTTTGACACTGGATTTTCCCCCTCAGCTACACAAAGAGTGATATTTAGATTCATCTTAAAGTCAATTGCAGTATGTTTGTTATATCAACCAGAGCACACAAACCTAATAACGGTCCATTCTCTGAGACCTCCTCTGCCAGCTCAGGCTCTGGCTCTCTGTCTATGCTCTCAGAGTACGAGTCTGACTGGCCTCCATTGACTGTAGGGGCTTCTTCGCCAGCAGGTGGTGTGGCCCCACACAATGGTCCCGCTGCTGAAGTGGGGACAGGTTCCCCACTGTTAAAGCCACTAGATTCCAGTGTACCCTGCACCATTGAATCAGACTGCTGCTTCTGTAAGGCCGCCTGCAATGACAGAAACACAACACTGAATCATGACACTGAAAACCCAACAAGGCATGTCAGTCAAAAATGTTGACTTTCATTCTGTTTTTTTGAATGTGTTTATGTGACTCTTAGAGTACAAATCTTTCACTATATATGACTATGAATTGTGTGTCTTCCAATAATACAATAAAATGAAAAATGAACTAATATGTAGATTCATTAAAGTCTTTGTCCATCAATAAATATGGTTTACCTGTTGCTGGGCTAACTGGACCTGGTAGAGCTGCTGCATGTACTGCTGGTAGTGCTGCTCCTGGAGCTGACGGATGAGACCCAGTTGTTGTTCTGGACTGTTGGGGTATTGCTGGGCAGCATACTGTTGGAACTGCACAGCTGTCTGAGCATTTAGTGCTGCCATTATCTGTTGCCTGGGTAAAATAACAGAGTAAAAAATGTTAGGGAGGATGACAACACAGAATAAAGTGGAGAAATAGCTGAGTTTGTTTCCAACTTCAACTAACTTGAGGGTCAGCAGAAAATGTAGGTGACAATGCAGGAAAAAAAAATCTAGGATGAACATAAAAAGATCTGTAAATGTTCTACTTCCTGTAGCTCATAACAATAGTTGATCTTAACACATGCACAGCGGTTCTCTGGTTTCTGGGGAATAGTTCATTTACACACCAAAAAAGATATTATTGTTCTTGGATGTTTTCAAGCCAGATACAATTTTACATTAGCCTTTTGACACATGAAATTAAATCCAAGAAATGTTGTGAAGGCACAGTAGCTCAAATTTATTACTTGCAAGAGCAACAAGATTTGAGATAATTCCTTTTTCTTTCCATTTTATTGAAAACCAAAGACTTGAGTAAAGTTACCAAACAAAAAAGCACCATCATGTCACCAGGAAAGAAAATCTAGATAATTAAAAAAACTTCAAATTAAAGTGTAAACAGTAAAATCAGGTACTTGTAGTAGGAGAACAAGTAAATTGCATTCGCTTGGAACAAAGAATGTAAAGCCTAAAGTCAATTAGGATAAATTCTTATCATTACAAAGGTGATTTCCAGTTGGTGCTGCCACCAATGAGCAACTGCAGCTGCTCAAATCATGTGACATTCAGGGCAAATTTTCTAAAAGCATCCATCCACTATCTATACTGCTTATCCTGGCAGACTCACAGGAGGGTTGGAGCCAATCCAAGCTGACACAGGGCAAGGGCGAGGTAAACCCTGGACAGATCGCCAGTCACAGGGTTAACTTGAATATATATGCAGTGTTTTAAATGTACCATGTATTAGGTTAAGTTGCCCCAGTGCATTAGGTCACACACGGCTCGGGTAACACTCGAAAAGAAACTTTATCACACAGGTGGAAAAGAAATGCTGTAGTGAATATGGAGTTTGTCCTCTATGGACCAGGTTTCACAACAGCCCTGACGCTGAAGTGCCCGTCTTAATAAATCCATCACAACTCCAGAGCTGAAAAGACAATAGCTTGGTAGATAGAAGCAGGGGAGTGTGATCACGCTGAAGTCACTTTGATACATTACAAGATCACGCACAGTATGCTAAGAGAAACACAGTAACACAGACACATACTTCTGCTGTTCAACTCGTAGCCTCTCCTCCTCTGCCTGCCTTCTTTCCGCTTCCTCCCTCCTCAACCTTTCCTCCTCTTCCAGCCTCCGTCTCTCCTGCTCCTGTCTTTGATGCTCCCGCTCCTCTTCTTCCCTCCTCTGACGCTCTTCCTCCTCTTTTCTGAAGAAGAATAAAGAGATGAATGAAATTACAAATGATTGAAATGGCCATGGGTTTACAAGCTGCATATAGGACAAGCTGAACCCTGGTCTGCTTTTAGACACTGCAGCAGAGGAATCTCCCTCATGGGAACTGCAGCTGAAGACCTTACCTTTTCCTCTCCTGCTCCTCTCTTTCTATCTTGTGCGAGGTGACGTAGGGAGCAAAGAGGTTACAGCACTTGTTAAGTAGCTTGACAAACTCCACCATGGCCTCCTCCCTCTCCATGTTACCCAGGGAGGCCCACTCTTTCCTGCACAGTCAAATTATGGTTAGAATAGATATTATGCAGATGGGAAAAATTGTCTCAGCAATTTAATTATGTATAGACTTATTTTTAGATCACATTTTCTTGTACAATAAAAAAGCAAGGAAACTTTATAACTTCAGCAAATGTCAAAAAAAAAAAAAAAATCTGTAATAGCTACCCATTGAGAATAAAATTACTTAAACACTACTAAATCAATGCAATGTCTACAACAGCTCAAAGGTCACACACTAAGATGTTCACAAAGAAATGTCAATGGGCATTACCTGCGGTCATTGCCTAGGACATCAAAGAAGCCAACTTCTGGTGAAGCATCAGGATTATAAGGTCCAAGTAACACCTGTTTGTGTAGAGCCACCAGCCGAAGCTTCTCTTCATAGGTTGGGTGGAAAGCTTTCCCATCTTTATCTGAGAGCATCAATGCGAAAGATATCAGTTTTGCATGTCCTTGTTTTTTCTTTTTCTGCTGTAGCAAGCACTTGCTAATGCTACGATACACCTTGGTAGCAGCAACAGCTGTGGCATCAATTGTGGCATAAAGCCTGTCAGGCTATTTTCAAGAGCACTGAGTAGGAGCGGGACTACAATCACTTGTCAAGGTCACAATATGCATTTTTTTTGTGCAAAGGTGGGGCAAAAGGACGTTTCATATTTAAAAGTTGTGCAATCAGAGCTCCTGCTAACTGACAAAAAAATACAAAGCCCAGATTATTATCACACAGTGACAAGTAAATCCCGGGTTGTTTGCTCAATCACCACACACAAGCTCTAGTAAAACCTCCAGGAACGCCCTGTCTTCCAAATCATTTAAATAGGATGTTTGCAAAGGAACTAGTGACTACAAATCATCATAAATCACAGTATACTTTTTGATACAGCTATTGGATGTTGATATATGACTTCAATGCTTGTACAGTTTGCATACAGTGTACTGGTTTCCCCTTTTCAACCACAGATGGAGCTCAAGTGAGGCTTTCGTCTTCATCTTTTAAAACAGAGGCTCTTCATTTTGCAATATTTTCCAAGCTGTCTCTTGAGTGCATCGTGTCAAGATCCGAGATGTCAACGTTGTCTGAATAGTGATGCCATTAACTCCGATGAAACTGCCTTCCAGATTGAATGCATTCAGAGCACAAACAACGGAGAGCCACATTTCTTGTGTTTCCGGTTGGAGTAGTAGCAGCATGGGAGTGGTGCGGATATAAGAGGCGGTGGAGCTGCTCCTCCAGCCAGGGTCAAGCTGGAAACACACTGTTCTGGCCTGAAACTGAGGTCATTTTTATCCACATGACCGAAAACAACCGCCAGGGTCCAATTTGTAAGAGAAAGATGTGTGTGAGTAACAGAGCGGCAGGCTCCGTTCAGGCAGCAGCTGAAACCTGCCAAATAAATTACAATGAGCTAACACTCAGTTTGGATGGTTAGCCTCCTGTAATACTATTTTCACTTGAGCTAGCTCGGTCGTATTGACTCTTCTGTCGTAGGCAGCGGGTTGAAAATGCTCTTACACAGACCGTTTGCTTTACCCTTTAACAGCCGGCTAAGCGCTTGCTAGCTGCTTGCTAGCCGCTTGTTAGCCGCTTGTTAGCCGCGCGGCTGACAGCAGCAGCCCCTGTGGTGACAGCTAAGCGGCTAACGTTAGCAGCCTGCTAGCGGCTCGTCTCACAGTTTATCGGCCGGTACCGACACCAGCGTCCGGGCTGCGGTGTTATTCCGAAAAATAAATACCTTTGAAGAATTTGAGAGCCATCCCGTAGAGCTCCTGGAGGGGGAAGCCCCATTTCTTCTCTATCGCAGATTTAGCAGTCTCTCCATCTTCGCCCTCAGCGGCTCCCGGTGTGTCGGTCTCAGGTTCCGCGGGTTCGGGGTCCGGCTCCTCCACCGGGCCCCGCTCCCCCTCCGGATCCGGGTCCGGACTGAGGGTGAGGCCATCGATGGAAACTTCGAGCCGGCTGGAAGAAGCGCTGTCGAGGTCGCCGCTCTGAACCTCTGTCGCCATCATGTAGACTGTCAGCTGAAGCAGCCACGTACCTACTTCCGTTTAGACTCGGCGGAAGTTCCGGGAGATCGATGTAAATAATGACGACGCTTTAACAGACAGGAAAGAAATATTTGCATAGCCTAAAAAAAACAAAACAAAAAAAGATTTAAAAAAACAAAAAACATTTTTTTTTATATTTTGGCGTATTTGTATGTATTTTTAAATTGTGGCAATACACAAAAGAACCATCAATTATTATGACGTGTAATTAACTTTGTTGTTGAAGCTAAATGTATCTATATTTTATTTTTGTGACAAAAATATTTTATTATTATACATCTAAACGCGAAGTTGGTTGTATCAATTTTAGATCTTGTTTTCTGTTGATTTCTTCTCGTAAATATGAATCATAACCATAAAAGTCGGCTTGATAGCAATAAACTAGTAGACATTTTGAATAAACAGAAGAGTCCTATATATGCAGTCATTACAGAATCCTGCCCAGAAAAAGCTTAAAAATGAGATGGGAAAAATATGTAAAAACGATGCTTTTAAAATTGCCTCAAACATTTCTTTGGAATTTCTATACTGACGTTTCTTGTAAGAATACCGCTTTATTTGACAAAAGCTCATAGTGATAATTCTGAACAACCCATCAGCCCTGCTCTAATATCAACACACTTTATTACAATGCCAATAACAACAATCATCACATATATGTCCTGCTTGTGATAATGTTTCTGTACTTTCAGACTGATCACACATTTATAGTTGGAAACAATAAATGTAGTACAGATTACTTAAAACATCTCTCAAATACACATAGACTGAACTCATAACAATGGCACATAACACAGCTGACATTTTAACATATCCCTGCAAACTTGTGAGGATAATTTACCTGTCTGTCTGCAGGTTAAATGCATAGTGGTCAAGTTAAACTGTGGGCTAAATAGTGATCAGTCTTGAAAGGTGTGAATATGCTTTTGTTTGTGTCTACAGAGGCAGCTGCCCACTGGAAATGGTCAATGTGTTTGATGTTTGAAAGTGCAGTCTCCAGCTACAATATATCAGCACTGATCAGCTTAGAGACATGCTCTTTTAATCTAATTAAATTGTTAAATCTCCATTCTTAGGCTGCCAAACTGAAAATCACGATTAGCAAAAGTGCATTTTAGTCTGAAATTTTTTCATAGAATTCTACTTTCTACTTTGAATTAATATTTTTCATGACTCGTGTCTGAAGTCTTTTTATTCACTGTTAATTAGCAGATTGGTCATTTCATGATCTGCTGGTGGCTCTCAGAAAGCCTGTAACAGAACATAACAAAAATCAGGAGATTCAACAGCCTGATTTTAGCATAGCAATCTGGTCTGTGCACACAGTCAATACCCAATTAGGGTTCTCAGACAAAGCAACTTGTGTACTGTGATCGCTTTTACCAACATTCACAGCCTTTATGAACAACATAACAGTGTGCGTGTCAGAGTGCAGAGATTAATAAGTGTTGTTTTAGATGTGAAAAGAGTCAAGTCATGTCATTTCCCACACAGCTCAACAGGAAACCCCTAAATGCTCTGTGCTACAGGTTTGACTAAATACTGAGAATTATTTATTTGACCAAAAATGCAATATACTCTGCAATTACTTATCTATACGAGTTATATCCAATTACACCTTTTGAATGGGGGGAGGGAGGGGGGGTCATTTATGTCAGTTCATGTTGCAGTAATCATGTCATCCCAAACAGGAATTGTTAAATCAGGCAGACAATGTGTTTCTATTTTTCCAAATCACTCAAATGAATCATCTAGCAATAATTTCAAACCCTGTGGCAATTAATCTTGTAAATCTCGTTCAAATATGTGACAGCATGTTAGTCAGCTCTTGATGCTCTCTGACCTCTTGACTTGATCCCCCACTGTAAGTGGCCCATTCAATAACAAGTGACTTTTCCTGAGTACTTTTGAACTGAGCTTTGTATATTGAGATTTACCTTGTTCCCACTGAAAGGGGACAGAAAGCATCTTTATATTCATAAAACACACACACGGTTTAATATAATAAAATCAATAATATAAGCCTTAAATAATGTGAGAAGATGTCTTTTTACAATAAAACCGAGGACTAAACATTTTTGAAATACACCATATTTGTTTTATTTGAAAACGATTCTTGCTCTTTGTGAAATATACAGTATGTATATGTGTGTGCATAAACCTAAAGAAAACAGGACAAATCTCTGTATTTATCATGAAGCAACACACTGCAAGGTTGTGAGTCTCAAAGTTCGTGAGGAAATGGCAGTTTCCGACTGGCCCACTTTGAAGGCTACAGGTCCATTATTGCCTCATCCATTCCAAAGCGGATAAATGTTTTCTCTGCCGATGTGTATTGAGCATGCAGATTCCATTAAAACCCCTTTAAAGAGAGCAGCGGCCGCTCCACCGCCTCAGGTGTGATGCCTTCACACCTCCGGCGGCCTGCAGACGTCTGAAGTTGCAGCGCGGCCGCTGCAGTGCCAGCCGGCACTGATGGTCTGCCCATTCACACGTCCTGAGAGCACCACCTTTGATCACAGGGGGATTTAACCCCGGCCAGGGGACAGCCCTCAACCTCAGTCAGCCACCGGAGATAGGACAGGGAGGATCATGTCTGCCGTTCACGGGAATATGCGCGTCGGGGAGCTGAATCCTTTCCAGATGTATCACGAAGGGCCTCTGCAGATGAACAGCATGGTGAACTCGGGTAGGAGGCCAGAACCGTGTTCGGTTCAGACAGCATGTAAAAGAGAGAGTCCAGCTTCTCTCTGACTTTCTTCACTCTCACAACTCCTCTGATTCTACTTCTCTTTTCAGACTATGTGTCGTCGGATGTGACGAACTACTTCAACTCTGCAAACTCTGTTCCGAGGGCAGATAAATGCGTGGCCATCCTGACCCACAGGAGGAAGAGGACCAACTTCACCCAGCAGCAAATTGAAGTTCTGGAGAAAGTTTACTCAGACACCAAATATCCTGACATCTACCTTCGAGAGAGACTGGAGGCTCTGACCGGCCTCCCCGAGTCCAGAATTCAGGTAATGTCCGATCTAAGTGCCTCCAATACTCCGATCTGCAATAAAGACCGAGTTAGGTAACTTCAGATTTTGCTTCTCTCGCATTCACCAGGTCTGGTTCCAGAACAGAAGAGCCAAGTCTCGTCGTCAAGTTGGCTCATCAGTGTCCATGAAGGTCGCCAATCCACCAGCAGCTGGACCCTTCAGCCAGATCCAAAGTAGGATGGGACCCGAGAAAGGTCAGTATGAGTCACTGGAGGGTTTTACACTCCAAATCAACTGCTCCTGTTCTGTTCAAATTTATCTGCCAAAGTAACAATTATTTTAGTGCAATCCAGGTGACATTATTTAATGTGTATTTTAAAAAACTAAACATTAATTATACTTAGTTTAAAGAATAAGTCGTTGCAAAATTACCAACGTCTCCAATGTCTTCTATTTCAAATTGGTTTCATTCTTTTTTCACTTTTGTCTTTCAGTTTATGACAGCAGTCATAGTGCAGAGCCGCACAGGATAGGAACATTTGGATTAGAAGACAGTTACAGGCCTACAATGCACCAGAACACAGAGGACCCACACCGGACCAGTCTACCCACCAAGCAGCACAGCTATGAACACGCCTCTGTCTCCTGCATCTATGAGGAGGGAACCAGAGTGAAGCCCGAGCAGATGCAGCGACATGAGCTGAGTGTTAACGTCCCGTGCTGTAACATCCATCTGTATCCCAAGGAGAATGAGCATCACCCCAAGATGGAGGCCAGCATGACAGGCAGCCAGGGTCCAAAGGTTCTGGTGGAATATGATAATTTCCCACCCAATAAAACCATTGGACCAGAGATGAAAGTGGTGATCCCGCCCATCCCGAGCC